>NW_009260410.1:571585-586216 GCF_000687185.1 Egretta garzetta
CATCAATTAGTTCTCATTCCTTCTAGTCTGGCAACCTTGGCAAACCGTTATTATCTTTTTGCTTCATCCCCTCCCGATTCTTCCCGTCCTTGAAAAGGGTTCTAAATTCACTAAGTAACTATACTACAGACTTTAAGAAGAACAAAAAATCCAAGCTAGACACTACTGACTTTAACAAAGCAACCGCAAGCTAGACAAAGCTAATAACAAAGCAACAGCAAACTAGACAATACTAATTTTAGCAAAGTAACAGCAAGCTAGACAATAAGGCCTAAATCTTATGCATGTAAGCCGTTTTACATTTGGGGTCTTTTTGACCCTTAGGGTATCAAGAGGAGCTTGAATGCCCTGTTCCGTGGTGTGATGGAAAGTGTGCCACAGTGGCGGTGCTGAGGGAGAGCAATGTGGTGGCAATGCTGCGCGAGTCAGATCTGCACTGCTCTGATCTGTCTGGACTGGAGGTGGAGTATTATGGGTATCAGGGAAAGACCACAAGGAGAAATTAATGTAACCAAGTCAGGAGACGAGAGTTTGGGAGCAGGTTTTTCCTGTGTGGGTTCCCCAAATCTGAAGCTAGTATAAGATTTATTAGGAGTTACTGCAGCTGTGGTGACTTTTACCGAATACAGTGTGGAACTCCCTTGGGAGGAAGAAGCAGAAAGATTTGGGTTCCACAGTTCATTAGTGCTCTCAAGATCCTCTGATGCTCTCCAGACTCAGAGATCTCACCCAACACTTTAAAATTTACAAGCATGCACACAATAGCCAAATGTGCTTTGTAATCTATTCCCAGGCAGCAGCCAAAGTGGCTTTTGCATAGATTGGTGCTTACTCTATTCAAGTTGATAATTATTTTGAATGGAATACTCCCCATGAAGCATGCCTGGAACAGCATCAAACCCTATGGGCTGTGGGAGGCACATCCATCAGCTGTACACCAGGATGTATTCTGGAAAGGCTCACAGCTGGATAGGAGGATCTATTTTCCTATATACTTAAATGAGAAAATAGTATGCACTTTTCTTCAGTCTCTTCTTGCCAACATCTGGCCAATACTTACAATGAATCTGCACAGTTGCTATGAACTATATCTGGGCATGCTTCCTTTGCCTGTGCAAAAATGTGGGAATCTAATCATCCAGTACAAAACCAAGGTGTTCCAGCTAATACACGTCTAGAAGACCCTGAGGACATGGATTTGGAATGTTTTAGAGGAGGTGGATCAAAAGTATTTTACTCAATATTCACCTACAGTTTTCTGTTGCCTGACTCCATCACATTTACATATAGTTAACTCATTCTGTATTAGGTAAGGAAAATCCAGGCTGAGCAGCAGGTAGCAGAAGTGTAGAACCATCAGCACTCACTCACCTGAGTCCGCCCTTCCCAGTCTGTTGGAAGGGGAGCACAGTGCTGTTGTGGCGGTGCTTGGGTTGGGGGGGGGCAGGGGGAGTAGCTCAGATTAGACATAAAACAGAAGTTGTGACCATCTGTGGTCATTAAAATTCCATGACACCTTTTGGTACTGAAGTGGTTGGTGCTAAAACTAGCCCACTTGCAATACGGCAGCCAAGCCTCGTGCAGCACAGAGAGGCTGCCTCCTGAGGTTTGCTGGGTGTGTTTTCAGCCTGCGGTGGAGCATGAGGCAGAGCCCCACGCTGCTTGCCCAGAAGTCACTAATCCCAGAGCCAGGAGCAGAGTGGCTACATCCCTGTGACCAGAAAACATGCTGAGAAGGAAAGAGCTAAGCATGCAGTGTGCAGCATGCTAATAACACAGCTCTCTTGTTCCTACAACCGGATTTGCTCTCACTTAGTGGTGCTGGATGGTGCCACATGCACAGACAAGTCTATTTGCAGGAGATCCTGAGGATCCTTGCAGCAAGCTGCACTTTGAAATGTAGCCTGACACTCCAAGGCTCTTCTGTGAAATAAGAATGGTTTCAAGCTCTTGTTGTAGGTTGGATCATATCTGTGTGGAGAAATCTAAACTTGGGGTGAAAGCAAAAGCTCTACAGAAAATGAAGTCTAAACCAACACATAAAGGGATAGAAAGGGGGAGCAGTGGCAGGGACCTTTACTGACTGACAGCTTACAGACCCTGTCCTCAGCTCTTGCTCTCATCCTGAGTGGCCCTGCTGTGCAGTGACCCAGAGCAGGAACCAATCCAGCTGAAAAATAAACATTTTTTTTTCCCTTGGGTTGTTTTTTATGTGGATCAGTTCTCTGGTCTCATTCGCCATGTGCTACACAGCCAGCACGCTGGCATAGCTGATGTTGTGTGGTATGGGTGAGGAAGCAATGGGGAGGGGAAGGGGAGCAGGGCAGCTTAAACTGACATAAGCAGCCCTGTTGTCAAAAATGCAACCACGGCCTGATACCAGAGCCTGCCTGGAGTGCTCGCCTTCGTGTCAGGGCTGGCCTGCAGTTTGCACAGAAGTGGGGGAGGGACAAATGCCCCGCTCAGAAAAGCTGTAGAAATTTTCAGGTTATCAGGGCAAATAATCCCAAAATGCTGCCACGGGGACTCTGCAGTTGATGCATAAGGATGCTGCAACCTTGTGAAACTTCCTGATGTGGTATCCAGATCCTGAAAAACAACAGTGGCACTTAATGTCTTGGCTCCTTCCTGTCTATCCCAGCTCTCTTGCAGAATCGTTTCTTCTCTATCCTTCTCCTCTAAGAGGGGAGAAAAATCTTGTCATTCCCTTCACTCCTTGGTACATCCTGTGTGCCAGGGAGCTTGCTCAGTGCTCCTGGTATTGCCCTGTCTGTTAGGAAGGCATTGTGTCCACATCCCAAGGGAAGAGCTGCTTGGTCTGGCATTGCCGGTGGAATCACCAGACACCATCCCATGCCAGCTGCTGCCCGGGGAGGGAGCACAGGCACCCTGGATGCTGCACGCCCTTCCTGTCAATGGCTGCTGTATTTCATCTCTCTGTGCTGCTGCTTCCCAGGCAGCATGTGATCCTCTGCAGTGTGCTCTGGCTTCTATAGGGAATGGGTTAACACTGTAAAATGGTCTTTTTATGGAACCTCTTGGCAACGCAGAAAACTTTCCCATTGCCAGGGTGTTCTTTTTATTCAACAATTTGTTCCCAGAAAGCAAGCCATTTAACCAGATTTTCTCTATTAAGGGGCTTCAGCTGCATTTGTTGTTTTTTGAGCTTATTCGGTGTGCTGTAAACTGCAAAACAGTGTCCTACAATAGATTTGTCTGAGGGAACTGAAGTGTGTACTGCTGTGATTCTGCCTGCTGTGGGAGCTCCTTGAAAGCCAGATGTCACATTCAAAGAGTAATCTGTGTTTACAAACACATGGCCACACATACTCAACACTTTCAGCAGCCAGCAAACTAAAATTCAAATCCTGCAGTTTTGCTTCTCTACCCACCTGCCCTGCACCCAGCCAGAGCTAGAGAAAAAAGTTTCCAGAACTTGAACGGGTTCATCTCTTTTATTTAGAGGAGGAAAAAAGACATCACTGTTTGCAGGGGGCTGAATTTAACTTCCCAACTGGGGCCTCTCATCTGTAAGTTCTTGCAGACAGAAAAACACCAACTGCTAGGAAGATAATCCAATTTCCCTTCTCTCGCACTCTGAGGAAGACTGCCTACCCCCTCATGCCATGCTGGGTTTCAGTCTGGTGAGAACTTCTGACCACTATACCACTGGCAAGATCCATATCAAAGCTTCAGCCCCCCAGGGTTCATTAGAAGGCATTTATTTCTGCATATTCCAGGGGGGCGGAGGAGGCAGATAACTTTATTCACAATGCAAATAGGCTGCCCTTACTTTCAACCCTTCCTTCAAACTGGGAGACATTAAAAAAACATGAGCTCTTCTAAAATAATAAATACATTAATTCTGCTGGATGTTATATTGCTGGTGCCTCCAGAAGAGTGCCCTGGCACCATTTGGTGGGAAAAGCCAGTGAAATCTATTAACTCTGCTCTTGCCCTTGCCTCTTGAAATGCTGTTAAAAGTTCAGTCGAGTGGGATGAACCCGTATTAGAGCACGTGGCTCATTTAAGAAAGATTGTTAGCAGGTAGTTTTGCACAACAGGACTAAGATGCTTCAAGGGATGAGGGAAAGTCAACCCAATTCTCCCTGCAAATTTGAAGCACTAGTCTGTGATTTACTAATGGGGAGCAGTGAGTTATTAAGCTCATCGCAACGCAGCATCCTGCTCCCCTAGTCCAGAGGGAGCCAGCTATTAATAAATCAGAGCCCAGTGCTAAGCTACAGGGATAAAAGGATCTACATTAATATGAAAATATTAATATCTGGAAAAGTAGATTATCATCTAAATGGGTTAGAATGAGCTAGCACCATTGTTTAGAAGAAATGGCTTGCTTCAAATCTCATTAGAGCTGTAATCATACTAGCAATGGAAGATATCTTCAGACCCTTTAAAGTGCATTGGATGCTTGGTAAATGTGGTGATCATGCTGGAGGGTTCAGACATCTGCCCAAGGCTTACCTTGCCTCCTCAGTGTCAGCTGGAGGATCTGTCTAAAGGAAACAGGGACCCCAGACACAACCAAAGGGGGTGATACAGCTGTTCCTTCTGAAGGGTGTACGGCTTGCAGAAGTGCTGTGCTCCTTGCTGAAATGGGCATTGCTCAGGGACACCTGGGACTGGGGATGAGCCTCTCTGCTCCACATCCCTCCAAAACTTTATCCAGAGCCACAGGGAAGGGGGGTGGAAATCTGTGAGATGAGGCTATGTTCTCCCTCCCTCACTCATGCAAACCAAAGGGAACTTTGCATAGTAGTGCCTGCTGCGAAGGGGAAGAAGAGGAGGTCATATTCAAGGTCTGTTTCCTCCCAGGCCAGGGCTCCAGGGCAGCCCCTTCAAGGACAACTTCTCCACAGTTGCCTCAGGCACTGTCTGGCATGGAGCGGCTGGCTCTCACTGCTCACAGCATGCTTGTCTCCAGGCCTGGCCATTTTTTCCTCACTTGTACTCAAGTCGAGCAGAATCTGCCCTGGCAGGGGCTGTAGTACAGCCTGGTGCATACAGGCAGCCCCCTGAAAACAGAAAGCGACCTTTCTGCCTTCATTCGTCATGCCCAGATGATAACAGACCCTCCTCTCTCAGCTGGGCAGCTGCTTTCCTGGGTTTCTCTCTATCACCTTCAAAGAGTTTATGGTTCTCAGGTTGCCCCCTCACTCAGCCCCCAAGGCAGTTCTGCTTGCAGGACCCTCAAACACAGTCCTGAGCTTGGGGCCTTGTAGCTATCTTCAAGCTTGCCTCCCTGCTCTTTCTGCACAGATCCACAGTGGTATGGTCAGTATCCCTGCTCCCAGGTCCCTTGCAGACAGTCTTCCTTCAACTGAATTAAATCTTTCAGGCCTGCCTCCAGTTGAATGGCTTCTGAGAGGGTTTTGTATGAAACAGACCTATAATCAGGTGAGAAGCCTTTGGCACCTACCCAGCAAAGCATGGTGCGGTTTGCCTTGCAGCTTTTCACCAACTGCTGGATGCAGGTTTGTGCAGCTTAGCCCACAGCTCACCAGCATCATCACGGAGGCTACTTACCTAGGAGGAGACCTGTGCAACAGCATGGTGTTTAGCTCACAAGAATTCTTCCCAGGCTTCATCGTGGGGATAGTTGGCCTTGGCAGTATTGTCACGTGGTAACAAACTCAAGACCCCTGTTCAGTAGCATAGAATCTTTTCATTCTTTTTATTTTAAATCCAGTCAACATGTCAAATGGCCTGAGATTTCACTAGCAGAGAAGGTTCTGCAAAGAAAATGCAACAACCATTCCTGACAACAAGGTTGAAGCCAAAGTCAGACTGTGTTGCTCAGAGCTGTTATTTTCCTTCAGCACCTGTGGCACTTCCAGCCTTAGTCACCAAACTAAACTTTCTAGCACATCCTTCAGGGAAGTGCTCAGTCAGGCCAGCGGTCTAGCTTATGCTTGCTTCATCACAGACCCAGAAAGACCTGTATATCATAAATAGAGACATTACAAACTATGGCCCAACTGTCTAGGGGAGGCTGGTGAGTAGAGTTTAATCTACTCAAGATATGAAGGACCTTTCATAATGCATGGTTTTGATTTTCACAAATATTGAGACTATCCTTTGCATTAATGATAAAGTGGATTAAACGTGCCCCATTTTGCTAGATAATGCCCCTCTGGAGTTTCACTGGGACCAAAACAGATCTGGCATTTAAACTAAAGAAATCCCTGTTTAGTGTGTGGGAGTCTCTGGAGAGGCCACAGATCTGCATTGCAGCTGTGAAATACGGCATCTCCTCCATTGCTTATCAGAGATCTATGCTTCTCCTGGGAAAATTTTGCCCAAAGGATTCAGCCCTTGCCAAATTTTCAACTGGATTTTGTTTGTTTATTTTAAATTTCTTTTTAAACATCTGAAACCAACAAACTTTAAAAATGCTCTAAATCTATCAACTTGAGTTAATCCCTTAAAATAAAATAATAAAAAAATTAATTCCTCCAGGCTGCCAACTTCTGTTTCTAAGACTTAGTCTAAAATGGATTTAAATGACTGAAATTCTAAACCCTGAAAAAATGGAGTTTAACTGAAAAGAATCAATGGTTTTCTTTTCTCCTGTGGTATTGCACCTGTTCATGGCATCTGATTCACCTGAATTTTAAAATGGTTCATATCAGACATGCACATGTGTGTGAAATGCTGCTCTTCTGACATTTGTGCCCACTTTGCGGTGACAGGGAACACAGGTGCCCAAGGAGTGAGTCACCCAGTGCCAGCTCTGCCTCATCTCCTCCCCAGTCAGTCCTTCAGGAGAGTTTTCCCCACATCCGTGCTCTCCTCCTTCTTCATGTCTGCACTCATTTATCATGCAAAAAAAATCAGGGCAGGAGTGGAGCCAGATATTTCAGGTCCAGAACAACCTCTATTTTTTTCCAAGATTTCTGCTATGCTGAAAGGCAGAATTTTGATATGATGCTACATGGACCCTGGGGGTGGTGTCTAGCTACGAATGCAGCTACATCTCCCTCAGCTTCAGGGGTCCTCCAAGCAAGTGGGTGGGCTGGGCTCTATAAATAGTGTGTACTAATCCATGCTCCAGTTTATAGAGAGGGACAGTAGAAAACACACAGCTACAGTCTATTCAGGGAATTTGTTAATATTAGAACCTCAGGGAGCAGCTCTGCTTACTACATAACATCTGTTTTTTGGAAGTATCAGTTCAATAAACAACTTTCTCAGCCTCGGTATCTTAGCCATACAGGCATTACAGATGAGGACGATGTTACGGGCCTTTCCAGTCCTAATGCAGGGCTGTTCTCCCCAGCACAGAGGTGTAGGTCCACAGTTTGCTCTCATAGCTGCACAACACATAGCCATCTGCAGCACGTGAAACATGGGCATCAGCAATCATAATGAAGCCCCCAAAGTGAAACCTTAAAAAAGTACACTCCCCAGGGAGCCCCAGACCTCTGGATAAGACTCGTATCAGACTCTAGAGGCATTAGATGGAGATCTTCTAGTATTGCTGAACAATAAATATGTTTGTCCCGGAAATAGCTTCGACTGCATATTTTCAAGGTAATATCTTTGCTTTGGAGAGAGCTAATGGTCAAGTGTTTGTAGGCGTCGGTCCCATGTCATCGTTTGGGATCCTGTCGAATGGTGGTAACATACAGAGCTCTCTGATATAATGTATGGCCAAGGCTGGAGAATCCCAAGTTTCTGCCTGTTTCTGGTGGCTATCCAGGGAATATGGTATTCGCTGAGGAGGACGGTAAAGGGGAACAGCACTCTAATGTGAAGTGGCTTCTGATGTTCCTATCTGTATCCAAGCTGCTGCAGAGTATACAATAGCTATTGTTTTTGAAAAGCTTTGCTACCTGTCTCATTACCCTGGAAAAGACTTTGGGATATCAAATAGAGAACAATCAATCCCACTATCGGCAAATAACCCTCTAGGAAATAAATACAGTAAAAGAGTTATACTTGTCTTAGCAGATGTTGCTTGTTGACATAATATCAAATTCAGAGGTTATTGCATTTGAAGAGCTTTTCTGGAACTATTCGGAGAATACGCATGTGATGGTGTAAATGGGTGGAATGTGATTTAGCTTTAAAAGATCTGGCTCTGTAACAGTACATATCTCTAAAAATATATTTCATCTTTCAACCAGCTGGATGAATGTCTTGCTATGATACAGCAGCATCACGGTACTGTACATCTTGAAAGCAATTCTAAATTCACACCCTGGCTTCAGCTAAAAGACTCAGGGCATCGTGATGTGCTGTTTGGGGCCAGCTTGCTGTAGCGGAAAGCAAAATTCAGGGCTGGATCCGGACCCAGAGTCCCCATTCTCCCGCTGCTGGGAGCAGCAGTTTTGCCTTACTTGTTTGACTAGGAGTGAATGGGACTGGTTTGGTTATCTTCCAGACTGGTTGTACCTTGCGTCATTATAAACTTCACCGTGTACCGTCCTTTCCCCTTCCTTATCTCCCGTCTCCTTCAAGGGCAACGCTGGAATGCAAGAGGGGTGCTTTTGCTGGGAGCTGCTCTGAGGTGAGGGGATACGCAAAAATGACCCTTTCTCCTGCTTGGTGTTTCAAACAGCTTCCGCTGGCGGGGAGGGGATGTGTTGAGAATGTGTGAGAGAAAACACTGAAAAAAGAGAAAAGGCACAAAAAAGGAGGGGAAAAAAGGTACAGCAAGGAAGCTAGAGACAAACTTCAGGTTGTGGATTATTTCTCACCCAGGTTCTAATTAGGAAGCCTCTTATGGGACTGTGAAGCTGTCAGGCTGCCAAATGTCAGCGTATTTATCAGAGATCAGGCGAGTCTCCTGTTTGCAACAGCTACAGTTTGGTGCCATCGTCCTCAAGGGTCCTTCCAGCGTGTGCGACTCCCACTCGGCTTCATGGGCTTCAAGGCGCAGTGGAGGGCTTTTCCTTCTCCCTTAAGAATAAAAAAATAATCCTTTTCCTGGGATCTGGCCTCTTCACCCTGGTTCTGCGTGGAGAGGGTTAACCATAGGGTGCAGAGCCGTTTCACCAGTATGTGACTCAGATTCCCAGGGAAATCCCCAGCTTATCTGATGGAGCCTGTTAGTCTGCTAATTGAATAAGCTCCTATTAAAAGTGCAATGTTTTTTAATGACTGCTAACAAAGGGCCAGATTCTGATCTGATCTTTTCGCTTGGGATCATTTTTGCTGATGGTCCAGCCCTGCCCCTAATTGCAACCGTGGTGCGGGGCCGGGAGGGAGGCAGCTGCCTCCCCAGCTCCGCTGGCCTCCCTGCAGCCCAGCGCAACCTGGCCTCACTCAAGACCGTGGTGGAGCTGAAACCAAAGCACCAACTCTAGGGCTTTCCTGGTGCAAGTGAGATACCAGCTGGGCACCGAAACTTCAGTTTTAATGAGCCAAGATTTCATGAAGTGTAATAGGCAGGAAGCTTTTAATGGGGATCTTTAGGAAGAGGGAGAAGGCTGCAGTGCAGCCAGCAGAGGAAAGCATTTGTTGGGAGACTACCAAGGACTCCATGTAGCATAATTGCTGCAAATAACTAATACGCAATCCAAGCCATGCTCTGGGTAATTAACTTTCCCAGTGTTGAAATCAGGTTGATTTGTTGATTCTGCATATAAGATGTTGTCTATGTCTGCATAGGAAAAATGCTGTGTATGCCTCTGCATATGCACATTCAAACCTTAATTTTAATTAAAATTATGTGCATTATATCTGTATCTCTTGTTCTTTATGGGAATTGACTTTGAGAAGGTATTTGCCTAATAGGAAAAGAAAAAAATGTGGTCAGCATTTAAAGTGAACTTAGTTGGGTTCCAGGGTACTTCCAACAGAGAGCGTAACAGCTCTGATTTCAGCCAGGCCCTGGCTGCCCTGGGGATGGGGTTGAGCTCGCTGGCATGACGCTGTGACTATATTTGCCTTCCTTGCCTGACCTGAAACTCCCAGTGGGTTCCCCAAGTCTATGTGACACCAGAGCCATGAAACATTTTCTAATACAATTATAAGGAGAATATTTTTGGTTTTTTCTTGCTAGCCAGGAATGAGATCTGGCCACCTTCACCCCCATGTGTCTCCACATGCACTCAGTTCCTTTGTGTGTCCCTTTTGTTTTTCTCCTAGGAAAGTTTCTATTAAAATGCAGGAGCTTCTTTTAGAAGGTCCCACATATTCACACTGACACTGAGCTGCTTGCTTTAAAAGTTGCATAAGCAATCCATAAGTGGTGGGTTTTTTTCCCCACAAAAACAATAGCTAAGTGTCAAAAATCTCAAGCTCCTGTTATCAGAGGCAAAGTCTAAAACCCATTTCTCAGCCTGTTTTCTATTCCCCACTCCCGAGTTGTCAGATGCTGTGACATGGCTCCATCACGGCACGACTAGCAGTCCCAACAAACAGAAAATGATTTCCAACTGGCAAACACGCTGTTTACTTTCCAGAAAAATTGCACTTTCCCATCTGACAGCTGATCAAGGGATCTCCTGCTGCTGTCAGCATGAAGAAGTGTTTAAACACAGGGATGGAAGTTTAAACATTTTCTCATTATCACAGAATAAAAAAAAAAATTAAAAAATAATAAAAAAATAAAGGCATTGAGACTCTCCGACCACCTGCTGTGCCGGTAATGAAGCGGTGTCACATGACCAGCCGGCGAGGACTTTTATCTCTGCCCCAATATCATTACTGAAGTGACACCTGTCACATGACCCACATCAGGGCTTTCATCTGGGCTCCCCAAATGCAATTCTGGCTTGTGAGGGGGATTTTCCTGGCGCTTTTTTTTTCCCCCTTTAAAGACTGTTGCCCGCTTGCGCCATTGCAGACAGGGGTTTGCATTAAAGCCCTTGGATTTTTTTCTTGGGGATATGTAATTTGGCCAAGGAACTTGCTCTGGGCTGAAGTAAAACAGAGAATCTTGGCCTGGGAAAGAAGTTATTTCATTTACTTCAAGATGTTTTTAAAGCAAATATTTAAGTCTGCTGTTAAACTCTCTTTACATAAAAGAGGATGTTAAAGGATTTCTCAAAAATCTCAGATTTGTTTTTCATTTTTTATTAGGTGATGAGAAGAAACAGTTTGATGACCCTTGAGCACAATGATCTCCATTTACATGCACTTCATAAACTCTCACCTGCTTTACCAAGGCATCCTACCCCTGCCAAGAGAAAGTCTTTTCTGGAAAAAAGGAAAGGTCAGTCCTGCACTTCTGTGCCAACGTCTGGGATTTTTTGTGAGGTCTTCAACAGCAAACACCTGGATTTGAGATGCACCCACATACACGATAGCAGTACTGAGCACTTACTCACCAGAAGCCATTCACTTATTACCTCGAGACAGAACATCAAACATCCAGATGTGACAGGGGATGACCACCCACGTGAGCAGGTTGGAGATAAGAGAGTCTGAACTTCACGGCTCCTCCTTTCCCACTCCACACTCAGCCATGCATGAAGCCTGGTACTTCTCTGACCCCTTCATAATCTGATTCAGCTCACTAAAGCAATGAAAAACTAACCCAGAAAAAGAGTTAATAGATTTCCACCTGTTTAGTGAGTTAAATCAGCCCATCAAGGGCTTAGAAAAGTGCCAGAGAGCAAAAGAGAGAAAGGCCATGAAGCCTGAAGCAAGGAGGGAAATGGGGAAGCAGGACTGCCTTTTTGGGTAGCACTAACTTGGTACATAAATTCAGATGTGTTTCTTGTTACTGACTCATTTTCCCTGAGCGCTGTTGTCCCTGAGATTTTGCAGGCCAGGGGATGGAAAATCTACTGAGATCAATACTCCTGATGTAAATAGTACTCCCATTAATTTGGGAGTGGAGTGATTCTGGGGTGATTTCTCTCTCTGATCTGGCATACCTAAAGCATTGGGCCTTCATTGTTGAGCTAATGAACAGAAGAGTGTTGGGTTGCAGCACATCCTTTTGCCAGGGTCTTCCTGGCTTTCCACCCTTCCAGATACAGAGCTAGAAGGTATCATTCAGCCCTTTGGCAATTTAGCATAAGAGCTTTGGCCATTATGGGGTAGCAGCTATGTAAAAGAGCAAAGCCATTCTCTCTGCTGCTCCAGGGCAGAAGAAATTTACAAGTGATGTTCTGGATAGACACCATGAGGAAAGTGATTCAGCTCCCCTCATTAGATCCCTCACTACCCATGCATAACACATCCTTTCATTTAACATATCTTTAGCATTTGGTGATTCCCAATTAGGAGCAGACATCCAGCCATAACCATCCAACCGCAGGCATTAGACATCTTGCTTCTTCACTGCTCTTAGTCCATCCAGCCATCTCCAAGAGTGCAAAAGGAATGCAGAACCCCCCTATCCTAACTTGGGCATCATTTACAGCTGCTCCAAACCATGGATATGACAATGCCAGGTAACTCAGAAGTGGAGAGCTATGCAGCCAGCCACTTTAGAAAAGCTTCTTATTTGCACCAGTTCTTTTTGAAATGCAACAGCCAGTGCCAGCATACCTAAGAACCATTGGTTTTCCTCTAAAAAGGTTCCAAATGCCCTCCCCTCCACAAATAAACCTGCACATGGGAAGCTGACACAGAGATATGTGCCTAAGTAGAACTCTATAGGATACTCTAGTCTGATATTGCTTATACTGCTGTGAGGTCACTGTAATATTATTCCAGATTGATTGCAGAGCAAATGAAAGGCAGAAGGTCCTAATATTGAGACAAATTTCTGTTCAATATTGCAAAGGGAGGTCAGGCATTCACACTCACTTTGAGTGGCTGGTGTTTGGGAGATCTGGGTCCACACAGTCTTGAGCTGGAAGGACTTTTGGGACATAGCTTGCCTTTTCATCAAGGCAGAGAACTTTAAGGACTGTCACCTAACATAAGGAATAACTCTTGTCCTCTTAACTGAGCAGGGCCTGCAGATAATCTGTGCGCTCCTTTACATAGCTAATCTATACATTCCTGCAATTATGTCTATAGCAAGGACAAAAGGGGACATCAACAGTTGTGCTGCTTCCTGCCCGAATCTGCAGTGTTTGTTTAGCAAACAATGGACTGGGGTGGGGCTGGAGATGTAGCTCCCTTACACTGAAATGTCCCCTTCCACCTCTTTCTATGGCTGCCACCCATTTCTCTGGTGTTTCCCCATAGTTCCATGACTGGTTTTGTTCCAATGCCTCAATGCCCTGCATAATTCTTGCTCAGAGAAGTTCTCCCAGTCATGCCAGTGACACTACTCAGATGAATAAGAAGTATTCAAGAAGGTTTGCATGCCTGCACCTTAATGATTTATCTTTGCCTTCCTTTTCTTCCCAGATCTGCTGTGAGGTTACACCGAGGCTTCTGGTTTCTGAAGTCCCAGAGATTAGAAAAAGTATCCCAGATAGCTGAAACCAAGCAAACTAGGACATGAACACAGTAAGTTACTTGCTTTCCTGATTTCTCCAGAAAGAAGTCAATGAGAAATTTCACAGTAACTGTAGTTGGGAAAGAGCCTTCTGATTTCCCCATGTATCCTGATCAGCACTCACCTCAGATTAGCTTTCCTTCTCATGGTCTGTCAGCAGCCTCGAGATCAAGGAGATTAAAACACCCTAGTAACTCATTAATCAGCCAGGACTCTCTGCAACAACTGGACCAAAAATGGCCCGTGATTGGCTGCATCTTAATTCTTTGCCATCTCCCCTCTGCTCATCAACACCTGCACACATTTGGGACCCAGTATAAGAAGACCCCTGAATTCAGCTCTAAGCAACCGGTCTGCAATGCACATGTCTAATGCTCTGCTGGTGTGGAACCAGTATGCTGGTAATCCTGTTAGTAATGGCAGAAGCTCCCTCTAGGAAATTATAACAAATAGTCTTAAACAATTCCTTTTGTTGACAACTTTATCCAAGAAACCATCTTCCCTGGAGACTTCACTCAACTTTTGACTAATCCCCTCCTTCCCTCAGGAGCTCTTTTGTTGAAGGAGATTGTAGGCAAACCCCAGGAATGACAGGTCTCTGTAAGCCTTGGATCAGCCTCTACATTCTTTCAATTGTCAGTCCCCATCTGTCCTGTTTGTACATCGATCTTCTGGTCCAGGGATCTCTCTATTAAGTGACACAAGGCTGAGTTTAGTCTGGAAGTCCAGTGTCCAGGCTGTGCTGTTACATCTTCGTTGCCAAGTCAATCTTTCTGACATTGTTTTCTGAAAAACAAAAGGCAGGACACCTGCACAATTTCATTCTCTTCTACTGAAAGGCGAGTTTTAAAAATACCCCCCCCCCCCCTCAAACTCTGCCCTTGTTTTATACTCTTGAAGATTTTGCTTCATTTTGTCAATATCAAGATTTATTTTGAAGGTCCTTGGTGTAATGGAGGGTAGAATCTGCCCCTGTTGCAAAGGAATTCTGTTAGGATAAAAATCCATGGCCTAAGTCCTGAATCAAAAGAAAAAATAAATCCTAATTCCAAATATTCTGCAGGGCTACTGACTTCAGTTACTTTGCTTGTTAACACTTGGTTTAAAACAAGCTCTAATCTTCCTGTAGATTCAACTACACTTAGCTGGTATAGTAGCACATACATATAAGAGGCACTGCATTATTTATCTGCATTTTGAGAGGCAGCATGAGAACGGAAGCAGATTCCAATGATTCATACGTTCCTTGTCAGCAGAGG
>NW_009260410.1:586239-627202 GCF_000687185.1 Egretta garzetta
GGGAAAGAGGTGGAATAGGGTAGAAAATGGATGGAGTGTTGGCATGGAGTGTATATCACCCTGGGATAGAAGCCTGGCACTATCTTTTCCCTTCCTGAAACCAGAAGGAGAACAAGGAGGAGACTGTGATGATATTTTCTCCCTTGCTGTGTCGCCCAGGGCCCACAGATTCATGACTGAGCCCGGTATGTTTAGGTTTTTGGTTTTGTCTATTTTTGTAACTTCACTCGTGTTGGCCAGTGAAGGAAGGCTGGCCAGTTTCATTATGTTCCCAGGAAATTCCATTCTCTCATGTCCTAGAGTGAGGCTGTTGTGCTTTAGATGCCTATCTACCTCTGATTAGATTTGAAAAAGCATATAGAACCCCCTGCTTTCCATTGGTAGCCTATTTAAAATGACAAAAAAATTACTATTTCATTTATAACCTTGCTTGCATGTCTGAATCCAGATGCCTTTTTTAAAAAGAGGATTAATAATATGAACGCCATCACTTATAGAATGTTTCTCTTGTAATGAAGTGCAGAAGAAAACTTGAGTTCACGTTTAAGCTTGTTCAGTATGTTTTGTAAGCAGCTTTAAAAAAAGGGACACAATCACTTTGAGGCCAGGTTAATATATAAAAAAAAGGAAAATGTTTAAAAGTATCTCCTACTCTTTTCATGGTTTCACTATTTTAAATTATGTATTTGTGAAATACTTTCAAAATCAGTTAAAATTGGCCAAATCAAGTTCATTGAACACTGAAGCATGAGTGCCCTCCTCAAGTGAGTTGTCCCAGAAGCCTTAGTGGAAATGAAAACCAGCCTTTTTGGCAGGATTAGCTCCTCTCTGATCACAGAGAGGGAACAGCCACCCTGTCTGCACTTAGCTGAGCAGGTGAGCGGGGAATGTATTCAGCCTGCTTCCAAAACCCAATCTGGCCACAGGGCTGGCAGTGTCACGTCCTTCTCGAAAGGACTCGAGGCTGTCCTGTCTGCCTGCTGTTGTCTACATGATATGGACAGATGGGGTAGAGAAGGGCTGTGAGACTAGGCACTGAGTGCTGGGACCTGCTCCTATAGCAGGTACAGGCCATCCACGTGCATTTGAAAGCACAGACGGGTAGCTGGGATTTGCCTTGCTATCACAGCTAGGTTGCCTCCTAGCTTGGCAGACAATAAGACAGTCAGACTGATTTGGCCTCAATATCAGCTTTCAGGTCTGCCCAGCAAGCACAGACCCAGCCGGTGACGCTGACTGGATACATGCTGTTGACAAATGCACAAAGTAAACAAAGAGACAGGATATAATAAAAGAGTATTGTCTGGTAATTTCTTTCAATAACAGTGATTTTAAGTGATCTTTTGGTCCTCTGTAACAAAAAGGAGATGAAAAATGTTGATACTGAAGTATCATTTTGAGGCGTGTCATATTAAAATACTGATTAATTAAAACCAAGGAGATTTTGCTTGGCTCTGGTGAGGTTCCATTGCATGTGAAACCAAAACAAGTAAGCTATAAAATGCAAACTCAATAGACAAGGACAAAGGTGAACAAAGCAATTTGGTCAGTTTAAGCAATGGGGAAATGAAGCAACATTTTGACTGGGGAGGCATCAGAGGGAAAGACACTGGTCTGAGACTCGGGAATATGATGAAACAAACCCAAACCTTCCATGAAACCACTGAGCATTGTGCTTTGCGGGCCATTGGCTTGGTGATCTCGTCTCTTTGAATGTGAGATTTCCCACTTTGTCCTCAGCCTGGGATGTGGTCATTCAGCTCTGGGTATCAGTTCTGTTTTCCCACCCTTAATACACAAAGGAATTCATGTACTAAGGATGATGGCAGCAGCTTTACAGTGGCAACTACGGGGCCCACGAATTAGTCAATCATCCCTGCTTTCTACCAAAACTTGCTTGAACCTCCTGAGAAATGGCCTTTTTGGTAAGAAGCAAACAGGTCACAGATTTCAGGTTGCAGTCTTACTCCTGGAACTGTGAGCACTGATTATCCTGTGGAAAAATCCAGGTAAAGAGGAGGCTGCAAAATGGTCCTTTTCCTTCACTGTGCTACTTTCCTAATGCTCTCCTGTGACATTAGCCATGGTATAAACTAATTCAGGATCCTATTTCTCACAGGTCCATTCCTTCTGACTTTTTTGGAAAATTATTTCTTTAATCTAGGCACCCTTCTCTAGAAATCTCATCTACAGTTTCTTTTCTTTTTTCTTTTTCTTTTTCTTGGAGCAACCAGCAAAATATTATTTGGTAGAACAGTGGTGGGAATGCAACCCACTAATCAAAAGGATTCAAATGGATCTACGCACTGCCAAGCTCTCTCCTTCCCACCCAGCAGAGGGGGGAAAAAAAGGAAAAGAAAAAAGAGATAGAGCGAAGGCACGGAGCTTCTCTCCTTCAGCAATCTCACAAATGCAAAACCTTCCACTCCAGTGACTCCTCATTAACTTACCAAATCTGACAGTCTAATTATCGTAGCTGCTTCACGCTTAGAATAAATAAATACTAAAGTGGGTGTTTAAAGAAATTGAGCAGTGAAATTCAGTCATCTAGACAGTCAATAGAGAGAGAGTTTATTTTAAATTTTTATATTCTTATGTATTTATATCATTTTAGGAAAGATAATGAGATAGTTGTCTTTCAGGCTAATTGAGTTCCCAGGTTCATGGTTGCTTGCTGTCACAATCTCGAACTTAGCTGTAACTTTTGTGCCTTAGAAATCTGATCACTACATCCCCATTTGCTCTTTTCTGCTGATAACCGGGTGAAGGCAGAAGTGCACCTGAGGATGGCAAATGACTACATGGGAGTTCCAGTCCGGATGTCTTTCACAGCAAACAAGACAACTAAATCTTCTCAGATTTGCATTTAAGAGTGTTAAGGGAAAGTGGAAGTTAAAGAAACCTCAGATATAACTTGCAATCAGGCAGAATACAGAAAAATGTCTGCTAACCTCTGATGCAATAGCATCTGCCTCCATGAAGGGTATTAACAGCACTCCCCCCAAGAGCAGTTCATCTCCCTGAACAATAAGACCTTTATAGAGATTCTCTGGCCTGAGATCAATGGGAGTCAGAGCATTTGATCCATGTCTGTAGGACTTTGTTTCCACAAGTCATGTGGGCCAAACTTTGCGCCAGTTGTGCTTTTGCAAGAGCATGAGCTGGGGAGTCAGCAAAGGAAACCTTCCTTCTTTTCCCATCTTCCCCTTCGCCCTGTGCTCCTGGTCAGGGCCCAGCACCTGCCAGCACGATGTCTGCTCCAGGCCAACACCCAGGGGGAAGAGCTTAAGCAGGGCAACCTCTCCAGAGGCCTGTGCCCTTGGCACGCATCTACTGTGATGTTGCAATGGCTCTTTCCTACAGTAGTGGCATAATGACATAATACAAAACCTCGGTGTTCTGACAGTATTTATGCAAGCAGATCTTCCACCACTGTGGAGATCAGGCCAGGTGAAGTGAGAGGGGTTTTTTTCCTGAGTTAAGTGAAGATTTGCATTATCAGCTCACAGAAAAGACTGCTTCTGGTTCAGGAGTGACAGATTATTTGCTTCTTAACACCAACTTTGGTTTATTCCCTTATTAAGACACATTATAAACCAGTCATACACCTGGTGGGAACTTCGTTTTCTAGGTGTCTTTATCTGATTTGCAGTGAAGAATAGTCATTTGCTGCATACAGAGGTGGCAAAGCACAGAGGTAAAAAAATGTGACTATATAAACCTTTTAGCTATGAAGGAGGACCTAGGGAAAGCCGCCAACCCAAACAAGATGTCCATGAAAGCCAGCTCTTCTTTATAGGTGCCCTGTGATAACATCTAACGGTGCTGGCTAATCCCAACAGTGATGGGAGTTTTGGTAGACAATGGCTTGCAGCCTTAACCTCCTCTTTGCCTAGGTTTGCTTTGCATTAGTTTAGATGCAACAGGCATTAAAATGACAGTGCTCTGTCAACATCAAGTCTCCCTCTTCCTCCTTGTCTCTGAAAAGCTGAATAGCGGGCTGTTTTAGGAGAAATGGTACAGTGTCATCACCACCTGGCACACTGGTTTTGAATTGCTGGGGGGAGAAAACAACCAGAGACCTACCATACCCAAAAGGAGCAAGTCCCTCCTAGTCAAAGCCAGGATCATATCCATGCAACACGCAACCCTCCTCATGGAGCACAAATTGGATTTGGTGACTAACTGCTGTGCCGATGGTATGCCCAGGGTTGAATGTCTCCTGACATTGGTCCAGTGGGAGGTGGAGGTGCCAGCTCAGGCCTCCCCGGCCCATATGCCCAGGTTGTTTGGCCACAGCTCTTCTTGCAATATGTTTTCTGGGGAGCACACTGGTACTAACCCCAAATCCCACTGCTCACCCTCCCTGCTTGCGAGCCCACTCTAAAGCATTCAAGGGCAAAAGAGAAGGAAAATAAACCCAATCTATAACTAAGAATAATAAGCTGCAATTGTTACTGTGGCTGACCTGTCTGACAGCAGAGTGAGATACCTTCTCAGAAGGCCCTTTGCACTTCAGGACTGACACTGAGTTGAGAGCACAGCTCATGCTTTCTTGATTCAAGGATCTCATCTTTCTTCCAGGAGTGATTAATTGGACAGAAAACATTCTGCTTTAGCAGGTGGCAAAGGGTTAGACTAAAGTTTTGTCAGAGCTGCTATAGTGCAGGGCTGTACTGCACAAAGATAATTGTCTCAGGATTGGCTTAGGGCAGAAAAAGGACAGCAAATGCTCCAGTTTTACGAAAGGTCATCACTGCCACCCCTTAGGCTACAAGCCACAGTGGAAGGAAACTAGAGAATCCCATGCTCCTCTCCTTTGTTGCCATATCCAGAGGTGCTGGTGGCACGTATAGAATTAAGGCCGCCAAGACGATGAGTGAGGTTTGATCCTGGGCCTTAGCAGCGCCTTAGCACTAAAGGCACTGGAGCGAGCAGCTGTAGGAGAGGCCCATCTGTAGACTAGCCCCACTCAGGGACAGAGAGTCTTCCTCTCTTACAGCATGGGCTACTCTTTTTTCCTAGCATTTTCCATCCAGAGGAGCATAAGCAACGGCAACCTGTTCCCTCTGCAGGAGCTGACCACCAGGAAGCAAAGAGCCCCTTGTTCCCTCTCCCCCTTCCCAGCAGCAGCAGCCAGCCCCTAGCCATTAGCATTCCCCTCCATAATCAGAAACATGCTATTTGGAGGGGTACTTACCTTTGAAACACTGATTTTTCCAATTAATTTTTCCCACAAATTGACCTTTGAAAAACATCCTCCAGCTTCTGGCTTGTTGTAGCAACTTATAAAAAGGACAGTTATGGCTACAATTATTTCATAAAAATAGAAAATAATTTCTTATGGGAACCTTTTATTTTTTCAAATATTGTTTCCTGCTTACTCTCTCACACACCTTGGGATCAACCTCCTCCTCCTCCTCTCACCTTTCATCTCGAGCTCATTCTTTGCCCTTCTGCTTTAACTTTCTCCTTCAGAGGATGGGGACTAATCGTCAGCATCCTCCAGAACAAAGTGGAAACAGAATATATTTAAAATTTGCACTGTGTTATTGTAGCAACCAGAATTTTAAAATGATCCAGTTAAATTCCAGAATAGTGTGATGCCAAAATGACACAAGAGAACAAATGTCTTACACTATTACGGCAATGGGGATGGCTACATGGGAAATTATTCAGAATTGCCTAATTTCTACAGGCTTAATGAGTCACTCATTAATATGGTCTTGCATGATCATACTGTACACTTTGATTCTGTTCCCAACACATTGGTTACTATGATAACGCCATGCAGTTCCCTGTCCACAAGGTACTTCTCACCGCAATATGGGGGATAATAAATATGGGATGGTGCATAAACCCAGGTGAAATGAATCTATCCCCTCTCTGGCAGCGTGTCGGAGAGACTGACGCATTATGCCAATCTGTTTTCTCATTCCTTCTATTTCTCCTCACTCTCTCCCTTTCTCTCACACTGTCTGTCTCTGTACCTATTTTTTTCCACACTCTCTCTCTCTCTCTTGGCACTGACACTTTCATCTTCTCCCTTGGGGATTGGAGATGTCACTGCGGGAAGTGCTTGTCCGCCTCTCCAGCAGCAGCAGAGCCCTGTGGCTTTGACAAACCTCATTTAATTGGGAGGAAGCCAGGAGGGTTTGAAAGAACTGAAACATCCACGAAACTCCTTTTATCAGGCATAATTTAAACTCTGCATGGAAAAAACCCTATATGTATAAAGAAAAGTCAACTTCCCTCCTGCTGTGCATGCTCCCCTCCTCCTCCCCCGGCACAGGCAGGCTCCTGCGAGATTCCATCTTTTCATTTTTCTAAAAGTGTCAAAGTAGATTTGTGCTCTGTGGCTGGGTGAACAGAAAAGGAATGCAGATGTCTCTTGCTCATGCACATACACACACAGAGCACCTTCTGAAGGGCGGCGGTTTGGGAGAGATGCTAGCTGGCTGCTACTTCACTTGGGATGTGTCACAGGAGCCAGAAATTAAGTTTTCAAATAGCTTGACAACACAGCCCAAGAAGGCTGCTTCTTAATTGCCCCATCTTAAAAAAACCCACCCAACTAACTAGTGTAGCTGGTGCCCAGTAGGCAACGGGGAATGCAAGGGCTCTCTGGCCTATTGCCCAAAAGGAGGGAGCTTTTCCTGGTGAGGAGCAGAACCTGTAGCTTGAGAGACCCTGTACTTACTGTCAGCTCAGGGCAGAAGAGGCAGATCTGTGTGTATGCAGCTGTGGGCTTAAGAGAAAGGAGCAAGGGAAGAAGAAAATAAAGCAGGTAAAACTGAGGAAGAACTGGCGCGACAGGGTACGAGGAACAGCTGTTGTCTCCAAACATCAAAAGGGAGCAGGAGGAGCGGTCCAAGGGAATTGGGGCTAGCACATCATGCTGAGCAGCTGAGAATTCAGGACATCAGGAGGGACCAGCATGTGAGGTATGCTGAATACACAGTGTGAGCCAGCCCGAGGGAAAGCTCCGGGCCCCTGGGGTTACAGAATGGGGGAGAAACGACCTGTCAAAGCATATACACCTCCGCTTTGTAAATGTACCACGGCGGCAGCCCATCCAGGCCCCCTTCTAGTATTAACACTGTGGTCAAGTGGAAGAAAACAGAAAAACAAGCTGTCAGATTTGCAATGGGATGTAAACTTTGCAGCATATGGGAGTGGGGAGGGAAGGCAGGCAGAGAGAGACGAGATTGAATGGCAGAGACTTTCAAAATACAGAAGAAACTCATAATAAATAGCACGTGAAGTAGCTCTTTCTTGCTGAGATGAAACTGAGAGTTAACTTACCAGCAGGAACATGTTAGAGCTGAGGAGGCAAAGGGCTGAAGAAGCCCTGAAGAAGCGCATCTTGCGCAGAGATCCGGCCTCAAGGGAAGGCTGTAAGCATCCTGGAGGCCAAATCCTCTGCTGCTGGCACCCTGCTCGACCAAGGAAAGCATGAGAAAAAATAGCATAGGAAATGAGCACAAGCCAGAAAGCTGGAACCAGAACTTGACCCAGTCCTTCTCAGAGCTTGAGGCAGAGATAGTGGAGGGACACAGGGGAGCCGAGTAAACCCACCCCAGCTATATAGCTTTCCAGAACATTTGCTTTTCCATGTAAGTTTGATTATGTTGGAATATATGCACTCAGGTTTTCAGCTCAAACTCGTGTTTTCAGGGGAATTTTGAAAATAAATTGTTATTTTGCAAAAGGAAGCTTGTAAGTAAAAGGGAAAATGCTGCTGGGGATACTGTATTTTACATGCTGTAACTGGAATATCAGAGGTTGATGTTACCAGTTTACAGTGACAATGCAAGTGCACAAAATAACCTGACTGGCCCACTGAGCAGACCAGAGGTCAAAACTAAAAAAACTAAAGAAAATACCATTTCCCCTTTTCCTACCGTAGTACCAGTAGTGCAGCTGGTTGTAAAATGTGTTGGGGATTCACAGAGATGAATCTGTTTCTCAGGATGTGTGCTTAAAATAGATGTAATACACACATGCTCCATGCCCAGCAAATACCAATGCCAAGTGGCTGCTTTCTAGAGGAGCACACAGCTGGGGATGAGGAAGTGGAAGAGAGAAAACAAACCAACAAGGAAACAAATAAAAACAGTAATTTAGTTTTACAGCTTTTACTTTGTTTGTTTGTTCTGATCATGTTTCAGCATCAGGAGGCCCATTGGAGCATGGCCTGTTGTGCTTCCTCCTGAGGCCCCTGCCAGTGCTTCCCCTCCAAGTGACATCAGGCGCCGGGATCCCCCTGCCCCTATACTCCCCCTCCCTACACAGGACATTTGACATGATGACTTTTTTTTTTTTTAGGAGATAAAATGTAAAAAAAAATAAGGGAAAAACCACAGGGGGAGAGAGAGATATCCTGAGAAACAGATTTATAAAGACTATCTGGCCTCACTGTAGTAGGTAACTACTGAATTCTCACCTCCAGCAGAATGATTTGAGCTCCTGCTTCCTTGGGGAGAGGGGACAGGACAGGACCCAGCTTGAGGCTGCTTGCTAGAGCTGCACCACAGGCATCCCCTGCCATGGCAGGGTCTTACTGGAGACCCTCTGCCCCCTTGGTCCCTGCTGCTGCAAGGCTCCCACACTGGGCAGCAACATGGTTCAGAGCTTCCCACCACGGCTCAGGCTTCCTGGTGGTGGCTGAGCTCTGCACAGAGCTCCCCTTTGATTTCTTAATTGGCCATGGAGAGTCATGGCTGAGCAGTCTGTATGAAGCAGCTCTTTCCTTCTCAAGAGCCGAGCATGCCAAGGCAGCCATACCTGCATAAGGACTCTGTAATGTCGAGTTGGAGCTCGCTCACATGTAGCCCTGAGCTCTGCCGCAGAGGCGCTGGGCCAGCCCATTGGTGTGGGGCTGTAATGGGGCCTGTCAAGGGGTTATGACTAAAAAACAGAAGTTGCAAGGAATATAGTTATTTCTTTGTTCAGGCTGAGAAAGGCTTTGTTCTGTTCCAGGACCTGTGTTATCAGGGTTTGGGACATGCTGAGCTTTACATGTTTCTGAAGATGTGCATGACAATGGCTGGCATTTCAGCAACCTGTGCTTTGCTGAAAACTTCAGCATGTTTGTTCAACCCTTCAGAACAGTGTCTGGGAAACCCAGTTCCAAAGGGCAGCATATTTCCCTCTGAGCATGGGTCCCAATGGGTCCCAAGCATTGAGACAAACAGATAATAAACAGCACCAATGAAAAATGTGGTTACATCCTCAAAGAATATTTGACTCTTGACCTGTGCATGAACACAGTCCTGAGGACAAATCCTGTCTAGTCTTTTGCTACATTATCTATAAAGCTTGTTGTGTGCCTCAAAATCAGTATTGGGGGGGTTTTCAATTTTAATGACTCTCTGAGCTAGGTTAAGACACTTTGCCTGATTATAAATTTCTTTCATGGATACATATATACATTGTGTGTGTGTGTGTGTACATATATATGCCTGAAAAATACTCCCTTCTTTTAGCACACTAGGGAGTGATTGGGCGGTGTTGGTGTGCCTGGTCAAGCTGAGGTATGTAACCATGGCCCCAGTCCCATAGCTTTTGGCCACTGAAGAATGTGATTTTTCCCCTCCTAACTAATCACAAGATTATTTCATTGTCTCGTGAAAATGCTGTCCTAGCATGCCTTCCTTTACCACTGTTGAGCAATGTTCCTACAGTCTGTTTCCAGAAATGAAAACTGGGACAGTGCAAAGTCTGTCTTCAGTCTGGGCAAGAGGGCCTGGGAAAGTACGACCTTCTGAATTGGACTGTGCCCTGCAAAAAGCTGCTCATAATGTCATTGAATCACTGCTTATCTGAGAATAATCACTACTCCTCTGAGAATAATAAACCCACTATGTGCCTACCTCTACTGAGATCTCTCGAAATCAGTTGCTTAACTGACGTTAGATCTGCCTGTTACTACAGAGCCACCCTGCTTGCCAAAAGAGCTCATTTCAAGTTAAATGATTGCATAAAGAAACAAATAAACCCAGAGGCGATTTTGACATTGCCGTTATAGGTAGCTTACCTGTCACAGATGACTCGGAGTCTCTGAGGTCTCCTGGAAGCAACCAGTTCTAGAAAGTGTAATATGCAATCACAGGATTAAATGAAAATCAAGCCAAAAACCGTTCTTTGAGCCCTTAACAAAAACCATGTGCTCAGAATTTCAAAGAGCCCTATAGAATCTGTCATCTTAGTATTTATAAATATACATTATTCCTATAGGATTTGAGTACCAGCATTGATGTTAATAAGGCTGTTCCAGTTCTGTAACCCTTTCCTTTCATACATCTGTGAATACAGGCCCTGGGCCTCCTTCTGTTACAGTGCGAGTCTTCGCTTTGACTTCAATAAAAGCACTATCAGTCCCTGAAGCCTTTGCATGAAGGAAGCAGAAAGAGGTTTGCAGGCCTGAATCCCCTGCAATTGGCTTGGCTTGGATGCTGAAGGGATGCCTAGCTTCATGTATTGCCCTGTGGGCACATGGGGCTTTTCTGCATGGAGATGAAAGAAAGACTGGGGACGGAGCAAAGGCACTTGGGTCTCACTCTCTTCTTGCCCACTGCTCTTGCTGTCAGTCCCTCACTAAGTCTGTTGTTTATCAAGTTAACCAGTTTCATGCAGGCTTTGTACTTACTGAGTCAAACATCTCTACCAGACTGGAACTTCGCAGAGTTTGCAGTTTTCAGAAGGCTGTGTTGTTGGTGCCATTTTTCAAGGACACATTTCTAAACGCTGTGGAAAATGTAGAGGAATACATTCCTCAAATGTTTTCTTACAAGGCATGAATTTTCCCAGGCTTAGATATGAATGAATGGCTTAAGCCTGGAAGATTTCCCCTTAGAGCTGATCAACAGAGACATTTTCTTGCATCAGAAAGGCTGTAATTTCCACCCAGCTACATTTGCTTGAGCACCATTTCTGACAGTGGTGATGAATGGTGCTCTAGCCATGGAAAGGAGAGCAGGAAGGGTGCTGTAGACCTCCTTTCCAGCCCAGCTCGGACAAGCATTCCCCACAGCAGCGAGACCACCAGGAGGCAAGCGCCACTGGTCTGTTGCCAGTCAACTTGGAGCTTGGCTGGGGCTTATGCTGCATGGTCCGAGAGCATCTGCTCTCCCTTCCTGCCCCAAAGCACCAGCCACATCATCCAGGGACAGAGGCTGATGGCTGCAGGCAAAGCGGGAGCACCCTCTGCCTTTGCTTGCATGGCCATTTCCAGAGTGCCAGGCCCAGGGCCTGGGTCACTCAGTGTCTGACTTGACACAGAGACAATTTGAAAAAGTGCAAATGACTGAACTTGCAGCACTTAACCTTTCCAACAGCAATCTTTCACCATTAAGCCAGTCAAGCAGGTTGTTAAACCTGTCTGTCACAGGGTAAGTAACAGTTCACAACTGAAGTGTTCTCCTACACCCAAATACTAAGGTAATTGCTAAAGCAGTAAATGGCAATATAACCTGGGACAGGATTCATGACTGTGTAGGTGCCAGAGCAATGGAATTATCGCCAATATATAGAAGTTATATATGAGTATATTGAATAGCCCCTTCCCAAATCAGTCACTGAGATTAACTCTGGCAGAACATTCCTCTTGGATCACTAATAACATTTTCTCTGGATCCTCTTTCCTTCATTTTGCCCCCTCAACTGTAATAAAAGTGTAGAAATAAATTGTCCATATTGAGTAGAGATGTAAAGTTTCCAGGCAGAATAGAAGAAAAACAATTTAAAAATTATTTGGAAAGGCATAAGGTTTTTTTTGTATGAGGTAGAAAATTTTACCTCTTCACAGAGCTGGCCAAAAACTTTCAGATGTTGCAACTTTCTGCCAGAAAGTTGTGATTTGTGAGATGGAAACATTCCATGGCAATATATAAATTTCCTTTAATGAAAATGTCAAGATTACTTAAATATTGTACTTTACCTCTACTGAAATCTTTTAACATTAACAGTCTTCAATTAGTTTAACATAAAAGTTAAAAAAGGCATGTTCAGTTGGTAACAGCAGGGCAAAATGTTTTGATGATATCTAAGTGAAATGTCACTTTGTTTTTGTGGAATGCATTTTCAGGATTAACATTCCAAGGAGGAAATAGGATTTTCTTTACATTACAGATAGAAATATCAGCTTGCATACTGGAAACTGGGAGGAATACCTGAATTATAGTCTTTGCTGTCTCGAGCAAGCCTCTTGACTTAGATTTATCATTTATATAACATGGAGATTAATAATTATCTACAAGGGGTAGTGTGAGAGCCAGTGAACCAACTACTGCTGTCCCTGTCCAAACACATCTCCCAGTAGAGAATTCTGCTTGAGTGAGGACTGCCAAACTTGCCACTTCGAGTATACAGAGCTTTGATTATAAATGGAAGATATGGGTAAGAAAACAGTGTGTCTCTGCTCAAGGGTTTAATGCAGTTAACTAATCCACTTTAAATCAGTTCAGATTAATCTCCTGACTGACCGTTGTGTCGAGCAGGGTAAGAACAGAGCAGTAAATATTTTCCCTACTGTAAGATTAAGTCCAATCTAAAATTGTAAAACAATGTAAACAGCTACTCCTTAAAGGTAAGAGATAAAGAATATTTGGATACCGTTCCAAAAAGTAGAAGAACTACTGATTTAATCGTTTTACACTGATGATATAGACATAAAATGATGGGATTGTGTCGGGCTGATTGGCTTTTTTAACAACACGAGTAGATCTGAAAGGTAGCGCTTGGGTTTATTTTCTCTCTGTATGCAAGGCAGTGTGTGCTAATGAGGAAATACCTTCCTATATGAAAACCCAGGTGGAAGTGAATAATGAACTGATAATGAGGCAAGCAAGCCAGAGGACAAAAGTTAAACTTTCCTAATTGATGAAGAGAGAGAAAGAGGATGCCAAGTGCTGCTGGATGACGGTGCTAGGGTTGCAGGCTCACAGAGAAAATTTCTCTCATTAGTGAAATCTCTGTGGCTGCAGGACAGAAGCAGAGCTCTGTCTGTGTGGCAGGCTGGAAACTGCAGTCTGTGCCCAGTGCCAGACAGATAGGAAGGTTCCCCACAGCCTGGCCAGCATATACTGCGGAGCTGCTCTTCCCTTTGGGATCAAAGCCACATGCAGTTTATTATGACAATAAAAATTTCATCGTTTTAGAATTCAGTTTCCAACCATCCCATTTGTTAAATGAAGCATCAGCATAAAAATTGAGATAAAAAAAAGTGGGGGGGGAGAAGGGGGGGGAGGAGAAGCACTCGGGCTGCAGACTTCATCTGCTTCTCAAAAATGTCATTTGAAGTTTGCATTTCAGAGCCTCCTGCTTGTTGCCTCCATCTGCTGGTGACATTTTGGAAACGCAACAGATGATACTTAAAATCCGTACTCGGGAGCAGAAGTTGACCCTGGAAAGCTTCTAAATCTCATTCAGCGTAGCAAAGCCTGCAGATATGTGAAAAACCAGGCTTAATTTAAACATCATTGCTGCATCTGAAAAAGCCCAGTGTAAAACCGGTGTCTGCAAGGTGAAATGATACTACCTGCCATAGGAAACTTGATTAGTCAGCCTGTGAGATAAATCAAGGAGTAAAGCTCACTCATAGCAAGTTCATCATGTTATAAACAAATAAGCACTGTTCCCCACTCTTTGGAATCCGAATGTCAGAAAAAAGAAACAAAAAACAACTTGGTACATCAGGCGCTCCAGTATTCCCAGTTTGGCAAAAGCACTAGCGTAATGTCATGGGCTGTGAGTCCTAATCCTTTCCTGCCCTTGACCCCTGCTGTCTAGATTCAAACTTGTAACCATTAATGGGGCTGGATCAAAACACTGGCCTTCTGGTGTCACCAATGGTGTTTAGAGGGGATTTAAACTCCCTGCTTTTCAGCACAGTGAAATGAACACAGCAGTAGATTAATGCAAGGATTTGAGCTCACACAGCATGAGAGCTTTCAAAAATAGTGTTAACAGAGCTACAACTGCCTCTTTCAGGGGAAGCAAAATGAGGGGAACAGAACAAATGAACAAACACAGGGCAAAGCCTTGTCGCTATGGGCAGGGCTCCTAAGCCTGCTGAGCCAGGGAGAGGGCCAGGGAGCACGCTGGGACACGGGGCAGGAGCTTTCCCAACCCTTCGTGTTCTTCAGGAACTGGTTCTCAAGCCAGGGCTGGGGTAAAACCATGCTTTCAGGCCACATGGCTGCTGTAGGTCTGGCCACAGAAGGGTTGCTCACCCATCCTTCCTATTCACCTGGGGCCAGGCACAGGTTGAGATTTTTGGCAAACGGTAGGCAATGGGCATGAGGCCCATTTCTGAACTTCTTTGCGCAAGAAGGCACAGGGGCATAGGGTGCTCAAATGCTCCTTTGTACATTTCATTCCTTGCCAGTTGCCCATAGAGGGGGTAGGGGAGCTGCTCTTCCTCCAGCTGCCCTGGCTTGTGCCTGGCTCTACAGCTCTACAGCCCTTACAGCCCCTACAGCCCCGACAGCCCCGACAGCCCATGCTGTATCTCCTCTTCAGATTCTGCAGCAGGATGTTCTCAAGCCCACAGTAGTGACAGGAAAACATCTAAAGGTTTCCAGCTTTCATTTCAAAGATTCCTACTAACCCACCTGGCCCAGGAACCCTTCCAGTAACAACCTCAGTCTGGGGCTGAGCCTACACTGCTGAATCCAGTGGGAGTTTTGCCATCGACTTCAATGAGAATAGGATCACACCTCGGTGCTTTGTTTTGCCCGTGTTCATTCTTTGCCTCGGGCAGGAACCTGTTTGTTTGTTTGCTGCCTGCGCTCACTGGGAACATCAATAGGACTAGCTAAAAGCATTCAAGCCATCAGATTTGGGGAAGTGCTACGAACTTTTTTTTGCTTATCTGAACCATCCCAGGCACCCCAGATTCTCAGGACGGGGTTGGAAATAACCTCAAGAGAGAAGGTTTTATCAGGCAGACTCCACAGCTTCCACTTGGGCTGAGCGTGTCCTGGGACAGGGGAACAGCACTTGTGCTTCAGGGAAGAGAGGGGAAGTGCACAGGAGCACGTGAATGGCAAATATCTTTAAACAAAGAGACTAATTTGCCTTCTTACCAGCAGCCCCATCGAAAACTGACTTGATTTAGTTCATGACTAGGGCAAATAGTCCAACCTTATATGACTAACCTTCTTCTATACTGGATTGTATAATCCAGGTGTGAGCCAAGTGCTTGGTTCCAGTACGTGGCTGGAGCAGCTCAGAGCTCCTTAGGCAGGCTCTGAGGAGGGGAAAGGGATGCTGCCTCTCCAGTTGTCACAGCTATTGCCCCAAATACTGGTTCAGCACCCCTCTCCCATGTGTTTGCTAGCATGGTGGGATGCTCCCACAGGAAGATGTCCTCTAACTCCTGCATTTCTGTCTGCTCCAGACAGAAAAGGCACCAGCGTCACTGGATCACAGCACAGGTCAGTTATGCCCCACTGGAGTCCATTAGGGAAACTTTCTATCAAGCCTGAAAGCAACTCAGACTTGAAAACTGCTTATGATGACTAGACTTGTCTTTACTGGAGCCATTTCCATGCTGCCTAGGTGCCTGACCTCTCCCTCCCAGCCCTGCCACTGGCACCCTCCCCTGTGGCAGAGGACAGCACTGCTTCTCAGGCAAAATAGAGCTAAGTGGGAGTCACGACTCTGGGCAGTTCTGAGCACTCATACATTCTCTGTTGTCTGTACTAGTTTCTTTGCTAGCGTAGCCTTAATTCCTGCACTTTTAGATTGTCCCTCTATATAGCATCGGGATACGTAATCATCATCACTGAGAGTTTTTGGCCTTGTGTGAGCAGATGAATGGCATAAAAAAAGTTTGTTGTGATCAGTCTGTCCCACACATGAGCATTCCTTTCCTCCCAGACTATCCTTCCCAACTTGTGGACTACCCAGCCAAGCCTTCAACAACTTAGAGAAGAAAGTGCTTCCTCCAGCTGTCTGCTCTGTGTTTGCTCCCTATCCAAATTAAACTTGCTGTGGACAGCGACACATTCCCATTTCACGCTGGTTTGATTAATGTGTCTCAGCTAATTGTGTGAAGGATTCCAGTCCTTTCGACTGTGAGACCAGGTTATTGTTCAGCCAGTCGCGGCTACCATGTGAAAATGGGGGCTGTTTAGTGTTCATGCACCAGAATCAAAGGAGGGGCATCTTGGACTGGGTCACAGACCAACACCCACTTCTTTGAAAAGATGTTACTATGCTCTACTAAACCTGTAAACCTCTTGCTCAAAGCACGTCTTCTCCCTCCTCCTCTCCCCCCCTGCTCTTTTTTCCCCCTTCCAGATAGACAGGCTCCCCCCACCACTCTCTTAGGGTACAAGTGAGAGAGAATGGCTAGATTGTAGATGGGTAGATTTCACATTCTAGGGTTTTTAATATTTCACTTTTATATTTCTCTTAGAGAATGATCCTGCTGAGAGGCTGAGAATCAGTGCTCATCATTTCCCCCTCACTGACACTTGAATATATTTTCCCAAGAGAAAACATTAAACAAAAAGAGAGAGAAAGAGAGAAAGGGGGAGAGGGAGAGTGACTGAGCTAGCTTTTCAAAGCATACTTCTCAACCTGCCCACATCAAAATAAGAGACAACTGGCCCTTTGAAGTCCAGGACACAGACTTCTCTACCAGCCCATGTGGAAATAAAAGAAGCCAGCTTTATAAATCACACAGATTTCTCACCTTGCCTACATCAAAATCAGGGACAGTGACCTTTAAAACTGAGGTTTAAAGGCCCCCAAACCAATCTCCATAAAAATAAGGAGAGTTCAGATAAACTGTGTCTCCAGGTACCTGTCAGCTTTTCCAGTCTAAACCAGGAGACATTGGTCCTTTGCACTTGATGAGTGGAGACTAACTACATTGCCAGCACTTGCAGCAATGAAATCTTCCATCAGCTCATGTATGCCCAGCGTTCAGTGAGGCAACTTTGCCACACCTGTACCTTTGCTTGTATCCTAGGCCAATCCCAGTGTTGTTGTAGGTCCTACAACACCAGTATCATTAAGTAGCTCAAGGGATTTAGTAACACTGAAGCACAGGATTTTTCATAATGAGAATTACTGACGCAAAAATTAAGTGGCCAGTGGCTCAGAGAAAAGGCTGGCATTCTTGTGAGTTAAATCCTACCTGGGTTATAGTTAGGGAGCTTGGAAAGTCCTAGCCAGGTGTCCTCGGTTGGGACCCCCAATACCTATGCAAAAGAAGAAAGAGAGTGAGAAGAGCAATAACATCTGTCTGCTGGTACCCTGTCTTGGTGTGGAGCTGGAGGAATCGGTCTCAATGGAGAGAGACTGTGGCCTTTACTGTAAACCAGCGCGGATTCACAGCGCCCTGGCTTGTGTTGGATCTACCACTGCGCATAAAGGACACTGACATTTTAGCACATGATTTTATAGCGGAAAGGGTCGTGCTGAGATTGAATGTTGTTGCTGCTGGGAACATCAGTGAAGGCGTATGCAGCCTCACTGCCAGGTGCCACTCCTGCATGTGTTTGCCAGCCCAGGGGTCACATCATTCAGCTCCTTTTGCCGCTGAAGGTGTCCTCCTATGCCAGAGCTGCACCGGGGACTTAATCTGTCCACTTGCACTGGCAGGGGCCAATACACTCAGCGGCAGCACTGGCTCTGAGCTGCGATAGAAACCCCTGCTGTTTTGAGGTGAAAAAGAAAAGCTGGCAGACAGGTCTACTGGGAGGTGCTAGAAAGCAGTCCAGTGTCTCATCTTGAAAAGTCCAGAGCTTCAGCAGTGTATCTGGCCTTTATTATGAATTGTGGGCTTCAGAAGCAGGTCCTCACTGAGCAAAGTCCAGGCCAGTAAAGCCTCCTCCAGCCTCATTTTAGTTGCTGAAATATGTGAGACCAAGCATATCTAGATTTCTGCGCCGGTTGCAGTTGTGGATGTTTAGTGTTGTTATTATTATTACTTACCGCATGCAAAGTGCCTTGTGCCTATTGATATGGGTGAGTTGTGCTAAAGGGGTAAAGCCACATATTTAAGAAGAGTTCACAGCATGTGATACTGTATTATAAATGCGTACTGTTAACTCCAAGTGTTCAAAGTTTATCATCCAGACAGCCCCCCAAATTATCAGATTTCCTTACAAACCAGTGAAATTTTAACATGAAATATGTCAGGGTTTTTTATTAACTTTCTCTTCTCCAACATCAGCTTTTTCTCACATTAGTTACACTTTGCGTACTATAAACAATTCTTTTTCCTTAAAGTGAAAGCTGGGGTCTATAATATGGGGAACTCGGCCTCACAGAAACTTGCGATAAGATTGCAAGAAAACAGGCATCAGTAAAAAAAAATCACATTAAAGAAGGAAGAAATATAAAGCCTGGCTGTTGCAGTTGCTATGCATCTGGTAGCTGATTGCTTTTCTCACTCACAGTTGGGAAACAGCTGTGAGGACAACTGCAGCTTCCTGGAGAAGACAGCCACAAGCAGGGTCTGCATCTCACGGCTGGCACATATTAGCGTGGTGGTCTGTGGGGGGAAGCAAGCTAGGGTGGATTGCTGTGGCCCATGTTTCCAAACTGCTTATGGATTCAGCCCACCACAGCAAAGACCAAGGGGTAGGACTTTTGTCTCTGCTCATCTGTGAAATCAGTCTTGGAAGCTGCCCCAAATCAGCCTTGGAAGCTTGAAAGCTCCCCAAAGAGAAGGTGTCTTGTGGCATTTAGCCATATGAGGATATTGGAAGGTGGCTTGCACCAAGGGTAATTTGACAGCGCTGGATGAGGATGCATTCTTGACTGGTGTGTATATCATATAAGTAGGGCAGGTCTGCCCAAAGCAACTCTGTGTGCACAGGAAAGAGAGAGCTGGAATCTGAACCTGAATCCAGAATTTGCTCTCTTTTGCTACCATCTTAGCTTTCCAGGAAGCCACAGAAAAACCTTTAAAATATTCTGCATCGGAAATCCAGGTGTGTGTTCTGAGGTGCCATCCCTGCATTCACCTGGGCCCTCATTCTTCAAGGTTTCTTGTGAGCCATCGGGCATCAGCCCTGAAGGCATCAGAGGGAGCTGGGTAAGTTCAGTACACAGAAACATCATACTCTCTGGGGTCAGCTTAGCACTCTGCCTCTCTTTGGTGAAGAATTGAAGAAAATAGTTATTTGTGCATGCCAGTACTTTGCTACCTAAGGTTTTCAGCAAATGCTTAAGTTTTGCTGAGTTGAGGTGCAAAAGCATTCAGAGTACTAATCACCGAATGCCATACGAATATGGATTTATATACATCTTTTCTGAGTGTTTACAAAAGATGCTCTTACAACCCATGACTTTGGATCTGGTTTTGAATTTCCAAGGTAATGGGGCAGGTGATAGTTTTTTCTTTCCCCCCCCCCAACCTTTAATGAGATTCCTTGCCAGATCAGACAATTTCTTTAACTGAAATAAATTATACTCTGGGGATTGTTTTATCTGTTGTGTATCCACCCTAAATCTAATTACTAACTCTCTGGCCCATGCCATCAGACAAAGCAAAACAGCTGCTCTATACTTGCTACTCTGACATGCTTCCCCAAGCAGGTACTTTTTACTGTAGTGAAAGGTCTTGGAGCAGCTCAGTTCAGTCCACTTTGGAAGAGGCATAGTTTCAGCCAGAAACATATTTACAATGCCCACATTTCAGCAAGCGCTTTAAGTTGGTATAAATCGTTGTGTTCTCTCTCTGCCCTCTAACTGCTAGCTTCTCCTGTGACGAATCAGATGAAGGAATCAACCTAGCTGATTTTGCTTAGTTTTTTTGGGAAGTTATATTTTATGTTTTTTGTAGAGCAGCCTTGTAGTCATTCATTTGTCACATGTTCGGCTCAGCCACAGAAGCATGCTGGTGGCATGCTGCAGCCTAATCCAGCCCACATGAAGTCCTTCTCGGCACAAAATTGATCAGTAACAAGGGAGTTTTTGAATGCAAAACCTATGCTTCATTTCTTGAAATTTGAATGATGGATGTTAAGTTTATCAGGTTTGCTTACCCTCCACGTCATGAGCAAACTGGAGACACTGCAGTTTGCATTCCCTCAGGCCATACTTCCATAAACAGCACTGCCAGCCCAGGTAGCTCCTTCCTTTTTGCCCCCTTCCCATTTGGTCCTGCTCCCGTGTCATCCCTTCATTAGTGGTCATTAGTGCTACTACTGGTCATTAGTGCTACTGTTTGTGCAGCCAGATGATGAACTGGGTAAATAAACTGTTCTCATTTAGAGTAACCCAGGGAGAAAACCAAATTACAGGTTTGCCAGTTCATGTAGCTCCATGTATAAGTGAGGGGTGACACAGGAGAAAAAGCAGCCAGGGATAGAGATGGGGGATGCAGACTGCTTAAGGTGGCACTATCCTCTAGAAGAAATGCTGGTGAAATGACAGTCAGTCAGTCCTGATGATTCAACAGGACAAACACGTTTCATAGAATGGGGATTTTCCAGCTATATATCTATACAGTGTTTGAACCAGCAGTCCTACATGGAGATGAGCATGCTGGGTGATAGTAGACTCATGCACACAAATGCAGACAGTCTCTAAACCAGTGTAGGGTGCCTCTATTATTAGTACATGAAAGGAACTGACTATTAGAAAACAGTAGGAATCCCCGTTCTGAACCTCACACTCGGCAAAATATCTCAAGTTAGGCATCGAAAGCCTCTAAGGAGCTTTGAAATCTTGGCCTAACACAGAGCCTCATTCCAGGCTGTATAATAACATAAAACCTTCTGTGAAAGGCACTAATTATTTCATGGGTCTTAAAGCTTCCTCATGATTTTTAAATAAGGGGGTTTTTGCCTTCTATAGCACAAATCCTATTAATCACGGTATTAGTTATAATACCAGAGAAATGACGATAGGGCTATAACCCTCTGACTGCAAAACCACAGGAAATGTATCCAGAGATTTCAGAGCCATAAGTGGAAGGATACCCTTCATTCACACTCTGGGAAACTGGATCCTGCCCTGGCTTTGAACCCTGTTAATTGGCCAAGTGTGGATTTTTTTTTTTCCCCTCAATAATTCTTTTCTTTTTTCACTCTCTATGAAAGAGAAATTCAGCATTTATTTAAATGGACTGAACTCAGGTCTAAGAATTGGACCCAATTCTCTGTCTTTCTATCACATTCTAGCTAAAAGCAGAGAAGAAAACCCTACCAGGCAGGAGCGTTTCTGGATGAAGGGATTAAGAAGGAAAAATCTGACTTACACAGACTCTAGGTATAAAGTCCTTTCTCACCACTTTCCAAATTTCATTTTCCTGTACTTTCTCCTTTGAAAACCCACATTTGGGAAACACTCTGTGCAGAAGATTAAATCCCTGGGAGGAGATGTGAAAGGGCAGACACCTACAGCAAAGCCCAACAGGAATCTATAGGTTGATCTTCCTGAAGAGTCAGTAACAGGGTCAGCAGCGAGCAGTTGGGAACATACAGAATCCACTACTGCTGGTAACTGCCTCAATTCTACCAAGCCACGCTGAGGATGTGGCTCTGTATTTCAGTTTCCCCAGCAGAAAGAACAGCTTAAGAGGCTCCTGAATATGTCTGCTCTCACTCGCTGCTGCCTTTATAAAGTAATTTCACACTTTCCATTATGCCAAAGCAGTCTCCAAGGCTGCACCATGAACTGGATGATACAAAATATTCCAAGTTAAAATGAAGAAGGATCTCTAACAAACCTCAGGGTCTTGCCATTTTCAAGGTAGTTTAAGAGCAGTATTAGAGCTTCTTTGTGAGAATATGGTGTGCTGTATCCTACAGTAAGTAAAGGATTTATCAAGAAGGAATAGAATTTGTAGTACCTGCACACCTTTTATGCTTTCTTCAATTTGATGTCACTTTAATTGGCTTTAAATTTTTGATGAGATGACAAACATCAAAGGAAAGTCATTTGATTTACTCCTGTGTCTGTAAGAAAGTTGCCAAATACAAAACGGGTTACAAAGTCTGCTATGAACTTGGCAGATTGGACCAAATTATTTCTGCTATTCACAGGACCTATGCTTAGGACTTCAAAATTAAGTAGGGGGCTGGATTCTTTTTCTCTGCCATTTCAGGGTGTATTTTAGTCACTGCCCAGATCTTCGTCAGCTCTTCACAAGTACCAGAAGTTCCTGCAAATATTGGCTGGCCCTGGATCATTTCAACAAATATACAGCCTGCACTCCTGCAAGAAACCCAAGGTATTAACTCATTCATGTACATGACATATATGATTGTTGGGATGGGCAGGGGAAAAAGGAAGAGAGAGCATTGTTGGAATGGAAATTTAGAAATCTTGATTTTCAAATGCATAAATCCTGATATAAGCTGTAAACCCTGTATGTTTTGCAGCTCAGGTCTGAAAAGTACCAGTCTGATGTGTAGGTATTGTATATGACCTTACATAATCTAGTTGAGAGAGAGAGAGAGAGTGTGTGTGTGCGTGTGTGTCAAGCAAGGCAGGACGAGGGTGTCTGTATATATGTAAATAAATACAGGCTTCAGTGAAGGCTAATATACCTCTACCGTATGGTGGTAGGCAGGATGTAGCATTATAGAAAACCCTACCAACTGTGGGAAGTCAAGAAGTTTCCTTTGGAAAGGGCCATCTTAAATCCCTCATCTTGTAGCACTGTTCTAAGCACTTGCAACTGGCCCTTGTTGCAGGTTGTATGTACTATCATTAACCTCATCCAAGTCCTACAGACTGAATTAAAAAACTGACAAGTCAAATAGGATGGGACCAGACTAGAGATTCGTCACATTCACATCCCTCCAGGGTTTTAGAAAAAAATGAAACCGTCAAAGTTCCATACAAGTCTGCTCTCATCTCCTTTTTCTCATCAGCATCACCCACTAAAAAACCCCACCCTTCACCAGCAAGACAAGACAGGTGGTATCCTTGGAAAAGAAACCCACTAAGCACCATCTTTTTTTCCAGCATCAGACAATTTGTTTCAGATCACTTTCAATTTATCCTGTTACAAACCCATCTGAAAAAGATGGTCATGGAAGAAGCCTGTGGAATACTACATTGTTTTCCATGAGAAAAAGGTGCAAAATTGGACTGATAACAGTAGGAAAGATAAACAGGGAACTACTGCACTGTAGTTGAAGGATACATTAGACACAGAAAGAACACAGAGGCACTAACCACTCGAGTGATTTTTCCTTCAGAAGCAAGTAGCTCTTCACTGGAAAATGGAAGGTAAGATTTCATAGCATAAAGAACTTGGTGACAACATCAAGTTAAAGTATTCTTATTTTTATGCCATCCCCTGCTCTGCATTTGTGCCAAAGCAAACCAGCCAGCTTAAAAAAGAAACCACCAAACCCTGCAAAAAACACTTAATTTTGCTAAGGTGAATTAGTCCTGCTGGCAATAATGATGAGATAGTTGTGATCAGGGTAGGCTTACCTATTTGCAAGTATTTCCATCTTTTATTGCATGATGTAAAACTCTGCTCATTTACTTTTTAATTTTTTTCCTCCGAACTTTTTCTAGCTTTCCTGTCTTTTCACTAAGCCCCATCCCAACTTTTCAGGTTTCAGTCTCAATCTTCTTTGGTTATAGCAAATTTGAGTTCTTTAAGCTCAAATGTCAAAAACACAGTTTTGTCTAATAGACTCTGAAAGTATTTTCACTTGCTGAGCAACAACTAGTAATCTCTTCTGGTCATCTGTACTGCTGTGTTGCCCCTTGCACCTTGTTTTTGCAATACCGTAGATGCTTTTCCCACCTGGCTGTGGTCAGCTGAAAGCATGACATGCAACTCATCTGCAGTATTCATTTTGGTCATCCTTGTGCATCAGGTGATGCTAAGCCTGTTTGCAGATCCATATCTAATGCTGTTTTCACAAACATCTCTGCTGCACTTTCCCTTAGCTTCCTGTACCTTAACCTTGGGCCTTGTGAGCTTAGCTCCTTGCCTGTCTAATACGCTCTTACAGGGTCCAGGCATCATGAAACTTAACCCACAGCTTTTGCGACATAGATTTTTTGTGTTTCATATTGCTACCACATCACTAGATGTTATTTTGGAGCCCACAGATTGATTCTACTGAGACCAGTGTCATACCAACCCTCTGTTTTCACAGCTGATGTATGCGGCCAAATGGCTCACCCTATTTTGCAACCACAGGGGCTGCTGTAATCCACTGATTCCATTGCACAAGTTTAACGGTGTAAGGTCAAAGCAATTTGATTTGTAGGGAGAAGAAGAATCAACTCTACATGTTTTTGGAGCAAATGATCCCAACATTCACCCACAGTTTGGTGAAATGGCCTTTAGACTGGCAACAGCAGAAACTTTCTATGGACTCACTACAGCCCCCAAATGAGACATGCAACTGGACCTTCTACAGAGAATCTTTCTAATGAATAGTGCTGGCTGTGCTGTTTCCTAAACTGAATTTAAGACACTGAGGATTTGGGGACTGGAGGTACACATCAGTTACTAAGGAAAAGGGGCTAGTAACAGCGAAAGTGCCCTATAATTGTGGTCCTTGTGACCTAACAGCTCTGCTGCAAAGGTCTAAGGCAGCAGAGTTCATGGCAGACAGAAAACCAGATCTGCTATGGTTTCTGTTATTGCTGAGAAGGCTTCAAATCCAGACAGAGCAATAAATGGAAGTAAGTAGAAAGCTGTTTTTTCTCTTAGATTCAGCTAGCATTTGCTAAGAATTACTCATGAGCAAAGAGTTCAAAAATTCAAATCTAATGAAACAGTCTTTTCACTAATGGACAAGCTTTGAGGAGAGGAACAACTTGTGGGTTGTTACAAATGCACCTTCTGGTAGAGCTCTCTTTTGTATTCCTGGTTTATTCCCATTATCTCTGGAAGCCTTTAAACCTCAGTGTCTCTAATAAAGACAAAACTATCAGAGCAACCACAACTGCTGGCAAGGAAGGGCTTTTCGTTTCCTGTCATGAGACTCAGCTGTCCAGCTGCCTTTAATGCCTGCTTGATACTGCATTGATTCATCAGTGGCAATTATAACTGTTTCTATCTCTGTGTGTTTCCAGATGAAATATGCTTTTCTTTACAAAAAAAGGCCAGAAGTAGGTAGAACAACTGACGTATGGGCACCCCCCTCTTTTCCCAGGTATTTTTATCTATCTGTTAAAGTAGGACTTTGGAAACTAGTGCTAGTCACCATATGAGCCTTTCAGCAGGGGCCTCAACTTTCATTCTGAGATATAGGATTTACAGTTACTACTCTGACAGCATTATGAGGATCCTTCTGGTAATGAGGATGATTCAAAACCATTTACTTTTTTAAATTTCCGAAGATTTAGACATCACAGAATCACGGAATGGCAAGGGTTGGAAGGGACCTTGGGAGATCATCTAGTCCAACCCCCCTGCTAAAGCAGGTTCACCTAGAGCATGTTGCACAGAACATCATCCTGGCGGGTTTTGAATATCTCCAGAGAAGGAGACTCCACAAACTCCCTGGGCAGCCTGTTCCAGTGCAGACATAGCGTTGTTTTGGTTTTCCCCTTTTCCTTCTTACCCCTCTGATACTTATTTCTGAGGTCCTCTTACCTCTTCAAGTCTACAGGTTTCTTGGAGGGTCTCAGTCCCAGATAGCTGCCTTGGGAAGAGCTAGGGCAGAGGGAGGGGTCTTTCAGGAAGAAGCCTTAGACATGATGTTTCAGCACGTGCCAGATATGTGTGTGAAGCAAGACAGTGACTGCTAAAGTAATAGAAGAGGTATAACCGGTTATGGGGATATTTAGTCCCAGTGAGCATAAACAGAGCTGGTTCAGACCACATGGTTGCATCTGCCTGCAGTCCCTGGGGCAGGTTTGAACACTGCACTTACTCCTCAGCCTGCAGTGCTGCATCACACAGTTGAGAGGCGACGTCATCAGGATTAAGATCCAAGATATCTCTGCGGCATCCCAGAGTTCCCTCTCCATAGTTCTTCTGGCATCGGGAGATTGCAATTTTATGTTTAACCAGAAATAGATCCTTTCTCTTGTTCCTCACCGAGCGTGGTCTGTACAGTGGAGCCCTTAGCCTATATCTCCCAGTTTGGCATAGCGAAGCAATGTGAACCAGGCTGGGGAGAAGGCTGTAGTGGGCCTGGCAGGTCCACATTAAATGACTGCACGGGAACTCCTATTCTACATGAATCTACCTAGGAAGATTCCTGTGATTTTTTTTTTTTTTTTTAATGGAAGATTATACAAGGAAAGCCTGACTGAAAAGAAGACATGACTTAAGGCACTCATGATGTTAGCAGCTACTAGTGCTGCACATGCATAAAGCACTTGGTGTTTTAAATAAAAAAAAAGTCTCTCTGATAGGCAGTATAATCTCCCTGAAACGTTTGTCTCCCTGAAATCCCTTAATTGAATCTTCTAAAGTCCTGAAGAGATAGTGAGGGAGAAAGAGGGAGAAAAAAGATACAGTGAGATTAAAGCAGCTTTTCTAGTTAGTCCAAGAGTGAGTGAGTCTCCTATATCTCTTTCTTCATCTATTCAAGGCCTCATTCACTTCCCATGTGCCTCCCACTGACAGTATTGCTGCTCAAGCACACTATGCATGAATTGCCATAATGTTTTATTTTGTTATAATTGGTTTCTTTAAACCAAGGCTTTAACACCCACTGTCTCATGCCATTACCAAGGGCATTCTGACCTGCCTTCATGTAAATTGCAGCATCCAAAAGACATAGGGTTTTTTTTTTTCTTTCTTCCCAATAGACAAGTAACATCTGTGTGAATTCACATTATTTCCTAATAGACAAAAATTGAACTTAAATGCAGTGTACATCAAGATAATAAATGACTCTTGTTAGAGGAAGTTACTGAATAGAGCTCACTGAAGTACTCTCTATTCTCTCAGCGTGACATCTTTCTTTAGGGCAAACACTTTGAATGTTGTTATTATAAGGAGGTGTTATAACAAAGGTGCCTATAGTGTGAATGTAGTTCAGTGGGACTGAGAGTACTGTGCTGTTAGAGCTGGTCAGTGCTGGATGAGATCTTTGTATACCACTCCTGTGTTGCTATTCATTACGCTAGAGCAGAGTTATGTCGTGGGGACGTTGGTTTTGCACAGGCAGAAATGCCAGGCTTTCTGTGAGCAGCTGAGGCTTTGGACAAGGGTCAACTTTCAGGAAAAAAACAACAGGTTTATACCAGCATCTGCCTAATACAAACCCTCCAATCTTCTAGGCAGGCATCTTCTTCAAACTCAGCAGACGTTCCTGAGAGACTGTCTGGAGGGGAGAGGTGACAGGTAGTGGGGGAGAGAAGACAGGGCTATTTAGACTGGCTTAGCAGCTGGAAGCCATTAGAATTTAGCAAGGTTTTTCTCCTCGGAGAAATCTTTAAGCACTTAAATTAGCAGCAGGCCGAGGGAAGTGAACAAACTAAAAACTCCTGTTTCCCTGAACTGCCCTCCAGACTTAGGCCATTGGAGTCTCTGATAAGCTGCAGATCTCTGGAGGGGGGATAGAGCCTGAGAAGACCTGGAACTCTGCTGTTTGTAAACTTACCCAGCCCTCTTCTTGCACATTCTTCAGCCTGCTGCCCTCCCACCCTTTCCCAGCCTTTGACTCTGCAGAACAATTAAGAAAAGTCCCGGTGTGACAGGCACAGGCAGAAAATTAACCAGTCTGAGGAAAATGTGAAGCAGCAATACTGTCTACAGATGTAAAATCACCCAGAATAAGGGTGGTTTCCTGCAACATCATGAGCTGCATGTTGTCTGTGAGTAAGTCAGGGCTGTGTTGCTGGAAGCAGGCTCAGGCTCATGCATAAGTGAGCCAGAAGCGGATGAACCCTAGGGCCCGGCTACATATCTAGGCCAGCCCAAAAGGACCAGTGGAACCCCTATGAAGTCCTCATCCTCTCCTGCTTTCTGCCTGCTTTTAGAGACCCCTCTCCCTTCATCTCTGCTAACGTGTGGCTTGTTTCCTGTGATTCCCAGACACATTAAGATTTTGGCATAGAGCTCATAAGGTAAGAAAGCTTTAACAGAACACAGCCCTTCTCCTGTATGAAATCCAGAATGTATCTGAGACATGTTCTTTGAGAAGAAGGACAAAGTATCACAGAAGTAATGAAAATCTCAGACACCTCTCTACCTCCACACCCATTCAGAAACCCTTTAATGCCACCTTTTGCTACCAAGGCCAAAGTAATTTTTGGTGCAGTTGTAACTTCACAAAGCCATTGCTGTAGAGCTACTACTGACTCAGCCGACCACATAGATACAAAACAATAAGTGCATTAGCAAAGGTGTTCTGTTGCAAGACCTGAAAATGCTTCATAAATGTTATGAAATGAGATGTACATATCTCATAAATATTATCAGATGAGGTTTATATAAATCTATAGCTGAGACGTAGTGACATCGTTCCCAAAAACTTCTAAGAACCCAGCAGTACAAAACTCCCCACTGCTCACACATCTTTTGCTCACAGGTGTTAATTCCTCTACTTATGACTGTAGCTACTGTAACTTGGTTGACTTAATTTAATTCAGATAAAGTTTGTTTTTCCCAGGGGACCCCAGATGCTTTGAAATTGGTCAGTACCAGATACCTAGATCAGAAGAATAATCCGTAGCTTCAAGCAACACGTCAGGAGGATGGTACCAGAGCGTGACCACTTCAGAGGAGTATGTCTCTCTGGGGATGGACTTGGGACAAGCAAGGCCTGCAAAATAAAAAAAGACGACTGCTGTGTTAGGACAGTCCTTCTACCTGTACACAGCCTAGATGATAACAATTGGAAACAGGACATTATTTTCTCTTGGATCTTTAAACGCAAGCAATCCCACTGCAGTTTACAAGCAATTGACAAAGAAAGTGTGTCTGGAATATATCTCTGGGCAAATCCGATCAAGCAATATGCTGTGTTTTGCAGGGCTTTACCATTTGTGACTGAAGCAGCAACCCCAAACCAATGCCAAGAAAGCCTTTTGGTTCAGCACATTGCTGTGGCCTCTACATGTTACATTATCTTCTGAAAAGAGAAGGGTTGATTTTCAATTCTCTTGAACCAGTTTTATGTGGTAGTAATTGCTCTGACTTAAATGAGTTTACTCCCTGCACCTATCAGTATACAGGCAAGAACAGCTGGATTGACCACAGAAATAGTTTCCTGAAGTTCAGTAAGAGGTTACACTTCTATGCCTTAATTGGCTGTGGATACAGATCTATACGTATGCTAAAGCCTCAGTCTAAGCAGATATATCAGCAGTATCCAAACTGTGACTCACCAAAGTCACCTAATTTGAGCTCACCAAGGCAACTGATGAGCAAGTTCTGGGGTTTCAGATCACGGTGAAGAATGTGTTGTTGGTGGATGTAAGCCAGGCCACGCAAAAACATGAAGAGCTAGAAAAAGCCAACAAAAAGCTGAAATTATTTTGTGTGACTTTGCATTGATACATTAACTCTGAACTTCAGGAGAACTCCTGGAACAAAGCAGAGACAAAGCAAATAAGAAACGAGTAAAATCCCAAAAATGAGTAGAGCTGGCTGAGGAAGAGAAAACTGCGGCGGGGTATGACTGCCCTGCAGCTTTCTGAGGTTTTCAGGGTGGAGTATTTGGCCATGAGGGCAGTTATAATGCAGTCCCTAAGTGCACGTTTTGGAAATCTAACTTTTCTTTATAAATGGACTGTAGATCACAGGAGCAAGTGCAACTTGCCAAAACACAGACCCGGCTCTCAGAACAGCAGATATTCTGATTTCAGTGCTCAAGACAAAGCAAAACAAAGGATTTAAGGAGCTGGAGGTTTTGCCCATTTGAGCCAGATGACACCAGCAGAGGGAGTTCTGCGGCTGCTGTACGCACCACCTCTTCCCAGTATGAGCTGGACCAGTGAGCTGATTTACTTGACAATGTGAACTGTTAACTTCAAGCTGGGAGAAATCACAAGGACCCAGTTTGAACAGATATAGCAAATAAGGTATGATGAATGAAGCAAGCAAGCCAGAAAGCAGAAAACAAGGGAGAAAGCAAGCAAGAAAGAAATATCTAACTCCCACCACAATTGCAGTGTAAATAAGCTTGGGATAAAATAAATTGGGCTGAAGTAAGGTATGAAATTGGAGAGTGGATAGAAAGAAAACACAGCAAAAAAAATTAGACTTCACCAGAGAAAAGACATTTTTCACCAGAAACTTAATCTGAAGAGAAGGAAAAACAGCGACACCCATAGGTCATTTTAGTACCAGGAAAAGGGTCCCTGTAATACTCTGCATACTTGCATCATATTCGATAGGAATCACTCAAGAGAAAAAAACCCCAACATTTGCCAGCAAAAATGAAGCAAGCTAGATGACCCGCCTAAAGGAGCAGTAAATCATTTTGCAGTTCAGTTCCTGCCGACAATGAAGATTTCGGACAGGAAAGCAGAGCAGCTGGCTAGTGTTTACTCACAGAAATGCCAGCGAGTGCATGTTACAGCCATGTACTCCATGGGCTTTACAAGCCCGCCTGGTAGCAGAGCCCTTGAGATCTGTGCCAAAACTACAACGCTGCATCTTGGACATATCTGAGCTTTAAGGATGTTTAAAATCTGGGGCCCCAAGAAACTTCATTAGAATCAGCGTTGCTTAACAACTATCTGGAAGAAGATGTGAACAAGGTGGCAACATCTGAAGATGACAGAAGTATTTAGATTAGCTGTGATAAGAAGTGGCAGTGAGGAACTTCAGAGAGATCTGACAAAGTCAGATGAATAGGCAGTTTGATAAGATACAAAGTTATTGTTGACAGCTGTAATATAAATTAACTGAAGCTGCTCAAGAAGGCATTCACTGAGGACATCTGCGCTGAAACCTTAAGTCAGTGTGCAGCAACAATCCTGAAAGTTAATTTAACGTGAAGATGCGTACAAAGGAGAGTAGGAGACTATTACAACATCAGCCTATAAAGTAAGGGTACATCTTCACCTGTGTTCAGGTCCAGTCCCCAAAAGCTGTAGTAGAAACAAAAGGGATTTAAATTACTGTAAAGATGAAGATAGTTCCAGATAAGGAAAGAATGAGATTTGAGAGTTTTTAATTAAAGAGATCCATACTTTATTCTGATGATAAGAGGATACAAATTTGCGTAGAGACAGATTTGTTTGCCACAAGATGTCATTGTTCACAGAAGCTGAATGTCCTCTTGCAGGCTCAGAAAATAGGAAGGGAGGCTAACTAAAAAAAGACTTTGGAGACTGAGAGGGAGGTTGTTACATCTTCATCAAAGGCAGCTTTTCTCCAGAGTGTTTGTCATACATGGAACAAACAAATATTAGTAAGCAATTTACAGTGACCGTACATAGAGGAAAATAACACTTCCTCATGCCTTAAGGGATACTAGTCTTTTAAGGAACTCACCATAACATTGCATCAATGAAGTCTTCCAGGATGCGGGGTTGATCTGTGTGCTAAATAAGAGGAGAACTCGAGGCAAAGCTACTGGTTTAAAATGCTTCTACCAACAATGCCTCTTTTGGAAATGGAAAAAAATATGCAACCACTATATAGTTGTCTCTCACCTTGGCGAACATCTGATGTGATGCAGCACACAAGGGTGTGCTTAAGTGCTGGGTCAAATGAGGGAACTGGCTGACCTGTTATCTCACCCTAGCAGTTTATGACCTGAAGCTGACAGTTAACAGAATTCATACTTGTGCCAGAATTAATTATAAAGGTGCAGTAAGAAGACATAGCCCCCATATTTTCCTTATAATTTGGTTGATAGCTATCAGCAAAAGCAACAGAAGTAGCAAAACTCATGCTGAGAACTTTTTTATTGGCATTCCGCCCTCCCCATGTGTCATGGTTTAACCTTAGCCAGCAACTAAGCCCCACATAGCCACTCGCTTGCCCCCCCGCAGTGGGATGGGGGAGAGAATCAGAAGAGTAAAAGTGAGAAAACTCATGGGTTGAGATAAAAACAGGTTAATAGGTAAAGGAAAAGCTGCACATGCAAGCAAAGCGAAGCAAGGAAATTCATTCACTGCTTCCCATCGGCAGGCAGGGGTTCAGCCACCTCCAGGAAAGCAGGGCTCCATCACACGTAATGGTTACTTGGGAAGACAAACACCATCACTCCAAATATCCCCCCTCTTCGTCCTTCTTCCCCCAGCTTTATAGGCTGAGCATGACGTCATATGGTGTGGAATATCCCTTTGGTCAGGTGGGGTCAGCTGTCCCGGCTGTGTCCCCTCCCAGCTTCTTGTGCACCCCCCAGCCTACTTGCTGGTGGGGTGGGGTGAGAAGCAGAAAAGGCCTTGGCTCTGTGTAAGCCCTGCTCAGCAGTAATGAAAACATCCCTGGGTTATCAACACTGTTTCCAGCACAAATCCGAAACATAGCCCCATACTGGCTACTATGGAGAAAATTAACTCTACCCCAGCCAAACCCAGCACATTCTAATACTAAACCATGACACCATGAAAACAACCCGCAGCTTGGTCACGGTGAACCATGGGGGTCAGTGCCAAATCTGACCCCAACTGGGATGTGAGCTTCTATCATTATTTCCTATCCTTGCTGTGGCTCAAGAACAGTACTTTTATTGTGTTGTCAAGGCAGAAATGGAGGCAAATAGTCTCTGCCACCCTAGTGGAGACAAGAGACAAGGAATCATTTTTGCATACAGCTGTCCCATATACAGAAAGAAAAGAGCAAAGCTGTGTGGCTGGAAAGCAGGAGATCAAGAAGGAAAATCAATCATTGCACTAAAGGATTACAACTTGTCTCTTTGTAGATGTCTCATAATGCAGCCACTTCCCAGTACTAGCTCCACAGGAAGCTAGAAAATTATCAACTCACCATGTACTCAAACACAAATGTTAATGTCTCCTTGGTCTGGATAACGTCATGAAGTGGTACAATGTTGGCAGGTTTCAAATGCTTGAGAAGAGAAGCTGGGGAAACACAAAAGGAAGATCAACTTAACCACTGCTGCTGGAAGTGGAAGGAGACAGTGCACACAGCAAGGCAGTGAAAATATAAAACTAGGGAGAAATAGTCCAAACTTAGCAGTTCTGTAAGAAGCAGAAAGCTACTGAGTCTGGAGGTGGACGGAACAGCTCCTTAAAGAAGCAAGCATCAGTGCTCCAGGCTTGGCAGGAACCTGTCCATTTCTCAGAGGTGGGATCTTGCCTCTGTCAGAAATAGCAGCTCACAGTTCCCAGATGTCAGCTTCTCAGCTGAGAAATAATTTCTTCAAGACACATGCCAAGAGGGGTTCCCAGATGTCAGCTTCTCAGCTGAGGAGAAATAATTTCTTCAAGACACATGCCAAGAGGCAGGGGCTGGGAGCCCCCAGAGCCAGAATGCAGCAGTCCCCAGCCTGTTACTGAGCTTCTCACCCTTTCCCCATCCACCTCCTGGCATGTGCCCTCAGCAGGGCCCTTAGGAGACTTCTGGGGAAAGTTGAATTTCTATCAGCTTCCAGCTTCACATTATCAGGGTGTAAAAATCTGCCAAAAGAAATCACTGTAAATGCTAAGCTGAATTTAGCTCTGAGCTGTTAGCTTGGAGAAAGCATATTGATTGCTTTCTCCAGTTTAAAACTCAAAGAGCAGAGATGATGAAGTTACTGAGTGAGCAGTAACTTGTTTGTATTTATACAACTTCGGCACATTTTTTCTTTTGGCCTAACCATCTAAAAGCATCATTGCAACTGTGTGGCCCTGGTCTTTAGGTGCTGACGTGCCTTTGCCAAGCCGCAGCACATCTGGGGTGTGGTGATGGAGAGGGCAGCACACAGAAGAGTCTCTGCCTCCATATAGACCACAGAGGGCTGACTGACGCTAAGACAAAAGCTACAGCCTTCTGAGCCTTTCAGCCTTGCGTTAGGTTTCTCATGATAGAGCAGGCTGACACACTCATGAAGGCAGCTTCTCAGCAGAAAGCTTCTCAAAGATACTCTTTATGGGAGAAGAGCGTGTGCAGCTTCATCATTTGCTACCACAGGTTTGGGACAATAGTTGCTGTAGCTCTGTACAGAGGAGGGATGTGGGGAAGTGATGGAGCTAGGATCACTCTGCCTGTAGGTCCCTGGCACTACAGAAGACTCTGAGCCAGCTATTATACCAAAACTGTGCACAGACAGAAGCCCCAAAGCGCAACAAAACCAGGGGTCTCTGACTCCAGGTTTTAGTTCAGCTTCTGATATAGCAGAATAGCCTCAGAGCTGCTCCAGACTCACCTTTCCCTGCTGATTAAAACCAAACTAGCTTACTGTCAGACCACACAGTGCTACAAATTTCATTCAGCTAAGGCATGGGCATACATTCTCGTTTCTGCTGAATTAGCCAAAGCACACAATACAGAGCTTGGGCCAGCCGTGGGAGGCCAAATGAGTTTTGGTCCTGGATAAAAGCTGCTTTTTGTTTTTCAAACAATCTGCAAAAGATATTTGAAGAGTTTCACGCTGGCAAGGCAAATTTATACTGGATTAGCACTTCACCTTTTGTGACCGTAACAATTTCACCTGGTTCTAAAAGCCCTACAGCGAGGTATACTGTATTACACAGCTGTGGCCTAAGCATATGTCAATACTGAGACTGCTGAGCAGTAAGGGATGCCTGATTCAGCATAACTGCTGGAAACAGCACAGATTGTAAATTAGTTCTTGCACAGAGCTGGGTGCTGCTGCAGCTAAACTGCCTCCAGTACTGAAGCTAGTCCATTTAGCTACCACGAGTATGTTCCCAGTGCATGACAGAATGAGCCATAAACATGCTCCACCTAATTGCACCTAATTGCCTATGAACCCAGTAAAGATACTCTGGCTAGATCCCATCTGCTACGGGAAGGCGCTGCTAACCTGGCTGTGTGATACCTCAGAAATCCCATACGACCAGAGCTGTTGCTCCAGAGGAGCAGTACAGAGGGTCCACAGTAATATGGAGAATTCATCTCCTGTACCCAAAGCAGGCCTCTGGGAACTGCTCCTCACTTGGCTGCTTCTACAACCCCCTGCTGGGGTGTCAGGTGCTACAGCCAAAACTGAGCTTTAAACGCATTTCGTCTCTGTGGGGCTTCCTGGAGTGAAGTGGCTCTTTGTCAGGAGAGTGCCATTCCTCCAGGGTAGCAGAGAATGCACCGTGTTAATAAATCTTGTGCTTTGTTTGTGCTACTGACTTACATTGTAAATTTGAGGTGTCAGATGCTGCAAAGTTCAGCAGTACACAAAAGATCTATTTAAAGTAGACCCTTCATAGGATCACACTTGTTTTCTCCCATAATGAATGAAGTTAAGGCCCTCAGCCTGTCCAGTAGAGCATGTTAAAGGGGTGCTGATCTTTAGAGCATCGTTAGTTCTATGTAGATAAAGCTTTTAAGGCTTATTTTACTGGTGGGCTACAAGTGTAAATGCAGAGCAAAAGCACCACAGCAAATGTGTAGAGGAAACTGTAACACAAGCCATTCTGTAAATAGGCATATTTAGGTATCTCTCTGCTTTCACCCAGAATTGGACTAAGGACTTTGTAAACCTTCTTATCTTAATTACACTGTTATAAACCTGGAGTGGATCCACTGACCTCTCTTGTTATTCTGAGTTGACTGGTACGAGAGTCCTTCCGTGCTAGGGTTTCTCTGCGAAAGCTGGCTCATCTGGTCCCTGACACTCCATCCCTGTGGTGACAAAGTCAACCCTAGTCTTGAACTGCAGTAAGAAGTAGAAAACAAAATATGTGTGACCTCTTACATTGATAGCTCTCACTAATACCAGACAATAGACTGGCACAAAGACTGCATACTTCTGTGTAAGGAAGAAACCAGATTATGATCCTCTTGGGACTGTAGAGCAGATGAAAATAGAAGCCTTAATTAACCAGGCAGTTTGTGAACTTGGTCTGTAGGGACGTGTAAATACATTCAGCCAAAATCAAGCACTTAAACAAAAGCATTTCTTTCTCAAGGAAATTGAGAAAGCTGCAGACATTTTGCCCAGTGCTCTACAAATTCAACCAATAGAAAGAATTTCTCACCGGGCTGCAATGATAGATGTCATTAAACAACAGTTTTACCGAAAGCATTTCTCTTCAGGCTGGGATCTGTGATGTTCCAGGTACCAGCTACCATCACACAGGAAAGCAGCACCATTTGTGATAACAGCAAGCTTGTTGCAAGGGACATTTCCAGTGCACAACTGCCTAATGCAACAGTGGCAAAAACTGCTGTGCAGTGCTAGTGGGAGTGAGTGGAAATGGGAGTGAGAAAGCAACTACAGAGCCAGGTAGCAGGCAGGAGGTATAAGAGGGCCCTACACTGCTAGAAAGGACACGCTCTGGCTGCAGCTGGCACTTGCCTTACCACAAGCTCAGATGCATCTGTCATGAAGGAATACACTGGCCAGCAGGTTCCCCCTCCATCCATCACATGCTCACCCAGCCCAGCACAAAGACCTCCTTCAAGAGGGCATAAGGAACGGAACGTTTTGGGAGGACAGCCAGCACATTGAGTAGGCAAGAAAGGACTTAGGAAGACATCACATGGAGCTTTTTCAGGTTAAACCACATGCTCTTCAAGAATGATGTTCCTCACTCTTCACTGATGTTTGAAGAAGCTTTTTATGTCTTACCTTCCAACCTGATCACTTTCAGTTGCACCAACTGGCCGTTGATCCTGTCAGCTCAGAGTGGAAGGTCACAAAAAGCACCTCAGTACTCCGCAAGACAACACTATCAACAGTCTCCTGGGGTGCTCCACACTTACCTAAGCAAAATTTCTGGGGCTTACTGCACTACCCAGGCCAAGCTCAGAAAGGAATTACAAACCACCTCCATCTTGTCTTCATTAGCAGTGAAAGGGGAGCCAGCCCACCTGGCTAGAGTAGCACCGTTCTGCTGAGCTGATATTGCTACAGCATGGCTTTGGGCAGCGTTCCCACTCTGCCCTCTCACAGCTTTCCTGCCCCGACGTGATGGCAGCATGGCCTCACCCCCAATTTTTCCATCATGCAGGGATCCCTCATTCCAAGAAAAACTCTCGGTCCCTCCCTGGTGCAGCCAGTCAATCTCTGGGCATGCTGCTGTGGAACAAAATGTCTTTGTGGAGCCTCCATGGCTGTAGTGGAGGAGTTCCCTGAAAAATTGGGATGGGGCTTTTGTGAATGTCCTGGTTAAAGGCAAAGCTGGACTTCTGATTTGCCTTTATCTTCCTGTAAACACTCTGGATTCCCCAGCTTCAAGCATATTCTTATGGATTCCCGTAAGGGGTGTTTTCAGCAGGCACTGGGAAGGCAGTAATGGCACCAGTGGTCCTTGCTCACCCGCTGCTCCCCTTGTACACAGTTGCACAGGATCCTTCACACAGCTTCTCTAGATGTACATAGGATGTGGCAGCTCCAAACGGGAAGCCTTTTCTCTGCTTCATGAAGAAATTGGTATATGTTTTAGATCGCTGGATAGAACAAGAAGCTATTAGCATGTCATTCGGTAATTAAATACTGATTCATGGCTGGAATAATCATAGGATGAAATATCTCCTGTCTGGCTCTGTGGATGCTGCACACTAACACGTCTGAACCTCTCCACAACATCCTGCTCCTGGAAAGGATCAGGGTAACTCCAAGGCCTCTGCATCCTGCACCTCCAACTTTGGAGGGTGTGGAGCCGCAGGGGCTGCAGTGAGGGTAGAGGAAGGGGTGCTGTGGTTAAATCCGACAGCTGGCACAGGAAAAGGAGGCAAACTGTATCACTGGCAAACCACCATTTTTTACTGACTGCACTGGCTTTGAGCACTTCACATCATTTTCACCTCCCTCCCCACCAGCCATGGATCCCCAGTACAGTTTCTCAGCTCCGTCTGCAAGGGAGCAACTGTCTGTATGTTCCTGTCGTGTCGTGGTAAATGGTAGCGCTCACTCGGAGAACACACAGATAAAACTGCCTTAACCGCAGAGGACGCCTCCACCAGTATCATTCTAAATGCATGTTATTCTCTCTCACCCTCGATTTTTTCATTGTAGATAGCAGTCTGTTAGAGCAGGGACTAAAATCCAAATGCAGGAGTGAAATTTCAGGAAATTTAAATTTATGGCTTCTTCTCTTCCTTAATCCCCTGCTCCCCCCACCCACCACCACATTGAGCCTTTTTCACCACTGTATAATTTACACAGCCTGTTAATTTGGCCCATACAGCACAACCATGCCATAAACTATAAAACTATAAAAATAGTGGTAATGAATGGCAGGCAGCCTGCAAGCTCCTCCAGAGCAGCTACATTGGATGGGTGCCTGCATTATCATTTGATTCAAATATAACAGGATTTGTAATCTATGGCATGCTGCCTCCTCCAGAACTGTAGGTTGTTGGCTCCCTCCCTGTTTTACAATCCTGCATTGGCATAGAGCTTGCTGGAGTGCAGCCGTTCATCACATCAAAGGTATTTATTGTCATCTAAGGCATGGGAGTCCTCTTTCAGTAGCCTCATGAGCCTGAAGCTGCAAAGTTAGATGCTGTCTGGTTACAAGCAAATATGAATGTTTTGCACTCCCACTACAAGTGGAAGAACCCAGGCTTAACCTATCTCAATGCACAAATATCATGGTGTGATATTAAATACCTCTGCTGTAGATGCTCCTTCTGTGTGCAGAAGGCCTTGGATATGTTGGGAGCCCCTTCTCTCTGAAGAGCACCTGCAGTGTCCTGGTCTGACAGCACTTACACACAACATGTCTCCCATGTTGTGGTCTTGATGCAATTAAAATACACCTTTTTTTTTTTCTTCTCCTTTGCTTTTCCTCATCCCTCCGTGTGTAATAACAGTTCATGTGGCTCGCATGAGGTCTCACCCTCAAGCAGTCTTGTGATTTCTGCAGTTTTTCTTTGAAAGTCCAACACGCAGTGATCCAAATTCACCCCTGGAGCAGCTCCATTGATTTCAGCTCATTTGGCACGTGCCCTCTCAAAACAGCCAAGATTTTTTCATAACTAAAGATGGAGAATTAAGCAGTAAATCCAAAATCTCTGCTCATACAGAGTTCTTTCAGTTAAGCAACTCTCAGTGTAATATATGAGGTAATGAAGTGATAGGTTTAATACAGGAACAGACCTTGACTTCCCTCCATGTCGTAGCAGTTACTATTCTATATGTCATTAGGCTTTAAGTCAAGCTACCTGAGCAGCGTGGCTGAGTTGTGCTTGCTGCAGGACCTGTGCGTTGACTCTCCTTGCTCTGGTATTTACGTTCTTAGCCACAATGCGGTGGCAATGTCAGCGTGGGGAGCTGTCTCTCCCTGTTGGATCACTTGTCTAAGGGATGCGATGGGTTGTAGCTAATAGACAATAGCCTTGTCCACAGGTCAAAATAGCCAGAGCAAACTGGTGAATCCAGCCCAAAATAGATTTTATCAATTATGTACTGAGTAGGCAATGCACAGCAGACTTACACTGGATGTGGACAGATAAAAGTCCCCTTCTTTCAGTCCCCCATGAGGTGGGATTTGTGCAGCTTGCTAGGACTGACACCCAACCCACACTAGCATAAAGGCGAAAGGGCTGAGAAAAACACTGGCAAGGGGTGAGGGAGCAAGTGTTGTAATGTGGAATTTTTATGCCAACCCCTGAAGTCCTTCAGTTTTCCTTTGAATGCATGACGTGAAATCTTCCCTTTGCTTCACTGTTTTGGTATCCTTGAGCGAAAGGATTTTTTTAAGCAAAAATGTACTGGGAACAATTTCTGTGTCTCATTGCAACCAAACTACCCAGCTTTTGCATGGCAAGAAGGAGCTAATGTACCTGGAAGGCTTGATTTCTTTCACGTGATTTTCTTTTGCTGTCCCCAGTTAGCCATAATTCGCTAAATATCTATCATCTAGGTTTCAGTCTTCTATTTATTTTCCACCAGAATACAGCAGTAATTTGGCTGTGCTGTCCAGGCATGAGAAAGGTTGTCTAGATGCAACATACTCAGTAATAAACTGGTTATGCAAGCATTGTTTGCACATCTGTACAAAGTTTCCTATTCTGGAAAATATTTTTTATTGTTTGGCCATATCTATACAAATGGACTTTTCAAATATATTTAAGCATAAATAACACTTGCATTTTAAAGGAAAGATAAATGCGCAAAAGTAGACAAATTAAATTATACATTTTAATTCACATGAAATCATTATCTTAGGTATATTCTGTGTCAAGGACTAGAGGGGAATTACTCTGTTGCAAAGAAAAATCATCCAAATTTGCTAGTAGAGCTGGTAAATGAAGAAAATGTGGTAACAGCTGGTGGTTCTGGGTGTTAAAAAAAATAATGGAGTATTCATTTCAGTTAGCAGAGGAAATGCTGTAAGAGAAATGCTTAATACCTACCCTTAGAAAATATAAGGGTTTATAAAGGAGACCCTATACCTGTATTCGGAACCATAGTTCTTAAAGGAAAGCTTCAGGCAATGTAAGAACATCTACTCATTGCTGACACAACATAAAAAGTACCTTTTACAAAACTTGTTCAAGCAGAAACACATAGATATGTACACATACAGGAGTATCTATGTCTATGTATTTTAAACATTTTGTAAAATTTATGCACGTATAAAAACACACATGTGCATGCCATTTGTACATACACACATATACACGCACGTGTACATATAGATAACCATTTAGAGAAGGCTTGTCCTGTAGCAAGGCTCTAGATTAGCCAAGCTGAAAACTGTGGTGCAGGCCTGCTCCCATTGAAACCAGTAGCTCAACTCAGAGGGTTTATGGAGCAGGGAAGGCCGGCCGGGTATAACTGCTAGCTATTGATCAGGTGTCCCGTGCAGGTTACACTGTGCCTCTAATATTTTAAAATATATCTTCAGGCGTCTTTCCTGCACCCTCGGTGCCAACGCTGTAACGGTGGCCTTGCACAGCCAACTTCACCGCTCTCCTGCTCACGGGCCCAAGCGCACTGGGAAGAGCAGCGCCTGCCGAGGGCGTCCTCCCTTGTTGCTGGAGCCTGGGGGAGCCTAGGGGAGCCTGGCGGGG
>NW_009260410.1:627671-705013 GCF_000687185.1 Egretta garzetta
GGAGCGGGGGGGGAAATGGCTGCCCTCCTCTGAAGGGAAGCGGGGAGCGCAGCGGCGTGGCGGGAACCTGGTTGGCCGGAGCGCCCTGGGCCGGCCCGCCGCGCTCCCTGCGCCTCCCACACCTGATCTTTGGAGCAGGAGGCGGTGAGCTGCTGGGCTGCGCTGGCGATGGGGGAACAGGCCCCTTCTCATCCAGGGGCAGGGCTTGAGCAGCTGGGGGAGAGGCTGAAGACGAGGCTGAAGCTCTGACTAAAGATGCTGGCTATCCAGCTCGTCTCGCTCTCTGAGAGGCTGGTAGAGCAGAGTTGTTGAGATTTATTTCTGTAGGTGCCTAAAGGACTCCTCCCTTCTGATGGCAAGAGACCCACCTAAACTTCAAATAGTATGCCCTTTATCTCCTTCCACTTCTGTTTCAAAGGCCTTTCTCTTTGCATGACCTGGCTGCTCAGGAGTGATGCTGTTTCAACTTTCAGAGCCTGTTGAGTGAGTGATAGTCCTAGCGGGGCTGCAGTATCGTTTACAGATGACGTAGTGTGCTGTCACTCTCACAGACCTCCTCTTCCAGCACAAAAATATTTTGGTGAGATGCTGCAGAGCAGCTAGGGTAGTCACAGATGATTGGTACTTGAGCTCTGCTACCAAGACTTTACTACTGCTGTTGTAGTGCAGCTACTTCTAAACACTAGCTATACTTACCATCTTTCAGTATCTGTGGAGTTAACTGTTTTTGGAAGGGGAAGCACCTGAACATGTGCTAAATTAAGAAGGTGCAGTTTCAAAAGAAAAAGAGGAGGGGTATTCAGATATTTTTGAGTCTCTTGTGAGTTTGGTAAATATTAAATTATTAATTGTGTGCTATAGCAGATAGTTTTTTAGCTGTGTTCTTTTAGCTGATACTAGGCCCTTTCATTGTTGGGGCTTTTTTTTTTTCCCCCTGACTCCTTTACTGTTACATCATGTTTGCTACTATCACTCATTCACTGGAACTGGCATTAAAAGCTTTGAGCCCTCATCTGAAGGGATTGCTGCTGTCTTCTAGTAGCAAGTTGCTTTGTTTTGCTCTGAGCAGTTCTTAATCACACAGTGTTAAAAACAGTGGTTGTACCTAGTCAGTGCTGACCAAAACACAAGGGCTTCTTGAACTCGTAATGCATGATATGTGAACCACAGTTAGCAATAATAAATGACGTTCATATGTGTATACAAGACTGATGTTGACAACTCTGTTTTGAATTAGGAAGCTTGGAGGTAACCTTCAGAACCTGAGCAGATAATTTTGTGTAACAAACTTGCAGTCTTGGTAGTGTAAGTTATTGCTAAATTGGTGCAACAAATTTATTAAAAACCTTTTTTTAAATATGTAAGTGGACGTGTCTGAAAGTTGTAGAAGTATTTGTAGTATTTATTAGCTGTAGCAGGTGGATAAGTACGAGGCGGATGGGAGTTCTGGTATTTCTGAAAGTCAGGGGCATACCAGTTGTTCTTGTTCAGCATTGGATGCAAGATTACTTTTATACCTATGATGTTTATTATTGAGTGGTCGATCTCCAGTGAAGGACATGATCCAATAGTAATGAGAGTAATATTTACTCCACGTCATTCACTGCCCATTCCCTGCCATAGCAGTTATTATTATGGTGTGGTAGTGTTTGGTTTCTGGAGAATTTGAATTAGCATCCTACTCTGTAAGTGGAAAGTATGACATCAGGGTCGTGCTAGTGACCATCTGTCTGTAACACAGGTCCATTTCATAATTTGGCACTATTTGGCACTCTTTGCTTTTTTTCCTCTTGCAGTGTTGAAGCAAAAATGTGGAAAGTAAATCTATGGGCAGAGCAGTGCAGGTGCTGATATCATACCGATCGTCCATACCATGAGAATGATGTATTGTGCCTGGCTGTTCACTTCTAGGAACGTTAAACCTAGTAACACTTCAGGTATTCTTAGTGGAAAAGAAATAATGTATGTGTAGTGGTACAACATAATGTTATGTAAATGTGAAATTAGGTCAAAAATCAGTAAGGAAAGCTGTATATTCCTATTGGGAGGAAGAAACTTTCTATTTATAAGTACTTAGTTTGTAGCTGTGACCAAATGACTTGTATTTTGTATTAGTGGTGAAAGGGGAATAATATTGTGCTGTCATAGGGGTGAACGAAAACTTGCACTGAACTTGAAAATAATTTTAAAATATCTTAAAGATGTCTTATTTATGGAAAGAAGACAGTTTGTCATTTTCCCTAATATGCATAAATGCTTAGCAATGCAACCTTACGTGTCATTTTGTAAAGAAAACAAAATGTATCGCCACCATCAAATCACACTCTTAATTTCTAGTCCACCGCTGTTGCAGGTTTCGTACTTAATAATTACACAAATCATTTTTCAGTTGGGCCTTGAAGGGAGATCTTGCAAAACAGCTGATCAGATGCCTGGCTTTAACTTTGTTTTGTTATAATCTGAAGTTTTCATGACAATTACAGTAAATTTTTGTGCAGTTGCAACTCATGAAAATGAAATTCTTTGAGCCCTTAAAAAAAAAAAATTAAAAAAAAATCCCTAAATTATAGAAGTCAAGAATTTCCTGATCTTGAAGAGTTATATACAATGTGAATAATACAATTGTTGATACTTTGACTCTATCAAAGCTCCCATCTCTTCATCTGATTCGCTGATCCATTGGATATTTATATGTGAAGCTATAGTTCTTCACAGAGAAGTGCCAGCATTTGCAAGAAAATGAATTGTAAGGTTAGGTTGTTTTGAGTAGGCTAAAAAAAAAACAAACCCAAATGAACTTACTCTGAGCAAGAACACATCACAAAGTTAGAAGTTCCAAAAATATGCTTCCATTTTCCTTTGATATTTCATCAACACCTCTGTTACTGAAGTGTTGCGTGACGGTTTCCTTATATTTGTGAGACATCTTCTGTTAATATTTAAAAAATTAACTTTTACAGTTGTAGTTGTGTTTCTCTTGGTGTTTTTTTTTTTCTTTTTTAGTTGAGGAAGGAGAAACAGAAGTGTCTTGAAAGCAATATCTTTCCGGTGGCAAGTGTGGCTTAGTTTGTATCTGTTCCTAGAAAGTATACTCTGATTTTTCTTTTTTTTAGAGCAAGGTGCACACATGACTTATCGCAATGCTATTCTATCATATTAATTTGGTTTCATATTTTCATGGCTCTTCATCTTTATCTTATGCTCTTTGCTAACCCTGAAGCCCAAACCACGATTTTTAGTGTCCTATATTTGGAAAACTGCAAGCATTTGGTATGATGTGTTGCCATTTCTGTCTATAAAGGCCTGCTTGGTACCTTATTGTTCAGAGCAGTCTAGTGAAAGTGTTGGGATTTGTGTTAATTATTTCAATTATTTAGCAACTTGATGATCACTATTTCCAAGTGTGAATTGAAACTTTTGTATGCAATTTACAGGTTTGCTTATATTGTCTATTGTAATCAATACTGGTCATGTTTTATTTCTATTTTCTGTATGTAAGAGCTTCAGACTGTTCATTCGGGATCTTTTCTTGCAGATATACTGTCTTAAAAGACCATGATTAAATAATTGATTTTTTTTTTTTGGTTTTATTATAGTGGATACCAGACAGCAACTATAATAAAGCAAAAGGGTCTAAAGAATTTATATATGAAACTTATTTTATTTGAATAAATATGATTACATGCATGCATTAATGTAACTAAAATTTTTAATACTTCATCTGGTAAGGCAATAGATCAAGGAAAACTACAATTCTTTCAATATTAAAAAGCCAAACAGATTATAAGAAACAAAGAGTAACTGTAGCTTTGTTCTCTTACAAGAAAAGTAACACAAAGGTATCTTGATGAAGATGGAAAGGTGTGAGGGTTAACTTGCAAAATTCAAAGTCTGAAAGGATAAAAGAGTAAATAGAGCAACCACTTTTTTTTTCTCCTCGGCTTCCATGGTCTTGTGTCTTCATAGATACTCTGCTACCAGTTTGCGTGAAGAAATGTTTTGAACTCTTAACTAGCTTTCTGCATTTCTGTTTCTGCACAGGCTTTAATGGAACCATACCTTTTAATGGCAATACGTGCTTTGGTTCAGGAATACAATTATGAATTCAACTCTTAACCTTTGCTCACACAAGTCTGTTTACCTTGTGAATTCAGCTTGATCATAGAAGTTGATCTTATATTAGACTGAAAATGGATCAGTTATTCTGCTTTGATGTCTCTCGAGTGGTATACTGAGAATTAGAGAGATGGATGTCAATTTCTGCCTTTGAACTAGATTTTGTTCAGTCTGTCCTTACAATAGACCGATTGTGAGAAGAGTAGGTAGGACAAGTCTGGCTGTTTAGCTTTTGTCTGCCAGCTCAGGGTGAGTGAGCTAAATACTTCAACCATCCTAGTGTTGTGGAAGTGCTTATTCATAAATGAGATCTAAAGCTTTGCTTCTTGTTTATTGTGGGTTGCTTTTTCTTTTTTTTTAGGCTTAGCATAATTTGCAATTAAATAGCTGTTCTTTATGTTTTACAGTTTGTAGAAATTATATTGTTCCTTTTGAAAGTGGAATGATTTGGTGGTGATGGAGTGCTGCCACTGACAGATGGACTCACAGGAAAGAAGGTGAGAATGAGCCAGGTGAAGCCACAGAGGCTCCCTGAAATACGCCAGCTCGTGATCATCCTGTAAAATTATTAAGTGGCGTCAGGATACTCTTTATGTAACTTACACTACAGGGAAGAAGAAGTGTAACTGAGCTTTTGTTTCAGTTACGTCTAGAATACTCAACTTATTACAACAGCAACTTCTTTTTTTTAAGCTGATTGTTGAAACTTGTGGAGGCATAGCTATAGGCTGGAAACTTGAAAGTAACATTCTCTGGTGAACAGTAAATCATAGCTGTTACTTGCACCTGTGAATTTTGATTCTGGACCAGTAGCCCTGCAGATACCTGACAGAGGTCAGATGTTTTGGGGATGGAAAATTAGTGTCTTGTAATGAATCCTGGTATATGACTGTCCAGATTTGTCTTATGCTGTTCTCTGAAGACTTATTAAATGGATAAAAGTCCAAATATCAGGCTTTGGACTGAATTTAATGCACACTATTTTGATGAAAACTCTCTATATTATTGTGTTGTGTTCATTGGTGTGCTTTGCCCATGTGAGTAAAATAAATATTTTAGCTAAATGTCCTAACTGCAATTTTGGATTTTTCTAACTTTTTTTTTCTGGCCTGTATATTACTTGATTGGTTCTTTTTTAATTTACTTCTATTCTAAACGCAAGTCCTCTGTATTTAAAATGCATGTTTGGATTAAATTATTGGAATTTTAGAAGAGTTCTTGACTGTCACCTTTTTGGGTGGGGTTTTTTTTTTCTTTTTTCTGTTACATGAGAAAAGAAGAGAGATTGGGGATGGGTACAGGAGTTAAGAGAGACATAATTCCATCTCTTAGTTATTCTCATCTTGAATGTGTCAGAGGCAGGTTGTGCAAAGGTATTGTTCATCCTATGCACCACAACTAGCAAAATTTTTAGTTTAAAAAAATCAGTAGTCTGCATCAATATGGCCTTACAGCTTTTGAATGGGCTACTTCCATAAGTTGTCCACAATGCAGCCTATCAGATGCAGTTTCTGGGATTGCTTCAGTATTAGAATACATTTTGGGTTTTGTGCCCTTTCCTTTAGACAAAGATCGCCATTTTGTCAAAGCTCATCTCACTGCCTTATACATTTAACTTCACAACTGCATGCAAAGCTGCAAGAACTGATTTCTGTGGGGACTAAATGACTTGATTGTTGGCAAATAAGGAGCTAAGCCTACTTATTCGTGCAGGGTGGATAACAATCTATTCTATATCAAGTTTTAAATGAATTTAAAGAAAACTCTTAATTTAACTAATTTAGCGATTGGACTTGATGATCTTCAGGGTCTTTTCCAACCTAAACAATTCTATGATTCTAACTTGAAATGCTGTCAGTCTATATTGATGTTTAAAATTATTTTTTGTGTGTTTCAATCAAGTGATTCCACAAATTGTTAAAACTGTGTGCTTGTTGTCAAAGTTTTGAGGAATTTCTTGTTGCTGTGTGGGAGAAGTTGCTGACTGAGCGTTCAGACCAGAGTGTGCTGAAGTGTTAAACCAGTTTTGGATAGTTCCAGTCACTCCTTCAAGCCAGATATTTTCCTTGTGTTTCAGAATACTTTTTTTCTTGGTTCAATTGATTTGAATGACTGGCTCATTTGAATCTGGGAAACTCATTAAGAATTATAAGAGGGGGGAAAAAAAACCCACCACCCAACCAAAACCTCACTTTTTTTCTCTAAAGGTAGAAATTAAAGTGTATAAAGGATGAGGTCTTAGAGGTGTAATGTTTTGAAGACACTGTGAATAGGAGCAATTGGTTTATGCTAAAATCTGCACATAATACCTACTTTGCTTAATTATTTCTTTTTAAAGCAAATGTTATTTGAGACACTTATGTGTATTTCCAGCATACTTGATGTTCTGTGTAACTGATAAAAACATGATTATAAAGCTGGTTTTCCTCCATTTTGATTTCCAAAAGCTGAATAATACAAAATATGACTAAAACCTAATAAACCAGAAATGTTCCTTCTGCTTTCTAACACAGGAAGAGTTAACTTAATAAATATCACTGGTCAGATAGGAACAGAGTTGCTTACGTGTGCATATAACTGATGCAACAATCTCCCTCAGCATACAATGGCAGAACTGTGTATTAATTTGATCTCCTTGCTGTAAGCAACGAATGTAATATATAGCAGAAAGGCTATGTTATTTGTGAATAAATGTATCTTTAAGTTTACTAGTGACAAGATCAGCTGCATTTCAGGCAGTAAAGTACAAATGAAAAAGAAAGCTAATAATTTCAAATAGAAGATACTTGGGTTTTTATTTAAACAACATTTAAACTAAGATAGTAGTTTACTAAATAGTAAAATTGTAAATTTTAAATTGCTAAATTGTAAAAAAGTCACTAAATTGTGACTTCCTGAAATTAAAACTAATGCCTGAACTACTAAGCCTTTCCTACATATATGAAAAGCAAACTATGCATTACTGAACCACAGAAAACTTCATGCTGATTGTGTATTTCCTCCAATCTTTTTGTAGCTCAGAAGAGGCAGAAGGAGCCAAAGAGAGAGGCCTGGTCTATGTTTGGAAGGCTGGTTCCTGCTCCGTAACTCCAGAAAGGCTTCCAGGCCTCAGTGGAAAGACTGTATTACAGGCAGCCCTTGGGATACATCATGGCTTACTTCTAACAGAAGGTAATAAACATCTTAATTGTAAGTATTTGAGGTAATAACAAACCAGTTATTGTCAAGTTTTCTTCTTTTAGATTTTATTTTCAGTCTATCTGTGTCTCATACACAACTTTTAAACAGATTTTTAACTTTGCCAGTATTTCCTTCTTACTTATAAGTTACTTAGAACTGTGTTGGAATAGAAATGATATGCATAGTGTCATCTTTCCTACTTTTTTTTTTGGCATTGTGAGTCAAAGTATTTCTAAAAGCCAGCCCCTTTAAGTATTTGCATATCTTGGTCTTTACTTGTACTTGATCAATGGGCATGGACTTGTAAAGACTAAACTGGAAGTTGCTGCTTTGATTTTTCTCTGATGTTTTTGAAAGAAAGATTCCAGGTGATCAGTGAGCCTTCTGTAAGCACCTCTCCTCTACTGGAGTTGTTATGGAACTCCAGTGGTTTTTTGGAACATGTTTCTTTCATAATTAAATGACTTTTTGCATGTGTGTTCTTGCTCCATGAAGCATGTTGTTTGTGGATATGATTTACCGTTTTTCTATCACTGTCAAAACCACTGTTCATTTTAAAAATAGATTTCCGCTTTTCTTCAGAATTAGCGAAGTAACTTGACTTGGCATTGCTGTAATCTTTTCAGGTAAAGGTAATGAAATTTTGGAGAGGCTGCAGTGCAACATCAAACCACTGGCAAGATACATTTACACCCCCCCACATACACACTTTCCACCTGATAGGGCAGTCCTGTTTTACTGTAGGATGGCAAACAGTACAGTTTGGTGATGCTAGATCTCTGTATGGAAAGATGAGCTCTGTGCTTTGTTGTGCTCTTCAAGCATGTTGTACGTCCTTAATATGTTCTATGTTCTTAAAATAGAAGGACCAGTAAATACACTTAACTTGGGTATAGCAGGATTTTTAGCAGAAAAGCATTATTTGGTTCAACAGTGCATGCATGCACAGGATTACATTAACATGAGGTATAGAACTTAATAGCAATAGCAGAGAGCAACCATCAGTCTTCATATATCCATAGCCATAGTTTTGCTGAGCCTGGAGTAAGCTAAAAATTGATACCTGTTTATCTGAATCTCTCTTCAAATTTTTGTATTGGTTGAACTTCATTAGACTCATGCTAGGCTGTGGGTTTTTTTTCTTCTCCCAGGTGGAGAGGTCTACAGTTTCGGAAAACTGCCCTGGAGATCAGGACCGGAGGAGTCGTGTGCTTATAGTCCTACCTTAGAAAATACTTTGCTTGGACATCATGTTATTACAGTGGCAGCTGGCAGCTTCCATAATGGAGCCGTGACAGAAAGCGGTGTGGTGTACATGTGGGGGAACAATTCTGCTGGCCAGTGTGCAGTTGCTAATCAGCCATGTGTGCCGGATCCACAACCCATCACTATTTCTGATTCTGAAACCAGTCCTCTGTTATCAGTAAGGATTTTGCAGCTAGCATGTGGAGAGGAACACACACTGGCACTATCACTAAGCAGAGAGATATGGGCTTGGGGGAGTGGCTGCCAGCTTGGTCTCATAACAACAACTTTCCCAGTGACAAAGCCACAGAAGGTAGAGCACCTGGCAGGACGTGTTGTGCTTCAGATTGCTTGCGGAGCCTACCACAGCTTGGCTCTGGTACAATGTCTCCCTGTGCAGGAAATGAAGCCTATCCCGGAGAGGTGCAATCATTGCAGTCAACTCCTCATTACCATGACAGACAAGGAAGATCATGTAATCATTTCAGATAGTCACTGTTGCCCACTGGGTGTAGCACTGTCTGATAACCAACCAGAAAACCATGTCTACTGTCCCTCGTTGGAGACCCTAGAAGGGAAAAGTGTATCAGGTAGCCAAAGTGAAGACTGTCATAAGCCACTTGTGGAAGAACATACACTTGTTGCTTTACAGTCTGATGGGGCAAGTATGCTTTCCAGCAACGATGGACAGGAGGACAGTGGTATTTCTAGTCCTGGAAATATTCTGTTCCCAGACAAAAAAGAAGTGAAAGAGTACTCGATCAGTTTATCAGATCACTCATTAAATGAGAGCATGGAGAAAAACATCTGCATAGAACCTGAGCAGGTTGGTACCTAGTGACAAGCTTTAATTTGCTACAACTCCTTCTTGTATATGTGACAATGTTACTTTTTTCACAAATGAAAAATTCTGTTAGTTTAATGGAGCTGTGGTGTTCCTGTAGTTTCAAAGTGCTTCTTCTCTTTGATGGTTCTCAACTTTTAAGTGGAAGAGTTTTTCTCTATCCTTGTTCAATTGTAAGTCTTTAATGTGAGCAGCCTTGACAGTGCTATAGTCTCTTTTTGTGTTCCACAGTACCAGAACTGCATAAGCTGATTTCCCATTCTCTAGGTGTTTCATGATGCATGGGTTTTCCATTTGTGGGGGCCAGTAAGCTGGTACTTGCTAATTTACCTTTACTTTCTTTCTATATATGGAATGAATCCCTCACAAATCTAATTTCTCAATCAGTTAAATATTTTATATTGCAAGTAAGGGTAATGTTAAGGCGTTGACCAAAAGGCTTCTAATGTTAATCGTGTAGGAGTGGCATAAACTTATAAACAGAGATGGGAAATGCATAAGTACTAATCTGTTCTGTGTGATGTGGAAGGTGGTTCAACAACACTGTTTTGATGCTATAGCAGAATCGTAAAGTAATAATTCTTAATAAGCATCAGAAAACGCTTGATATGAAGGTCCAGGAGCTGTTCCCAGCTCCCTGCCAAAGTACTGTTTTCCACTATTTTGAAAAAAGTCTTATTTGGGGTGGGGGGGAAGAAGATAACAACCCAAAAGCTATTAGACAGAAAACTAATCCGAAATCTTGCAGTGTAGTCTGTACTTTTGTAGCACTACGTAAGTACTGTCCTGCTGGATGGTTTATGGTAAAGGTAATGTCTGTAAGAAAAACTGCCACTCTGTGGCCCAATACACAAAATTCATAGCAGGATTCTGAAAATTTCTTTTTGTTATTTCAAGTGTTGTGTAGATATCAATTTCTTAATTTTACAGCTACAATAAGAAATTTTTCACAGTGGTTCTGGGAGATAAATTTCACAGTGCCTAATAAATACTTGATTTTTGTTATCACCTCTGACTGCAAAAAAAAAAATTAGTATTAAAACCAAAATAAACTGTCCGGTAACTTGGTGATCCAGCAAGTTATGTTTTCCTATTCTGAGGGAAACTTATTTCAGAGAAATAAAAATTGTGTGAACACAACTGTCCTTCCTTTTACTTTTTGCTAATACAAATGCATTCTAGCACTTGTGGGCCCCCCAGACGCGTGCAGGAACTCCTGCCGTTAGGAAATGACTGAAACACGTGGTTTCATACTCCTTTTTTCAACTCCTTGTTCCTGGAACTGTTTCCCTCTCACAGTTCCAGTAATAAACAAACAAGCCTGGAATTGGTTCACTGAACCTTAACAGAATTGGGCATGCGTGTGAATAGCAGAGATGAGGACTCCAATGTAATATTTCAGCACTAGTAAAATCCTTTGTTTCTCATTTCTCTCCTACACAAACTGAGTTTGCTTTTCTATATTGCTAGGCACGCCTTCTATAAATAGGAATGAAGTGCAAGTAAATAGGACCAATCGCAATCCTTTAGCCTAATTTTTCACAAAAAAGAGAAGTCAAAGATTGTTTTCCTTCTGACAGGATAAAATGAGCTATAATATTTATATTAATATTATTTCCCACCGCATATTAGGTGGGAAAATGGGACTTTGCTGTCTGTTTTACTATTCAAACTATTTGGCAAATATAATCTTGTACATTATTTCTTATTTGGTTGCTAAATTGATTGCTACTATAGGTAATCATGTGCTGGTACTAATAATTGCCTTCAGTCAGTTTGTCCCTAGTGTGACTTGATGATTATTCATTAAGCTTTATATGGATACAACAGTAGCATAAGGGGACACATAGCCTAGAATGATCTTAAGATAGACCTTGCAAAATTAATCCATGAATCGCTGTTTTCCTTTTAACATATCAAAGGGAGAACTTGCCTCTCTGTAAATACACCATGCTTACTGATGCCACTGATTGGTGGCAAAGAAATGGGTAATAAGTCTAAAATTAAATCTCTTTTAATATTTTTTCAAGGATCTTTCTTTTTTTTTTTGGTATTAAAAGAAACAAACACCAGACCCACAGTCTCTTATGGATGAGCTACAAGACGAATGCGACAGACAAAGCCCAGTCCATGTAGAAATGGTGCTTGGTCCTACCTTAAAAAAAAAGTGACTCTGAGGAATAGATGTACACCTAAGTATAAAAAAACCTCTTCATAATGTCTTGTTCAGTATAGCACATAGTTTGAATAATGAATGTGTTATCATCATCCTAGTTTTCTGTGCTGTCTCATATGACAGTCTTCAATTTCTCTTTGGTTTTAGCCTTCTCAAGAAGAACAACTCAGTGCTTGTATCCCTGGCCCTCCAGGTACCAGCACATCTGCCTTGAACACCTTGGTGGCCTCTTGCGCGTCAGCAGTTGGTGTGAGAGTAGCTGCTACATATGAAGCTGGAGCATTGTCTCTGAAGAAAGTAATGAACTTCTATGGCGCACCTTCAAGTGAACCAGGATCTCAATCTGGCGGCGGTTCCCCAGGGCCTGAAGCTCTCAAAGACAGTCGAGAAGAGCAGGTCAGACTGGAATCCATGCAGGGGAAGAAGAGTTCCAGTTTAGTAGATATTAGAGAGGAGGAATCTGAAGGAGGGAGTCGAAGACTTTCCCTGCCTGGCTTGTTGTCACAAGGTAAAAAAGCATGTTAGAAAAACCAAGAGACTGGAAAAGTTATAATAATGTGGAGGTTTATAACTGAAAATAAAGCATATTTATTGAACATAAATCTAATAATTACCAAAGGTGTTTATTAAACGTACATAAACTGTATTTTAGAACTTGAAGGGCAGTGGGAGTGAAGACTAGCAGATACTCCATGCTAAGAAAAGCAAAAGCATAGTGGGTTTAGCACTGTTCTTTACTGATAAAGTAAGGTAAAGCAGGCACACTGTAGTAGTCTGGGCATCTTATTGCAAAATGATGGCAAACTATCTTTCATACAGGTTGCATAGCAGATAAAAATCTGTGTGGCCTGTAATCCCTACTGCACTGAGCTGGTTTTGAGCCAGGGACCTAGAAATATTCCAGTTCCCACTGCCAACCTTCAAAGCTAATGACCTTCCCTCATAGATTTTTAGTGTTGTTAATTTTTCTGAATGGGTGGGTACATTGTTTAGTTCTATATTGATCTTGGATTCGAGGGGAGATTTTGGGAAGTATTGAAATCTTCTGTTTGCTGCAAGGATATATTTTCTTCAAAATGTACTTTTTTTCAGTGTATAGTTTGTTTTGCTTCATTTGCTTTAGTATAACTGTTTAGTATAACTGGTACCGTTACTGTGTAACACACAGTCTGAATGATATATTTACCTAAAATGATGAGCAATTTTTCTATCCCTTGGCCTGTTTTCAGTTTCTCCTAGGCTCTTACGGAAGGTGGGGCGGGCAAAAATGAGGACTGTAGCTCTGACTCCAACCTACAGTGGTGAGGCTGATGCTCTTTTACCCTCTCTAAGAACGGAGGTGTGGAGCTGGGGAAAGGGGAAGGAAGGGCAGCTAGGACACGGCGATGTTCTGCCAAGGTGAGATTTCTTTGATCTATTTTTTATTTTTTAGTAGGTCACTAGGAAATCTTGAGTATTCAACTTTCTCAAATTTGGCCAACTGCCTTGCATTGTGTTCTTGTTCTTTTGCGTTGTGACCCAAGTTCTTCCAAGTAACATGTTTTATGCTGTATTGTTACTGAACATCAATCAGTTATGACTTTTTCCCTTGTAATCACTAGGAGTTTTGGTGATATTTTGACTTTGTCCAAATTGGGGTGAGGTTTATCATCATCTTTCACCCTTTGTGACCTTTTTGATTAAACTGGTTTATTGCTGAAAGACTCTGTTTTCTGTTTGTTTTCTCTAATTTGTTTTGGGGAAAAAACAAAACTTGGAATTTATTGTTGTCTTAAGAATCCCTCTGATAATCTTTTTTTCTTCCCCCTCCCGCCTTGGGTTCTGGGGATTTACAGGCTTCAGCCACTCTGTGTGAAAAGCCTAGATGGTAAAGAAGTGATTCACCTCTCTGCTGGTGGCCATCATTCCTTAGCACTCACTGCCAAATCCCAGGTACAAGTGATTGTTATCATTTATTGCTTGTCTGACGTAATTGTCACTTTTGGTGTTTTCTAGGTTTTAGTTTCTTTTGCTTCTAAACTTTTGTTTCCATTTGTGGGAGGCAACTTGGAAGCAGTGTGGAATTTTAATTCTATTTCTGACAAAGTTCTGCATGTACCATCAATCTTATGTTTAAAAATTGCAACAACTTGATTTGGTGCGTTCGATTTCTGAATGTGAGAAGACAATTTGTAAATATAGGAAGACAGTAGAAATGAGGGAAGTACTTCTTGGTACATGAATCTTTATACCCTTGTCTTGTGTGTGTTTGCACACTTGATGTGTTGTATTACTACAATTCAGTATGTGTTCATGTATATAAACTTACATTCTCATGTTTAGCTATGTTTCTTACAGGTTTATTCATGGGGCAGTAATATCTCTGGCCAGCTTGGTCACTTGAACTCCCCAACAACAGTCCCTCGTCTCGCAAAGGTACTTTCAGTTTTCTGCATTTTTCTTCTTTCAGTTTAGGGTCTCTTCTTCTGTGAGTGAGTGTGAAGTAATTTATAAAAACTGACCTTGTTTATGTATCTGTGTGCTATATATTAATAAAGCCCTTGACTTCTTTGGCTTATACTGTGAATAAGATCCTTAGATGAGCTTGTGAAAAATCTACCCAAGAAATCCTTTGCACAGACTTCCACTGTTTTTTGACCACATTAAGTTCTAAAGCTGAGAAATGTGACCGGTTGTGTCTTAATTAAATTTCACTTCTACCTTATATTTGATTTCTCTGATATTGATGTTGCAGTGCTGAAGCTTTTAAATACCTTGGAACGCTGTTTTTATTCTAAGCATTCTTCTAGCATTTTTAGCTTTGCTAGACCATGACCATATTTGTTCATTTCTGTATTTCCAGAGCTGTTTTGGGAGTGGGTTTTCTGTTTGTAACTTTTCAACACAGAGTGAATAGCCAAATAATGATTTTGGGTTAGACCAGACCTTTGCCTATGTTTTCTGGTGCTTATCTCAGTGGAAAACTAGCTGCAGAGTTTTCCTGCTTAAGCCTTAGGCAATTTAATGTACAGCACATTAACTGTCCCAAATGTATAGATTTAGATACTATGATAGAGGGGAGCATAGTATCCCAACTTTCATCAAGCTCACCTGAATTTAAAGGTGAAAAATCAGCCATTAGAAAGAAGACTGGAAAGAAAGACAATTTTCAGTATACATACAAGAAATGTTTTTGTTGTGAGACACTGAAGTTGAAGAATTACCAGTTGTTGCAATATTCTTGTCAGGTGTATTACATGCATGTGTGGTTAGAAGTGTTAAGTACTATCCTCTCCTTCCAGCTTCAGCTGATGATTTCTAATGTCTTTTCCTTCCTCATGAATTTCAGATGTGTGGTGGTGGGGTTTGGAGTACAGCAGCAGGACTAGATTATTCCCTCTTCTTGGCAGATGAGGAAGACTTCCAACCTGGATTGTATTACAGTGGCCAGGAGACAACAACAGAAAATAATTTGTTTGAAAATAGCTGTACTAAGAGTCCGGTTTTGTTACTATCCTGTAGTAAGGTGAGTAGGATTTCCTTTAAGTTAGTGCAAATCATACTGATGCTTTTTGGAAGTGGCGCACAGTGCTGGCTGTTGAAGTAGCTTTAAGGGTGTCAAGTCAAGTAACTGGTTCCTAGCAGGCAAATCAGGAACACAGCTTGCAGAGGGCAGAAAGGAGGCTTAATCGGTATTGCTCTCTTCCCTGCCTCTTTCTTGGTCTTTCCTTCTGTTTGAGGGACAAGAAACTGTTTCCAGTGTGTCTAATCCATTTCCTTCCATGCATGCATGTTGCAGAAGTGGACCCCTATATTGTGCTCTGTTTTCACCACAGTCTTCATATGTTTATTTTTCACTGCTATTGCTCTTCATTTTCCTGTTGTTTCTCAAGTAAACGAGGGCACTGCCTGCTCTATTCTATTCTGCTTCCCATACATCCTGTTTGTGAGTGGATAGAAGGTTACTCTGAGTTCTGGACCATCTCCTTCTCTCCCCCCTCCCTTTCTCATGGCTGTAAAGGGGGAACTGGGAAAATATGCATTTGCAGGTTTATAGGACAGAGCAGGTGCCCCTATGCAATTTTCTTCATTAAGCTGAATCTCATATCTGCCTTGAAGTTGGCATGAGATGGGGGAGTGTATAGTCTGACTGCATGTCCTCTTACAAGTTGTTTGTATGATTTTTAGGCCAGCCTGGATTTAAGGTGATGAAAAGGAGATGGTGAGGGTAGAAAGCAGCTCTTTGTCACAGCTCTTCTGGATCTCATTGCTACTTCCCTGAGTTGAGCAGAAGAGCAGTTGGAGAGGGGTTTTGAGGAGGGACAGGGATTTAGGCACTGGGTCCATGCATACACACACACATGTATGTGAGTGCAGACGCACATACACTTGTATTCCTTCCATAAGATTGTTGCTAGCCACTGGCTTTTCCTCTCTTGTAGGGTGGTGACTTGTAGGTCCTTGCATATCAGAATTGGCCTGTGGGTTGCTTGTTGAACAACTCTGGCTCAATGTTTGTAAGGAATCCTCTATTTAACAACAAAGGAAATAAAAGTGGAGCTCAAATACTGAATGGCTGTATGGTATTGCATGTGAACCAGAATTAGTGAGGAGCCACAATGCATCAGTGGCACTTGTGCTGACCTTAAAGAAGAATTTTGCTTCCAACTACTGTGGAAAGCAGATGCCTACTAATATGCTTGTGGTGTTAGTGTAGTTATTAGTATTAGTCCAGTTTATTGATACTGTAATATTACTCTTGCCAAAAAATTGACATCTTTCAGGTCCAGAAAGGACATTAGTTCAGAGCACAGTCATAATAATAAAGACTTATTCTTCTCATTTCCTAACTAACAGGACAAATAGCTTATGTAATAATACTATTTAATATCAACAATATTGTTGATATAAGCATGAAGTACATTGCAATTCTAAAAGTGAACTTAAGGTCACTGTCTTTTAAACATGGAATGGTTGTATGAGTCACCTTAAAAGATGGTCTATTTATTGTCTTTTAGGATCTGTCAGTACCAGGAAAATGAACAGCATTGACTATAAATGTTTCTTCTATTTTTATCATTCTTGTATTAAGCCAGCATTCAATGGATTGTTTGTCAGTGTAGGTAATTAATACTTATTGTCATTGAGTGTGCCTAAAGATATACTTTATTCTGCATTGCCCTATTTTTAAATTGGAATGTAAAAGGAAAAATATTAAAGCTGCTGGTTTTTCTTTTCTCTTTTTTTTCAGATAGGGTACATAAGCAATGTGATAGCTGGTGGTGACAACTGTTTGGTTTTAGTAGACAAAAACGTAATGGGATATATCGCCAGTTTGCATGAGTTGGCTTCTACTGAGAGAAGATTTTATTTCAAACTGAGTGAGATCAAATCCCAGGTTCTTAGACCTCTTTTAGGTCTAGGTAAGAACTTACTTTAATATTTTCTTGATATTATTTCCCCTGTGTTCCAGAACAAATTTCTATATGCAAAATTTTAAAGTTGATCATATATTTTTAAGATAAAGCTAAGGTCTTACTCTTATCCCCTGTTTGGGTGAACTGGTGAAATATAGCTGCATTTTGACATCTGCATTATGTTTTTAGTATTTGCACTTCTCCTGACTGTTTCATGTTAAATAATTAAATTATTTGAGCTATATTTAGTCTAAAATTGTTGAATTCCTAATTCTGGATAATGTAACCATGAGGTGAAATTGCCGATAAAACATCTAAACAGCACCTTCTGGTAATTTTCTTTATTAATGGGTGCTGCTCGCTCATAAAGTAAGCGAAATTGCTTTCTGGTCTGTTACAGATAATTTGGGCAATGCAAATACAATCCAGTTGTTGCAGGAAATGGCAAGCAGGTTCAGCAAGCTATGCTATCTCATCGGTCAGCATGGAGCTTCTTTAAGCAGCTTTCTTCATGGAGTAAAAGAAGCCAGGAGCTTGGCCATCCTGAAGCATTCCAGTCTCTTTTTGGATAGTTACACTGAGCAAGTATCCAATTCCCTCTCATCTTGAGTCTCTGCAGGCTTAAATCTACTGAGCACAACAAGCCCTGAGTTAGGGGCAAGTATATCATCAAGGAAAACTACTAAGTAACTTGTGCAAATTGTATTCTTGCAATTTAAAATGTATGGAAAGTTTTACACAAACAAATTCACTTTGTAGTGAACTATATATTTCCAAGTCTTTACCAGTGGAGCACACTGGACAGCTTACTTCCCTAATGTAAAACTCTACATACGAATTCCTCTTTGATTGCTGCATATATACCTGTAAAAAAGTGACATGTTCATTACGTAGTAGTATGATCTTGTAATATAAAAGAGTTACCATGGCTAGGCTACTAAATAAAGCTACCTTTGGGGGTTTATTGGAGTTACAAAATGCCTTTTCAGTAGTCATTAACTAAAAATTGTCTCCCAGAAGAACAATTCTTCTGTCCCAGTATCTGCTAAACAGCTAGCATTATACCTTTCACCCAAAAGACAGAGCTGCTTTAGTGCTCAGAATTAAGTCTGAATTATCCTGGTTCTTATTTTTATTAGTTTAATGCTTTTGGGAGAGTAAGTCTCTGCAGTCACTCTGCTGTCTTTCTCCTTAATAACTTCTGTAGTTGCTGGATAATTTCATCCAAATGTAGTAGAAATCTCATCACACTTAATACCTATAGGCTTTTGTGAAAAATACTGGCTTGACAGAGGGGAGAGTCTAAAAATGTCCTCTCTGAATGTAGTCTTGGTTACCAGACATTTGAAAATCTAAGAGAACAAAATTTCAAGATCGTCAACTCTGTTGTTATGCAGTAGCATTTTCAGTGTGCAGTTAGTTGCACTTTTTTGTAACACAAGCACAACAGTTACTACTTCTACTGAGTCAGTGATAAACTTACACCATTTCACCCTAAAAGAAGCTTTCTTCATTTATCAAATGGGTTGTTCATAATGGTAAATATGTATTTTCTCCCTTTCTTACTTAGTTTCTTTGACTTTGGTTTCTCTTGTAATCTGGATTTCCAAAATTGGTTCTCGTTACTCAGATGAGAAGGGTTTCTTAATTTCTTCTTCCTCCCTGTTAAAGACTGAAATACCTGATTTCTGTTCTCATTGTTACTGCCCGTCTTCTGCTCTCTCCCTTTGCTTTCTAATGCTTTACATGTTTTTCTGTGTATGGCATCAGAATCTATGCATGCTCCTCAGCGTAGTGCCTTGAGCATCTTCCAAGGATCTATCAGGTGACATAGGTATTATCTGTTAACTGGGCTAAGCTAAGACCTCTTCTGTTGGAGAAAGAAAACCATTTTTAAAAAAACACCTTTTTTTGGTAGGGGGGAACTGAAAAGTAGAATTTTCAACAGCAGGAAAAGAGAAATTCCCATCTTGAAATTTCTACCTTGAGTATTATTAGAAGACAGCAGTATTAAACTGTTGAAACAGATGGCATATTCTGTACATATCCAAATTCTGGGGAACCAAAAAAAAAATCAAGTTTTGTTTGCGAAGTAAGCCCTTGGGATTGTGCTAATGGCAGCAGAAATGTGGAATAGTAATGCATGTTCTATCCTCCATGTGGAAAGTGAATACTAAGTGTTCCGGTAACACCGAGTGTTTCACCATTTAATATTTTCTCAAGTACTTAAATTACTTGTATAGTAAAAGACATTACAGGTCTCATTGGTAAACTGTTGGAAATTACAAGAGTTGCTCTTTCCAGGGATATTCTTATTTTGTAACTGGAATTCTTTTTCTTCCCCATTTTAGGTATTGTACTTCAGTTACAAACTTCCTTGTAATGGGAGGATTTATGCTCCTTGCAAAGCCAGCAATGTAAGCAAACCTTTACCATTTTCTGGAGGTTTTGATCAACTAGCCAAGAACTGTACTTTAAGGAATTGTGTATGTGTGTAGTAAATGAGAATGCAGAGACTTGGTCTCAGCTTGCTTGAATGCACTAATTCCTTTTCCATCAGAGGAAGAAAAAGTTTCTTCCTCTCAACTGTGATAAAAATTTAGGTTAAAATGCTGCTGAATGCGTTCAGTTACTTTATCTTGAAGGTGGAGAAAGGAGGAAAAAAGTGCAAATTATTGTCAATTCCTTGAAAGAAACATGAATAGATTTCAGATAATTATTTTTTTGAAACCTTAAGTCTCGAGGTTAAATTTTCATCCTCTATTTGGTGTTTGGTATTTTATTCTTTCAAATGTTACTGTCAAGAAAATACAGAACAGCAAACTTTTCTTAAAGAATTACTAAGAGTAAATAATGTAAATTCACTCCCGTTTCAATTCTTTAACTTGATGGAAGCACTTCAAAATTATGCAAAAATAACATTTCTCCATGTGCATCTTCTCTGCCTCTCAAGGTTGCTTTACTCTATTTCATGCATAGATGCTCTTAAATGTGAGGAAGGACTTGTACCTCGAGGCCTGATACAGTACATTTGAAGTTTATAGATCATAAAGTAAAGCTTTTTTTTTTCTCAGTTCAACAGTATTTTTGTCTAGGAAATATGGTAATGACACTGTGCATCTTTCACTCTAGTACTGCGAAGAAGTTGTTGCAATGAGGGTATTTTTTAACTTGTCTGAGGAATTGCCAGCTTCCCTTCCCTCCTAAATTCTGTGATATGGGAGTCATTCTGTTACAGCTGTTTATGGAGCATTGAATGTGGTATAAATGATGGTATTGGAAGTTAGGTACCTAATGCACCTGAGGACTAGTGCCAAAGACTAAATACAGAATCACACTGCAGAGAGACACTGAGAATGTTTCTGTATTGGTCAAGATTTTTAGGGTGACTTACAGGAAATCTTAGTTCAAGTGTAAGCTTATTTATAATAAGTACTGAAAAGTTCTGGATGCTGAAATTACTTGTACTGAATTTTTCACATCAGTTGTCACTGTCAGGTGTGTCAGGTTCTCCTACTGCAACCAGGACCTTCTTGGGTGAATAACACTTTTTTCAGGTTCTGAAACTTCAGGGAGGAGATGTCTTAGAAGTTTTGCCCTGCTGCTTGCAAAGGGAATTCAAGAATATCTTTGATAATGATGAATTTCTTCCCCATGCCCAGTCCCACCCCTCCTGAGGGATACTGTCTTAAGTCAATGGTTAACAGTGTCAGCCTGTCTTTTATGGATATTCTGCAATACGAATGCATTAGAAGTAGTCCCAACTTTTTCAAAGTGCTAGCTTCAGTAGAAGTCTCCATTGTTAGCAGGTTTTTGAGCATTTCCTCTGAAAGAGTAGACAGCCTATACTTGGTGTTATGAATCTGTTATTATTTGACACTTTTCTACAGAGACCTCTGTGTGAGGATCTCGAAGAACTTTAAAAATGCAAGCCACTGAAATAGTTAAATTTAAAATTAAGAAAGATGGCCTTCTCTTGAAAGAAGACTTTATTCCTAAGGCTTGTTGAACAAGAGAGTTCTTAAATATCATTAGCAGACCTAGACAAGGTATGTTATATTGATGTGCGAAATGGCATCTTACTAATCATGGAGAATTCTTAGGGACCCTGCTGTGCAATTCTCTGATCTGTTTCGCTGCCCCTGGGGCCTGCTTTCTCAGCCTCACCTGATTCTTGCAGCTTGTGGTTTAAATGCTTCCCAGCTGGACGTGTTTTAATGCAGATGTCGTATGTACCAGCACATGTGCACACAGATATGGTGAAGGAGAGGGAAAAGTAGGTTTGTTTTCCTTTTCATGAAGAAATCCTGGTTTTGTGTGCATTGTCTTCAGAATCATTTCCCTCTTCTTCTCTGAACTAGATTAGTTCTCCCTCTTGGAAGTCAGACTGAGGATTGAACAGATTTCCTGCCTTTCTTTGAGGTAGGATGTAATTTTTCTAGTTAGGGGAAAAACTGGTCAGTTGCCTCGAACAGCAGGGGTGGGGAAGAGATTATTTGAGTATGTTTAGTGAAGTGCACTGGAGCAAAGTTAAGATTCTTTCAGGACTTCATGTATGAATCAACAGTGTTAGAAACTTACTGCTCTAACAGTACTGGGGAAGTCGTTCCACCTGTTAGCTCTTTTACTAATCCAGTGTTAAAGGGGAAAAAGGCAATTAGTTATGCTCCAAGTGGGGCACCTAGTCAACTTTCTTCAACCAGTTTAATGATTGAGCATGTGTGAGTAGAAGTAAAAATAGCCCTGTGCTGCAGTTGTTAGAGCTACATGTCTGTATTACTGTACTTCCTTAAACTAAATTGGGATTAGATTAATAAGAAGCATGCATTTGCCTTTATAATTTTTATTGGTTTATGGTAATTCAAAAAGGGGCATTTTAAGCTCATTTGTATAAAACATCACTGATGTCTTGCTGTCTCTTTCTCTTCTCTCCTCCCCCTGTTCCCCAATGGTCCCATCATTTAGAGACTTCTTGAGTAAAAACCAGGAGCTGTTACAGAAACTGTCTGAGAAGAATGAGGAAAATGTCCAGCTCGTGGAAGTTCTGAATGCTCTGTTTTTCATGCCATTTGGACGACTTCATAATTATGCTAGAACCTTGCTAAAGCTTGCCACGTGTTTTGAAGTGGTAAGCTGGCTTTGTTATCTATATCTGAATAAATATACACATGAAACTTATGGCTCAGAAGTAACTGAGTGAAGCAAATGCCAGGTAATTAGAATTAGTTTATTCCTCAGAGGCCTTGGACTTGTACTTGCTGCAGGGAAGATCATGCACATTTATTTGCGCAATCATACACCACACCTGCACGGATCGTATGATGGGTAGAAATTTGTTACCCTGCCAGAACTTGTTTGAGTGCCCGAGTGCTTAATTGCAAACATTATTTTTATGTTTGCCTGTTGCTTTTCAGTTCCATCTGGCATCGTTACTGTAGCTATCCTTGGCTGTAATACTGTACTAAAAATTCTATATTAGGTAGACTTTTACCATCTATTTAGATGTATATAATTGCATACTTTTGAAATAAATGATGATTAAACAGGAACAATAACTTCTTGTATGTTTATCCTAATACTGTAATTTAAAGTATTATTTCTGCAATTATTAGTGCTACTTCTGCTACAGCTTGTTAAGCTGTAAGAAGGTAGATCGTGTAATTGTATATTAATCATTCTCCTTAACATTCATGGAACTTCTGTGATGTTAAAAACTCCCAGCACACCAGCAGAACATGTGACCAAGAAAATAACAGAGCCTCTGCTGTTACTTTATTAACCAGACCAACTGTCATGCATTTGGTGCTGATTTAATAAAATGAGCAGTTGCACTGCAGCTTGGTTAGTGTTGGCACAGGTGTTCAGAAACACTCTCAGGTCTGTCTTACCTTATGCCCTATAGGCATCTCCAGAATACCAAAAGCTACAGGATTCGAGTTCTTGTTATGAGAGCCTTGCTGTCCATCTTAGCAGAAAAAGGAAAGAAGCAGAATATACACTTGGCTTCTGGAAGACCTTTCCTGGGAAAATGACGGTATAATGACAATTATCAGTCCATTAGCAGCTTGAATCTTTTGCTATTAGTGTTACACTTTGTCTATTACTGATGCTACTGTCCCAGTTGCATTTCTCATTTTTCTAATTTATGTTGCTGTAGTACTCTAACTTTAGAAAGGTTGGGCCTTTACTAGGAAAGACGAATAGCACTGACCTTAAGTCACAATCAGTGAGAAGTAAGCTTCTGTAATTTTGTTTTTAACCCTACCTGTAGGATTCCTTGCGGAAGCCGGAGCGTCGTTTAATTTGTGAAAGCAGCAATCGGGGGTTGTCCCTACAGCATGCCGGAAGATTTTCCGTAAACTGGTTCATCCTTTTTAATGATGCGCTGGTACATGCTCAGGTAAGCCAGCTTGTATCCAGGAACAAAATCTTTTCTCTGTTTCAAACAACATATTTTTCGTATAGCGAAGAAGAGTTCTTGCACTGTTCACTGCAATGTTGCCTGAACACTTAAAAGTTATTTTTGTTCATGTTTATAAATAGATTTGAAATTATGTACTATTTTTAGTGTTTGATTGCTGTTGCCCTGTGGCTGGCATGGTTTCTGTGGGCTGTTTCTTTGAGCAAGCTGCATATAAGGAGCCTGAAATGCTCAGTTTTCCCTAGTCCTCAAAGAAAGGAAAAAACTGTTCAGAAGCGGCATGTGGCAGGGGTAATGGGATCAGTACCTGGTGAAATTTCCCTTCTTCTCCTTGCCTACAGTTCTCAACGCACCATATTTTTCCCTTGTCTACACTGTGGGTAGAAGCTCTCTCAGAAGAAGCTGGTAATGTGTGAGTATTCTTGCTTGTGATGCGGAAACAGTCAGATACCTTGGGAGGGAGGATGAGTATTTTTTAACCAATTATTGTAAACTAGGAGCAGAATAGGCTGGATGCAATCATCTTTACCCCTCTCTCTTGTTTTAGAAAACTTACTGTATTTCTATGTCTTAAAAAAAATGTTGTATAAACATCAGAAAGAATAAGGTAGTCAAGAGAAAAGTGAGTAGTCTTCCCTGCTGCTTCTTTTCACTGCTGACTTTAATATTAAAGTGAATGCTAGCTGAGGTGGGGCAGGGAAGATACAATATTCATGCTCTGAGAAACCTGGCACTAGATTAAAATACTTCCCTCCCTCCTCCCATGTAGGAACGGATTGAAGATTACAACACCAGAAGAACAGTTTGTTCTTGTTTCTTCAACACCACAGGAAAAGGTAGGCATATCTACAAATTTTGCATGGCTTCAGTGATATGAGTTTTTCTCTCCTACTGTGAGAGAAACAGGGAGAGTATTGCTTAAGTATTCACCAAGAATGGAGTCTTCCTACAGCTTGGTATGCAGGTTGACCGTACACTGTGCTTGACTGTAGCAGTGTTCCACAACACTGTACTGAGTAGTGCAAAGGAAATTACTGTAGTTGCTGTAAAGGTGAGATTCAGTGTAAAGACAGATATTGGCTAAATTCTGTGATGAAAAACTTTCTGTTTCAGACCAAGTGGCTGAGGGCAATAAGCCAAGCAGTGGATCAGGCCCTTAGAGGGACTTCTGATTTAGTTCTACATGGAGCTGGTGGGAATGTGCCAAGACAGGAACCTCCTATTTCTCGCAGTGCCAAATACACCTTCTATAAGGACCCCCGATTTAAGGATGCTGTTTATAATGGGAGATGGCTTTCAGGGAAACCCCACGGCAGGTAAAAGCATTTGAGCACAACAGTTGAAAACAAAATGCAGAGGCTGCTGTATCAATAAGTAGGCTTACTCACAGAAGTTATTTGGGAAGTGCAAAGTAAACTGATTATCTTAAACACATGTATGGCTTTGTATTTTTTCCAGAGGGATCCTAAAGTGGGCAGATGGAAGAATGTACTCTGGGACGTTCCGGACTGGGCTGGAGGATGGGTAAGATCCTCACTACTTGTGGAGCCAGAGAGCAAGAAATACATTTTATTGTAGGTGATAACACAGACCTTGTAATTGAAGGTTTTGCAGTGGATCTTACTGACTCAAGGTTATGTATATTAACAAGATATATCTATATGTTGATACATAGATAATCTCTCATGTATCCAGAGGTATACTAGTTGTCTTCACAACAGACTCTGCAAATGCATGATTAAAAATTTGCTCTTTCATAGAAACTGAAACAAATTGGGGTAATCAGCTGTAGGAGGGAGGAAGGAAATGGTAAAACAGCCAAGGAGAAAGAATGGGTGGGTGAGTGTAAAATCCTAAGCAGAGGAAGCTAGTTGAAAAGTCTGCAGTCAACTTTCTGCTGTATAGGTAACTATTAACTTTTTGTGTTGCAGTATTTCCAAGGTTCTGGTATTGCTTTTTATCTTTCTATAAATTGCAATGCCTTTCATACAATGTCATGATGTATCTTCTCCAACATTTTCCTTGCTGTATTTCTAGTAGAGCAAGGATTTAATTCAGGAAGGAGGCAAAAAAATACTGAATTGAGACTTCAGGGCTTGGGTGATGAAAACAAAACTAATGAGAGTATGTGATCCTGATGATTAAGATAACTAGTACAGAGGAGTTTGAAAATAGGATGAATAGAAGTCCTAGATATTATCAAGTTATCTGGTGAAACAAATAAGACTGCTTGAAAGTAACTTAATAATTTATTAAACAGCTTTGAATTAATCTATGGGTTTCATTGCTAAGAATTTCCTTAGGGCACTGTGGAGGCTAAGAAGTTAACTTCTTTCCAAGGGCATTTTTATATGGATCTTGTGAGCACACATGTCTGTACTGGGCAGGATAAAAATCATAGAATCATTAAAGTTGGAAAAGACCTCCAAGATCATAAAGTCCAACTGTCAATCCAACACCACCATGACTACTAAACCATGTCCTGAAGTGCCACATCTACATGATTTTGAACACCTCCAGGGATGGTGACTCCACCACCTCTCTAGGCAGCGTGTTCCAATGCTTGACCACTCTTTCAGTAAAGAAATTTTTCCTAATATCCAATCCAAACCTCCCCTGGCGCAACTTAGAGGCCATTTTCTCTCACCCAATCACCTGTTACTTGAAAGAAGACACCAACACCCATCTCGATACACCCTCTTTTCAGGTAGTTGTAGAGGGCGATAAGGCCTCCCCTCAGCCTCCTCTTCTCCAGACTAAACAACCCCAGTTCCCTCAGCCGCTCCTCATAAGACTTGTGCTCCAGACCCCTCACCAGCTTTGTTGCTCTCCTCTGGACATGTTCCAGCAACGCAATGTCTTTCTTGTAGTGAGGGGCCCAAAACCAAACACAGTATTCAAGGTGTGGCCTCACCAGTGCAGAGTACAGGGGCATGATTCCTTCGCTACTCCTGCTGGCCACACTATTCCTGATACAAGCCAGGATGCTGTTGGCTGCCTTGGCCACTTGAGGCCAGGAATATATGAGAAGTCCTATTGGCTTCCAGATGTATTTTCCAAGTATTGAGTTGGAGGGGAAATCGAAATGTGGTCTGGCTGCAGACAGCTTTTTAAAGTGCACCTTAGCCATTGGTATAATGTCAAACTGTAAAACCAGATTAGAGCTTTGGTCATTTGTAACTAATAGTAAGTGTAACTAACCCTGGTGATTTCAGGGTTGTTGGAGATGGAAATATTGCAAAGAAATCACCACCAGAAATAAATGGATTGGTATTTAGCTGTAATTGTAGGGTTATCAAATGCATAGATTTGTATTTCAGCATGTGTGCTGTAGTCTCAACACTTAACAATAGTAATGTCTTGTTGGGGTAGACTTGCTCTCAGGAGAGCCTTTATAACTGGATTTTAATTTCCTCAGAAGATTAAAATCAATAATAAAAGTTGTGTGTCTCGTTCTTTTTAGGCATACTGAAATTGTGGATAATTCTGTGCCATTATTTGAGCACAATTGGAAGCTAGCATCTCTTTTTAAAAAATATTCTCTGTAGCAATATATGGTCTCATCTTTTCCTGGAATAAAGATGTGCTTGAATTATCAAGACCAGAGGAAGACAACAAAGGTAGAAGTAGTCTTAGGATATGAGAAGACTTGTGGCCTTTAGAAAGCTGAGAAAAATGCTGCAGTGTGGTAGAGAGAGTAATACTTACAACATGCCACAATCAAACAGGAGAAAAGCAGTACAGACTAAATTGACCTAGTGATGCTGAAATTCCTGTTTTCTCTTTAAAAAAAGAATTAAAAAAAAAATCTGTAACTGCTGTAGTTGAAGAGATGCGCTAAAAATGATATAGAGCATTCTGATTTTAGAATGGGTCTGTGATATGTATCTGTTTCTGTTCTTAATGAAATGTGTTAGCGTTACAGCTGCTTGTGTTCCATGTCCATGCATTGACAGGTACGGTGAATACAGAATGCCAAACAAAGCACTGAATAAGGATGACCATTACGTGGGGTACTGGAAGGAAGGCAAAATGTGTGGGCATGGAGTCTACAGGTAAGATGTAGCACTTGGGTTGCTGTCGTTGCAGAAGGGAGGGCAGGGCTGATGCTCTGGCACACTGCTTACCACGCCTCTGTATGTAGCTTCCTTGTCACATTTCAGACTTGTGATTATAGTTAGCTTGGCTTATTTTCTGCTTTGCTCTTGGTAGATTAATCACAGTGCATACTCATACTGTGTTCTGTTATTAATATCTATTCTAATGTTGCTACCACCTCTCAATAATAGAGGATTCTTTCTTCTGAGAGATAAATATAACCTATAATGGCCTGGCTTGTTGAGGAGAGAGTGCCTTTAAACAACAAAGCATCAAAACACTTGCATCAAAGGCTTACTTTTATCCCAAGTGTACTTGGTGTGGCTGTAATGTAATTCCTAGAAGGAAAAAGAGAGGGTTGATCTGTTGCGGGGGACCAAAAAAACCCAACAACAGAAAAGTAGATTATAGGAATCTTACTTACTCTTTCTCATTATAGCTATGCTACTGGTGAGGTGTATGAAGGGTGTTTTCAGGATAACATGCGTCATGGACATGGTCTGCTACGCAGTGGGAAGCTGACCTCTTCCTCTCCCAGTATGTTCATTGGGCAGTGGACAATGGATAAGAAGAGTGGTTATGGAGTTTTTGATGATATCACAAGGTAATGCTTCAGTTCCCCAAATCCTTAAACACTGGTATGATGTACAGTTGCAAAAAGAATAGGAAAGGACTTGATCTGTTCATAGCAGTAGTGCATGTCTGGATTGTTTGGGTTTTTTCCTTTATACTAGGCTTTCTGGGTTTATGATCTAAGGAATTGGGTCTAAAGGCTGTTAGTTTTGGTGCTGCTTCTGGAGTAAATGTAGGGGGGTTTGTTGTGCTTTGTTTTTTTCTGCCTTGCTTTCCTATCATACTCCTAGCACTGAATATGGTTATCTTATTGAGGTGTCTTGTCGTGCGGATGCTGTAAGTTTTGAGTTATGTGAGGAGTATTCTTTCATCTCAGGCCTATGTGGAACCAGGTTGTTCAGTGATCTGAACTAGGTAAATTTCAGCTTGTACTCAGGTTTTCCATTGGCTTATTCTGTCAATGCAGCAGAGGGAAGATGCTTTCTCTTAGGGCAAATTAGTGAAATGATGGTCTCAGAAGCAGAATTGCACTAAATATGTGCACTAAATGAATACTGTCTGAGCACAGATCAATATAGTCTGTTTTTTCAGTCACCAATTTAATGCTGTTTTTTCCTGAAAAGAGAGTTTTTGGTGAGAGCCCAAGAAAACTGGGTTTGGTTTAACTGAACTGAAAGCCCATTTAAAAAGCAGAATAGTAAAAAGTCTGGAGGTGAAGGGGGTGTGTGGGAGTGCGTGTATGGATATTTTTCTGAAATAGAGCTGTTGTAGCATCTCTAGGTATTTCCTGATACCAGTTTTGGATCTAATCTTGCTCCAGTGGTGGTGGTGAAGAGATAGCAGCTTTTCTCACAGATCTTCTCACCTCCAGAATTTGTAAATGCAGTGGCAGTTCATGGTGGGGGAGGAGCATGGCATTTGCTTTCTATTCATATTTGAGTAACTCTGGAGTGACCTGCCCTCATGGTAGTTTTCTTTCTGGTCTCAGAGAAGGGTATGTGCATATGTTTTTGGCCTAAGGATTCATTTTTTTTGCTTCTTATTCTCCAGCCCAAACAAATAAGAAATAGCTGCAGGCACTCTGTATAACTTGCTGTGACTATTGCAAACCAGGCATTTGAGCAAGTGGGACTTCTACTCTGTTACATTTTCATCCTGGTAACTGAGTATGCTGCATCTGTTTCTTCAAGAAGCCTTCACCCAACAGAGACCCCCTGTAGCTGGCATGGTGAATCAGGCCGGCATCCTGCTAGGTTATAGGTCCAACCAGCTGGAAGATACCCCTGAATTTAGATCAATGGCTGGGCTTGCTCTCTTTACTATGACCATAATTTTTCCTGGCTACTAGAAGGACAATGTTCTGTAGTAAGCAGAGTTCTATTAAATCAATCGCTAGTTTCCCTCTAAAAACAAACAAAAAAGTCCTTGATGAATTAATTTTTTTATTACTTGCATGGTGAAAACTCATGTTCTTTTTCAGAACAACTGGAAAAATAGATTGTTTCAAAATATTTGGGACTTGCACTTAGTTTCAAACACTCTAGCCTGACCTCTGTGGACTAACAAAAAAGTATTTTAAGTAGTAGTCTGAAAGAGGCTGATGTTTACTTGTGAGCAATCTTTAATTGTCCAATAATTTTTTTTTTTATGGCGTGACCTTTATTAGGCTATTATCCAGAAACTTTCTACAACGTGATCTGTTTCCTTACTATTTTTACACTCTAATATTGTCAAAATGTCATGTCACTTTGTAGGTCTCCCTCCTATCCCCCAAGTAGAACAGCTTGGTTTCTTTAATTTATTATCCTCTCAATTTGAGTCATCTGAGTTTAAGTAAAGAAATCAAAAGCTTTAGCCAAAAAAAATGTCTAAAATAACCTTTTTGCATCCTTTCTAAATAACTGTTAAATACATCAGGTAGATTCCTTATGAAGCTGAAGATCCCCTTTCATATGCACCTTGAATCTTAGAAATCTGCTGTTTCTTACGTGGTGTAGCTACTGCTCAGGTTCATTTGGATAGTAAAGCTAATCCAAATCAGCTAAGAAGTTCTGCTGTTTCTTATGTGGTGTAGCTACTGCTCAGGTTCATTTGGATAGGAATTGGGCTTAACTGGGCTTCAGCATTGTTTTCAGATCATCAGGAAGAGTTTGCTTGGATTTTGGCCAATTTGTAATGTGAATTGTGAAAGGAAATTCAAGGATATAAATGTACTACTTAGACTGTATTTTTCCTAACTCATTTTTCTTCAGAGGAGAAAAGTATATGGGAATGTGGCAAGATGATCTCTGCCAAGGCAATGGTGTTGTGGTTACTCAGTTTGGACTGTATTATGAAGGAGCCTTCAGCACCAACAAAATGATGGTGAGTCGAACACCAGACTCTCTGCTATAGTGGCTTTTCCTCTAAGTGTGGTGGCTTTCTGGGGTAGATTAGTGTGAGTTAGCCTGCGTGAACCTTCTGTTCTTCTAACCTTCTATTTCTTAGCTTTTTAAACTGTCTTTATAATCTCTGCTCAGTTTCATGTAGGACTACTTCAGAAACTGCTTTTTAAAAAAATATTATTTGCTAAGAATTAGTAACAGGCTTTTCAGTGTATCATTAGATCTGTGGTCTGGCGTTCTGTTATAATTACTGCTTTGCATTCTTTATGATTCTCTTTATAGGGGACTGGAATTCTGCTTTCTGAGGATGATACAGTCTATGAAGGGGAATTTTCAGATAACTGGACTCTGAGTGGAAAGGTTAGTATTACAGTTGTCACTTGTAAATTATTACCACCTTAGGAAAAAAAAAAAGTCTCTTTCCTTGTAATTTGGTTCCCAATGGATTTCAGTTACATCTTTTATTATCTTCTCCCAAGGGAACACTGACCTTGCCAAACGGAGATTATATTGAAGGTCTCTTCAGTGGAGAATGGGGATCTGGGATAAAAATCACAGGAACCTACTTCAAACCAAGCTTGTATGAGAATGAGAAGGACAAACCTAAAGCATTGTGAGTGTTGAATACGAAAATATTTCTTATATGGTTCAGTAATATTTCGGAACATAACTATTGTCTTTTTTCAAAGGCCAGTTAAAAATATTTTTTCCAGAGAAACAGTGAGATTTTGAAAACATTTTTCCTTTTTCATTCCTCTTCCCTCCTGCTTAGGAAATAAGATAAAAATCTTCTTTATAGCTGTTCTTGCTTTAATCACTACTTGAATATGCAAGTAACAGCATGAAGTGACAGGATAGCTGACATGCTGCTACTGTCCTATAGCAGTCTCAGAATTTTTTTTTTTGTTTATATCTGGACAGACTGTTAGAATCTGAGTTCATAGCTGCTGATGACTTTTGAGGTACTGAGAAAGTATTATTACGTTTGAGTGATTAGGTCAATCATAGACCTCTACCTTCTGCCAATTATTCTGTTGGTAAATCAATTCATTTAATGTGTCATTTAATAATGCCAGTGGGAGTATGCTTGGGCAGAGTTAGCTAATTACCACACCTCTTCCAAGCAGTGCTTGAGAAAGTAGTAGAAAAATCTGCTGAATTGCAAAAGAGAGTATTTTAACACGTTAGCAAAGATAATTCTGAAAAGTATCCATATAACCCCATTTATAGCAGATGCATTAGGTCAATTTGCTTAATTACCTCTGGGGGAAAAAAAACATGTTTTAAGTCATAACTGAGATATCTTTGAGTAGAAGAAATGTAAGTAAATTTAAAGAGTTGGTGAAATTTTAGTATTTGGTAGCTCTATATACTGGTTTACAATAGTAGTAATCGTACAGGATTACATAGCTTTGAAGCATACTCTCAAATTTCAGATAAAAATGGGAAACACAACTCTAATGTTTTTACCTAGATTACTTCTCAGTATGCTTCCTGAAGCATTCACTGGTAATTTCTTTTGACAGTGCTGACACCTACAACAGGATGCAAAGAAAAGCAATAGCAGCTGTCTGCTTTTTACCCCAGTAGGGAGTCTATGAATAAATGTATGTACATATTTGTGAAGATTGCTGTGAAATAAGGGTTTCATCTACCCTTTTCAGGCTCTCTTGAAGTTGAAAGTCTTCTGCTATAATTTGTGAAAAGGCTTAGAGCCTACTTTTTTTATCCTTTGTGAAACTGGAAGAATGGGGAAATACCAGTGTTGCTAGTTCTCATCTCAAACGTGGTGGAAAAAATATTAATGAAAGGTGTGGTGCTTTCTGACACTTGATTTAAATAAAGATAGAACAGTTAACCCTGACAGCATTTATTTGCTTTATGAAAGCTTTTCAAAGCCCTGAACTTCATTATATGTCTGAGATACCTTATCTATATAGGGAGAGCAACAGTTCTTGGTTTTTCTTTGGCTATTGAGGATCCCTGATCATTGGCTGTCAGTGAAAAGACACCTGAGCTGGTTTTACTCTCCATTAGCACATCCCTAATATGTCATGCACCATCATATGTAGATGCTACTTTAGGGGCAGAAGCCATATATCTGTTCTTGGTATTTATCTGTGTAGCAATGCTATTTGTATGTTCCAGGATAGTGAGATATTTGGGACATTTTTGTACTATGTCTTTGCTACATGAATGTGTCCTGAGCCTTCTGAATGAATGCCAGTAGTGAAGATAAGCCCAGTTAAGTGCAGTATGTTCTGTTCTTTTAGAAATCCGACTAGTCCTTTTTGTGTTCAAACAAAACATTTCCTGTAACATGTATTAGTGTATGTTAGTTAGCAAGGAAGAAAAATTAAGGTTAAGTATAACTTTTTGTAAGTTCTTTTTAAAAGGTGTTGAAAGACAAGATATTAATTAAATAGTAGGTTCTAGGTTTATTCTTGGTGATAACAGTCTACTTCTGAAGCAAGTTTAAGTATATCAGCTTTTGGTAAAATAGTATGAGATATTACATTTACATTAGCCATAGGTGATTTTCATAGCTGAATGTGTTGTTTCACGACTTTGATTTTAACAGACTAACTGGTCATCTTATTAGGCGGAAACTCGGGATCCTGGCAGTGCCTCCCGATGAGAAATGGAAGGCAGTATTTGAAGAATGCTGGACCCAGCTTGGCTGTGAGAGCCCGGGCCAGGGGGACAGATGGAAGGCTTGGGACAACATTGCAGTGGCCCTGACCACCAACCGACGGCAACACAAAGACAGGTTGGTTCCTCGAGAATGTAGTCAGCAAGATGAAAAAAGCATTGGGAAAGAATCTGGAATTTCACTCTACTCTAGACTAGAAACTTTAACTGTAAAAGTTCAGTTAAAACAACAAAAAGTCCTAAACAACATCAGAACTCTTAATTCTCTGCACTATAAACCTTTTCGGGGACATACTGATATTTAGAATTCAAGTGTTAGCTTCAGGGTTTTTTTTTCCTACTGTATGTCTAATAAATAATCTGTACAATGTCTTTATCCTTTTTATAACTGCAGCCCAGAATTATTGAGCCGCTCACATACTCAGACACTGGAAAGCTTGGAGTTCATTCCACAGCACATTGGTGCCTTTACCCTGGAAAAATATGAAAATATAAAAAAATATTTGATAAAGGTATTGTGACTCTCAAATGCTCACATAGCTTGTTGATAAGGCATGATGTCAAGCTTACTTTGTAATAGCTATTCTTAATTCCTTCCATATTTGCACTCTTGATTCATTCATGTTTGCTCATAACTTCCTAATTTATTAATCAAAATCCACAACTAAGTCAAAAATAATAATATACCTAATGGATACTGTCTTGAAGTCAGTTACTGTTTTAATTCTTATACATTGGATCCCAGCAAAGCATCTTGAAATACTTGCTAGTTATTGCACATTAATTTAAATAATACTGAACAGATGACTTGTCTAAATAGAAGCACAAGTTCTTGTACTGTCTTGACTCCTCTATGAGCTGTATTCAGCTAATACATAAGTTTTATCATCCAAATGGCAATTTGTTAAATATAGCTCACTTTTTGATGTATTTGTAATACTTTTTGTTTTTTCTTCAAAGCCTGTTGATGGATCTCTGACCCACCTCTCTTGAAATTTTTTTTTTTTTTTTTTTTTTTTTTCTCAGCTTGGATGGAAAGCGATTTCATGTGTTTAAAATAAGGGAAATACACTGTATGTGAAATATTTAATAGACTGATTACTGCCACTTCAGCCTTTTCTTGCACACACATCTCCTAGCACTATATAAACCCCCCTATTACTTGTAGTTAATGCTTCCAAAACGTGAGAGGTGATCCCATTTCTTTAACACTCAGAAGTTTATGGTGTGTATTTGATGTCAGATTTTCAAAATGACATAAGAGTCAGTAGCATCTAATTAGACATCTAATCGATGGGCTATGACTTTTTTATATCTAGACGTGTAAGGCTGACCAGCTCTCACAATCTGTCTGCTTCACCTAAGTTACTTTATGTGAAGTATTTGAGGCATTGGGGAAAGGAAACTTCTTGGCTAGTTGTACCATGTTTCAAATATTATCTTAGGCAGACACCAATAAATACCTCCAAATAATGATATCAGTGGTCTGAAATATGTCAGCTGCCTAGCGTGGCAGCTTCTGCTCCCAAGAGATTAAAAGGATTTGTGCTGAACTGGAATCCTGTTCTGGATCTGAGCCAGATCTACAGGCATGCGCTCCTGAAAAAGAGGTAAAACTGCCAGTGTCTCTCACTCCAACTGGACTAAATGGTGGGGAACGCTGAGTGTCTTAGTGACTTACTGGCCCAGGACAGTGCTATTGGAGCTGGGATTATAAACAAAAAAGCAGTGCTAGTCAGACACAAAACTTCTTTCACATGTGTTTTTTTTTTAAATACCACCAGGGTGTTTCTCTCTCCCCTCCACCCATTGACCTATCTGGCTGGCCAATTAATATCTTTCACCTCAGGCTTGTGATACTCCTCTCCATCCATTGGGCAAGCTGGTGGAAACACTAGTAGCTGTGTACAGAATGACCTATGTTGGAGTAGGAGCTAATCGACGATTACTGCAGGAGGCTGTGAGAGAGATAAAGTCCTACCTCAAACGCATCTTCCAACTGGTTAGGTAATGAGATTTAATTTTAAAGTCAAACCACTGCTGAATTAAAGATGTCTCATGTACTGAAACTGTCTAGTGTGCAGTCCAAGTGTGCCAGTATCTTTACTCTGTTTTGGGGGTTGCTTGTATTTCCCTAACCTTTTTAAGGTGCCTTGAATATTCTCTCAGAATAGAAAAATTAAAATCTTCACCACAGTGTGTTACATCCTACATTGTACTTCAAAATATGGCTCTAGGAAGCTCGTCTTTAATGTGGATTTCAAATTTAGTATCTCGGGATATCCATGGTATGAAAAGACAGTGTTCAAAGGGTATAGAAGAATAGTGAGAATGGGGACTCGCAGTGTGTTCTATTGAAGTTCTTACCAACATAGATGAGCAATGTTCCTATGAAGTGTTTGCTTAGACTCTTGAGAACAATTACAGCTTTAATTGGGTCCTGCCAATCTGAAAGCAGAAATACTCCAAATTATTAAACACTAGAGGCCTTGTCTGGAGGGAAGCAATGTCAAGGTAGGAGAGTTATCTTTGACATAAGTCTCTTCCAGGTAGATGGTGCTGTACATCTGTTAGCTATGCTGTCTTGTACACCATTATTTCAGTATTATTTCAGCCGACTCTCCAATCCTCTCTAATCTTGCCTACTGATGCTGTGATTTGTAGGAACTTCATTAAATGAAATCATACATTATCTATGTGTATTGCCATTTAGGTTCTTGTTTCCTGATCTTCCGGAAGAGGGCAGCACAATTCCATTTCTGGCAACGGAGACAAAGGGAAGGAGATCCTTTTGCAGCGGGAAATCTGACTCTAGATCAGAGTCTCCTGAACCAGGGTACGGGTACATAAAGGGAAAAAAAACTGAACTGAGTTCACACTTTACTCTTGGGTGGGGAAAGAAAGATAAGCACATGCTTAACTGATGGATATAAGCAGATTTTTTTTTCCTTTGGTTCTGATGGCAGATTCTGGTAAGCAGAGTTCTGTGTGATGGCTGCAATAAGCATTTCATCCCTGTTCTATGCAATGATTCTTTACTTAAGCCCAAACTTGATTTTGTCTGTGGGTAAACAAGTTCAGGCTTCAGAAAACTGTTTGGGATATGAGCACCAGGGGTAACACGGGTCCAGTGCACATATCCTGAATCACAGATAGCCAGTCACAGGGAGCTCACCCTTGAGTCCATCCTGTCCTGTACACAGCAGCTTCGGGTGTAGTCAAAACAAGGAAGAGAGGGGTCAGCAGAGATGGCCTTCTGAGAAAGGCTCCAGTGACCTGTGCAGATGGTATTAGTAGGCACTTTGAGTTCCACTTTCCCTGTTAGGGTTATGGGTTGATGCCAAGCAACTGCTGACTTTTTGAAAGCTGGAGTGTGAGTGTGTGGAGCTGGGTCAGGTAACTTAATGGGTTTTAGTCTATATTCTAGCTCGTGCTTTGAAAGTAAAGTTCAGCTGTCAGCAGAGTGGCTCAGAATGGGGGCTAAATTATTAGCATGAAAAATACAGGTAAAACTGGAACTATAATATAGTACAGCATTCAGCTTGTACATTATACAATGAAGAAAGCCAATGTTCTGTTTAAAACATACAAACCACAAAAAAACTGTACCCTAGCCACTGCCCCTGCCCCCCCCAAACCCCAGTCCAGTATGTGGACTGTAAAGGAAAATTACTCCTAAGCATTTTTTAGCACAGATGCTATTTGATGGATTTGTACTTATTTTATTATTCTTGTCCCTCATAGAATCGGCTTATACTAAATGAAAGATTTGTTCCAATGATTTCTTTTTCATTCAATTTTTATAGATAATTAGGTTTTTAAGATTTCTTCCTCTTTAAACCACCCTTTTTTTTTTTTTTTTTTTTTTTTTTTTGTGGTAACCAGTTTTGGCTTGCTGCTCCCTGTATTACTGCCACGACTCTATCCTCCTCTATTTATGTTGTATGCCTTAGACAACGAGCGTGAGGAAGACATTTATTGGGAATGTGTTTTACGTCTAAACAAACAAACTGATATGGCTCTTCTAAGTTTTCTTGGAGTGCAAACGTGAGTATGCCTCAACAATAAAACAGAACTTGGAAAGATTATGGCATGTAATGAGATAAAGCAACTAAAAACCCCCTATTGTATAAAATGCTTTTCTTTGATTAAAATGCATCTAAACATGTCTTCAAGGTAATTAGTATGGTAGAGAGAGTGAATCAAAACTTCCCTCCTCCAAAGGGGGGAGGCAGGCAGAAGATTGGCATCACTACAAAACCAGAGTGAGGCATTGCAAATTAGGCTATTTGCCAGCTATTTGTGGTAGATGTGGTTGATCCTGTAGAAAGAGCTGTTGTATCTCATAGAACAACATGATGACTTCATTTTCATAAGGTGAAAATGCTTTAAGACTATGCTCTCTCACTACACTATGCTGGGTTTCTTGCAGGAAATTTTGGCCAGGAACTGTATCCATCCTTGGAGAGAGCAGAAAGGTATGTTCATGGGGCCTTGGCTTGCAGTATGCTTTGCCCAGTGCATCTTTCAAGAAGCTGAGATCATAAAGCAGCAGTCAAAGAACTTTTGACCAGGCTTTTTGCTTAAGAGATGCTATGCTATCTTGTTTGCTTAAAATTTGTCTGCTACTTAAAAGCTACATTAGTGATTTCTTACAGTAGCTATCGGTCCAGCTTTGTCACTTACTCTGTCATACTCTGTAATTAATTCTAATTCAGGAAGACATTTGCTTGGTCTCCAATTATGAAAGTGTGAGAATAAAAGTCTACCAAGGAAATTTTCAAGCTGCTTGATTGAGAGTTATACCACTGTACGCTGATTAGGAGAATTATGTGCTTTTTCTTAATCATCATCTTGCTGAAAGTGGCTAACACTGGTCTTAGATGGTAATAGTGTAGTACTCAATCTCTGTGCTCCAGTAAGAGTGGATTAATAATCATAACTTTGAACAATTGAATGCTTACAGTATACTATAAATCGTGGCAGCTTATGAATTACTTTACTTCTATTTGAAATTTTCAATTTCTTTATAATCATTTAGATACTTCTGCCTTCAGGAGGAGGATCTAAATCACTTAAATCACCTCGTCCCTGTTAATAACTGTGGCTGTGCAAAGTCTATAATAATCAGAAGCATGGCTTTCATCATAGTAGTTGCTGCACACAGATGAGCTGATGCTCCTTGATAGAGATTGAGTATTACAAGTTTGTAATAACAGCAAGACAAGTCCACTTTTTCCAAAATCACGTAGTTGAAGACTCGCATCATTCACATGATGCAAACCTCCACTCAGACTTTAAATGTTACAAAATCCAGCAATAACAGGTTTTCTTGAGTTACTTCACATCTTCTATATTTTTAGGTACTGGGCAAAATTTTTACCAGCTGTCTGAATCCTTCACACTTCTGACTGGTTGTTTTGGTTACAGAGTTAGAGCCCCTCCACTGTGAAGTACACTGCGGCATGTGCCTTCTCTGAATTATGCAGTCTTTTACCTTGATTGCTGGGTCATTCGTTCAATTAATCAGCATGCCTTTAGCCAAGACATCAGGTTTATCTGCCTCTCTCCTCTGTCCAGTTTCCTCATTTTTCTGAATTTCTCTAGGTCTTTTTGCATCCATCCATTCTCTACCTGCTCCATTCAGAAAGACCCAGGCTCAGTTGCATGTTAAGAGCTGACATTTATATTTGTTCTTTTCAATTTGCTCCAAACCTGAATCTCTGATTGACTGCTATGACTTTCCTAGGTTTGAACCATTCCAGTCTTATGGTTTCCTCTTGATTGTTAACCATTAAGATTTAATGAGTCTCAGTCTTACTTGACCTGGAGGATATCCAAAACTGTCACTGATTCTTGTAACATACCAAGGAATTCAGAACAGGCTTTTTTGAATTTTAAATGAAATTCATACAAATTATTCATAAGCAGATTTCCTGGATGACTTTAGCATCCAGGAACATTGCCCTTTCTTTGCACTGGAAAACTGGAGAGAAAAGAAAAAAAAAAAGCTTTTATGCCAGTGTTGTGTTCATGATATACTGCTTTTCTTCTGCTGCTGAATAGTGGGGTGGTTAAACCTGCATGACAACTCTTCTCATGATTACACAGGTATCATCAAATACAAAAGATGCTTGCTTTGCCTCTGCAGTTGAATGTTTACAGCAAATCAGGTAATTATCTGAAATTTGTCTTTAGCGTTTTACTGTTCCTGCTACAGTAGTATCTTGTTTACTTGATTGTGATCCTTTACCTGTCACCTTTTTTGTTCATCTTCTTGAGAGAGGTCACCAAGAAGTTTCGGAGGTCCTGCTAAAAATGTTAGCAAATTCTCCCAAGGGGGAATGAAGTATCGCCTCATAAATGCAACTGGGAGATGTGTCCGTAGGACACCATTTAGAATCAAAAGTGTGAGGATGTCTAATCAAATACACATGTGAAGTTCCAAACAGTTATGGCAAAATTACCTGTGTATGGGGAGCTTTTCTGTGCCTGTTAGCTGACATAAGGAATTCTGCTGTGAGAATATGAGTAGACATTAAAAGGGTTTTAGAAAGGAATTTTTCCCCTTTTACCACTATGTTAAAACATCTTAAAACTGTGAAGACCGTCTCGCTTGAAGTAGTTAATGGCCTGGGGTAGTACACAGCCTTGGCAGCCACGGCTGTTGTGGTGTGAATGATGTGGCTTATCTTCTTGGGCATGGGGGCAAACAAATAGCAAATAGTCTTCCTAATTTAGATGCCAGTATGTAACTTCTTATTGTTACCCTGTTTTGCTCTTGCTCTCCAAACAGTACCACGTTTACCCCAGCTGATAAGTTGAAGGTGATCCAGCAAACTTTTGAAGAGATCTCTCAGAATGTACTTGAGACTCTTCAGGAAGATTTTCTGTGGTCCATGGATGACTTATTTCCTGTTTTTCTCTATGTGGTGCTACGAGCCAGGTAGGCCCGAAGAGTGACATCAGTCACGAGCTGAGCATAGGTAGTAGGAGTACTTTTACCTGTATTAAACACTCCTGCATCTCACTGTAGGACTGCTTGCTAGCTTTTTGTAACTTGGCAAACTTTCCACTTGGGCTGTTTGCTTTGACCTGAAAAAATTTTGAACAGTTAACTGTGGAATAACCGAGACCTCAGAATGAGGTTAGGGAAAAGCATGTTTCTTGCACACCACCATGTACAGAAAGTAAAAACATTATAATGGTATCTTTCATTTGCCTCTTTTCTTTCTTGCTCTCCCATGTGACAGGATAAGGAATTTGGGGTCTGAGGTGCACTTAATTGAAGATCTGATGGATCCTTATCTGCAGCATGGGGAGCAAGGCATCATGTTCACTACCTTGAAGGTATTATTAAAAGCTTTCTTTGGAAATAATCAGCTTTGAGCAATGATGATCAGCTTAGGACAATTGTGTGGACATTAAGTTGCAACTTTTTTGACATTTTAATTAAAGTTTTTTAGCTAGAATGAGCATGGAAACTTAACTTAGACCTTAGGATAACCAAAAATTGCAGGTAGCAGTAACCTAACAATAGCAGGTAGCATAAAATGGTGCAATGTGCAAATGTACTTCATTCAAATGTAATATTGGTTGCTGTTGACTGTTCTGAGTGCTCACCTGTAGCTTGTTGTTGCCCTGCAACATAACAAACATTTTTTTCTTTTATAAAAATTGGAATGAAGTGCTGCTTTGGAGATCAGCTATTCCAGTAATGTTTAAGTCTGATATTACATCAAAATGCTTCAGGAATTCAGTTTTTTTGGGAAAAAAAATATTTTACTCTCCACATTCTATTTAGTAGTATTCTCAAGTATGGAAAAAGGGAGAGAATCTGTTTTGATGAATATCTTATTGTACACTAAGACCTCTATAATGGAAATATGTTGGTTTGGTACCTCAAAACTTCAGACAAGTGGGTCTTGTGACAGTTCAGCTGTGTGGAGCTTTTTTGTGGGGTTTTGGAGGGAGGCTTTTAACTTAAAAATCTTAAGCCAAGCTCCTAGGTGAACACAACTGTATGTTCTGTCTGTGCAAACTGGAAATAGTTGGGTGCAGAGGTTTTTTCATACCTGTTGTTTTTATAGTGCTGCAAAAAGGGAAGGTTTGAGTTGGTTAAAGTTTATCAAAGAATCTATGTAGTAGAAGCAGAATCTTATTTTCCATGAGTGCACATGTTGTCTGAGACGCTTAGATTAAGTTTCTGGTCAGGGCTGATGCATATTTGAAACAGCTTTACAGAGTGAATAGCTATCAAGGGTCAGGGTCAGGGTATTTATCCACATGATAGAAATGTTTTCTTTTCAGTCTGAGTGCCTTTGAAACACTTAATCCCTGCATCCTTGTCCTGTAGAAAATACTTTCTTTTTTGGGCCCTTCTGTCAAAGGGGAAAGAAAGACTCATGAGCAAAACCAATGTACTTCATCTTGGCAAGGCTGGGAGCTGTGGAAGTATTCAGAGTCCCAAACCATGCTACCTTGCTTCATTAAGAGTTGGATGTAATTTGTAACTTAAAATCTCTTGTTCTTTTTGCTAGTTTACATATCAGAAGATTCTCATGTGTTGAGTGTCACTGTGTCATCACTGCTTGTAGAAAGCCTAGTCCTCTGTTTTCTTGGATAGAAAAAAAAAAACCCAACGTTTTTTGTATATGATGCTTTATCAGCTTGCCGAGAACTGGTACGTTTGCTAAACTGAACTTTGTTTTAATTCAGGCATGTTACTACCAGATTCAACACGAAAAGCTTACCTAGACCATCATTTACGACCTGGCTCTGTGGGATAATCTACTCAGTGGAACTTCACTAATACCCACCTTCTTCCTTGAAATGGCACTTAGAAAATACTCTGTTAAAGTTCTGTTGTTACAGATGGAAATATTCCATTGTTTCTTCTGACCTCTCAGTTTTAAGACTGGAAAACTGCAGCCAGAGGCTAAGAAGTGATAATGAAGCTAAGAGACTTGGTTTGTCAAGTACTTGCCAAGAAGATACAATTTCCTATTCTAACAGAAAGATTATTTACTCACTTTCAATTAACAATGCTGCAAGGAGGCATGGCATCTACACAGAGTACATGTGAACGTCTGGACTGCATGGCTTCTAAGGCAGTGGGGTTGTTTTTTATTATTCCTGGTTTGTCAGCAGAGACATTTAAAGAGAATGAATCGCACCACAGAACCATTCAGTCTTCCTGAATTAAGCTATTATGTTTGTTTATTTATAAAATAGAAATATGTTAGTATTTATAATGGGTAACCTATAGTGTGTTTGGCTGTAAAGGTTTTGAGGCATCTGTCTTCAACAGAATTGCTGAATGCAGTGTTAATGTGCTGTTGTGGAAATAATCACACTGTTATGGACTTCCCTGTTTACTGGAATTACAAATATAAAGCCATTCACCATTCCTTCTGTTTATGAAATAAATAAAAGGCACTGACCACTTCAAATTTGGCACTGAATTAAACACCCAGAATCTGTAGTGTTCAGTTTCATTATCCTGAGGTCTGAGGACAAACGCTTTCTCTGGAAGCCCATGTGATGGGAGAATGGGAATGTGCTCTTGAGCAAGCTGACAATGGATTAGGTTTGAGTCTTTTGCCTGTTAACTTCTGTGTCAGAGCGAAAGCTAACCTTGTTGCATTTTTGAACATGTAGAGAACAAGTAATTTTCCTGGGGGATTTGTGTGTGTGTGTTCTGTGGTTTATGGTTAACTTTATTTATACCAATAACAGTCATGGATAATTTGGGTATTGCAGGTGCTGTTCTTTACCATGGATAACTCGAAAAAGGGGGAGGGAGGAATAGATTCTAGAATGTTATAATGGCTTAAGTTATGTCAAACTACCATAGATAATGCTAATCATATTTTTGAAATAGTAATCATGACTTGTGTATTGGCACCTACATGGAAAGAAACCATATGTCAAAATACTGTTTTGAACAGTGACTGTGATGCAGCAATTTTCATAATAAAGTAAAAGAGATTGGTCTTTCTGAAATTATTTTCAGTTCTATCAGAGTAGGTAAGAGTCATTCTGGCAAGATGATGTTTAATACTATTGCTTTACTTGTTATACTTGCCACAGACTATAGAGATAAAGGAAAATAGAGATAATAGACTTCAGGTTTGCGAACAATTTTTTGTTAGCTTAATCTTATTTCTGAATTATACTAATAATTTGAGGGGACAAAGCAATAATATGAATGAAAGGGAAGACATGGAAAGAAGTTGATTCGAGAAGGAAGGAAAAAAAGATCTACAACTAAGGATGGAGAGTATAATGAAGTATAAGGCAGGAATTGGAACACTTAATCTTTTGTGCTAGATGCAGTCTTTCCACACAATCATCTCTTAGAACTCAAAGTACAAAAAGTATTTAACTGAAACTTGTAGGAGCAGAATTGTTCTTTGGAAAGGAAGCTATGCTGAACAGCCATGTAAATCAGTGGCTGTCATATCGCAAAGGTCTGAATTCGGGATTTATTTCACCTTTTGTAGGAGAGTAATTAAAACCAGGTTTGATTCCCCCCCGCAACTATTCAGGGTCAGTGTTTGTTGTCTTCAGATGTTCTGGAAGAAAGGAACTATTTTAATCTTCAGCTTTGACATGCAAAAAGCTTTGTTTCATGTGACCACACTCCCACACTGATTCTATACCTTAAACTGAAAATGTAGCTAGAGATGGGAAGTTTTTCCATAATCTTTCTGCCTTCCAAGAAGGAGGTGCATTTACCAAATATGTAGCAACTTCAAATGTTTAATTTAGCTCTCTGAATGATGCGAAGTTGAAAACTAAAAAAAACAAAGCATACATTTGCCTTTGTATATATGTGTGTGTATATACACAACCTCTTATAAAAAGTAGTGATAACGCATATGAATTAGCTTGCTGATTAATGGAAGCAGACAGCCTGGGCTGGATTATTTTTGGTCTTTCTGATATATAGCTCAGTTATTAGCTGAAGAGAATCCTAGGATTAAATGTGCTTCTGACACAGATTCCACTTCACAGCCTACGTGGGCTGTGATGCATTAGGGAATCACTGCAGACCAGCTTTGATTTGTGTATGTCTGTAGCTAACAAAGAAATGAGTTAACCTGCAGGACTTCTCTCACTGTATTGCTTCATGGTAATTACTTTTTTCTCATCTTTTTTTTTTTCCCTTAAACTGAAAGCTGGATATTTCTTGTGCTGCAGCAGCAATCCTGTAACCAGCAACAGAAGATCAACGTTACAGTATTACAGATTCTCATTGTAATTGCAGGCATGGTTGCTGAGGACGGACCCTAAGAGATGAGAGCCCTACTGACTGGGAAAGTTACTGAGAAAAAGAAACTACTTAAGTTAGACGCAACTTAAAGTAGGCTTTTTATGCAAGAAAAGGGTTAAGGGGATTTGTTCTCTTCTCCCTGGTAATGAGTAGTTCTAAGGTTAGGTTTCTGCGGATTAGAAAGGAGAGGATATCCATAGATTAGCTAGGGTAGTGAGGTTACTTGTTCTACTCAGTGTTTGCAGGTAAGAAAATACGCACTGTACTGAAACCATTGTACTGCACAGATGCATTTCCCCCATGCAACTGTGAAATTAGTTTCTTCTTGTAGCTACAGCAAAGCTAATTAAACTTGTGATACCTGTTTAATTCCCATTAACTAAAGAGTAGAGAGATGTATGAATGGGGAGCAGGAGCTCAAAAGAGAATTTTTTCCTCACTCCTAATCTTCGCAAAGTATTCAGACTTCAATGCCAGGTGCTATACGTTATTGACGTGTTTTGCCAACAGTAGGTTCATTTCCCAACTGTACTTGTTAGAAGCATTTTAGGGAACTACCTGTTCCGGTATGGCGAGAGACGATGTAGAGCAAAGATATGTGACTGCTATGGGAGTATAAAACAAGTCCTTTCTTTGAACTATCCATCTGTGTACTTCTAAGCTGATTCAGTATCAATGTGTTGATGTTGTCAGGTGGTTGTTGTTTGGTTTGTGGTTTTGGTTTGTATTTTTTTAGTAAGCCCGAAGTGTTGGCAGCAAACAGCTGGCAGTAAAGCTGGCTGCCTCCTGTGACTGAGGGGCACTGCACCTGAGCATTCTCTGAATGCACTGCTCTTTTAGGAAGCGACGCTTTAGCAGCATTTACCCCCCATGTAAATAAGATGCTTGCACCACCGCTGGAGCTGTAAGCTTTTGTTCTAGAGGGAGGCAGAATGAATCGTCACTGAACAGATCTGATTACAAAGAGTAATAGTGTAACTTGTCCCATCAGCAACCTTACACATGCAGGTTGTGATTACGTAAACCTCACAGAATGCCTTGCATGAACATAAAATTTATTCTTCTTTTTTAATCTGCACCACCTCAGACTTGCAATAAGTGATTCTTGGGTCACAATAAGGATGTATGGTTTCAAAGGACAGGTCTCAACCTTTGCATAAAATGTGTCAACTTATTCTACTGATATTTAGGGTTGCTTTTTTTAGTTGGAACACTTTCAAGTCTCAAAAAGAGTACAAAAGGCAAGATTTTTTTTTTACACTGACTAGAAAGAGAAGCTGACAGACTTCAGTGATGAGACTGGCCTAATTCAGTTTATTTAATGCAGAACAAAAAAGTCCTGAACAGAGAATGTCATTTGAGAGATGCTGAGTGTCTCTTACTACCATTTTTTGTCTACTCAGTTTGCTGATTTATAGTGGCTTATTTACAGCAAAGCTTCCTCAGAGCGTTCCATGCCCTCAAGCTAATCTGCAGCCTTGAATGTGCCAAATCATTAATTTTGATAAATTTAAAGATGTGAGTAGTTTTCCTTGTTAAAAGTGCTCAATAACCTTGTCAAGCATATTAACCAAAGAAGCTTACAAGAGTAGGGGGGTTGATGTTCTGAATGTCAGATTCTCTGGTGGTGTCCCCTTCAGAGGCTTGACAGCATCCAAAATTGTCCATTTCAAGGCAATTCTGAAAACTGTATTAAAAGCAGGGTTTGGGTTCCCCTGGAACTCTAGCCTTCTACCCATAAGGCCTTCTGGTCTGTCTGACAGCTAGGGTCAAGGAATTTCATATTCTGCAGCTGAAGGAAGTAAGCCCTGAAGCCCAAATTTGGGACAAATTATGTTTGTAGCCATGAGGTGATGGATTCCTTTTGATTCTAAATTCTGGCGTGCTCAGCATGGCTATCCAGTTCTCTCCTGAATAACAGGCAAAGAGAAATGTCCTCTGTTAACGAGCATCTGTAATTGTGTGTGATACATATGAATGGGAAGGACCTTACACTGGCTGGGAGATTAGTCAGGTAAGCCTTTTAGGAAGAACTTCCATCTAATTTATTTAGATCCCTGGGATGAGGAGACCCTGAGCTCTGGCTTTACAGATGTAAGTCTCGGGAAATTAAGGCACAGTAGTAGTAGTTAAAAGTTTGTTTGAACTCTGACCTTTCCCTTTAAGTAAGCAATTTAGTAGGTCTTTTTCTAAAGAACTCCACAGAAGCAAGACATTATTCTTCGTCTCTTCTGGTAATGACTTACTCATCATCCATTGCTACTGACAGCTGCTGAAACCAAGCTTCACAGTTGGAGGCTGCTTTCCTTTTGTTGTGTGAAAATATGAAACAGCTACTACTTTATGACTGAGGTGAGCTGCGTTGTTAAGAACTTGACAGATTTTGATGTTTAAATGCTGCTCCTGTCAGTGTGAGCATAAACTCTGTAGTTTAAAAAGCCAACAGTGGACGAAAGGGTTACTGTTTATTATTAACTGTTATATATGTCCATCTGATTCGTGTTAATATTGAACAGTGTTAGGGCCGCATGATGACATACCCTTGTATAACCACAAGCCTAAGAAGGGCAGAGAGGTTAAAGTATGTAGTTCTTACCTTGCACCCCCCCAGCCGCCTCCTCACAGGGGGAAGGGGAGGGGGGCTGGCTGGGCACCAGGGCGGCATCCGCCGCAGCCCCCCCACCACCAGGGATTGACTTACGCATCATCCATTGCTACTGACAGCTGCTGAAACCAAGCTTCACAGTTGGAGGCTGCTTTCCTTTTGTTGTGTGAAAATATGAAACAGCTACTACTTTATGACTGAGGGGAGCTGCGTTGTTAAGAACTTGACAGATTTTGATGTTTAAATGCTGCTCCTGTCAGTGTGAGCATAAACTCTGTAGTTTAAAAAGCCAACAGTGGACGAAAGGATTACTGTTTATTATTAACCCTAGCAGCTCTCTGATAGCTATACCCGACACAAAACAGCAAGCAATCAGTATTCAGTAGCTTTCCCAGCTCTTCTTGGAAATCCAAGGTCCGCAAAACTTCTAAATGCGCTCATGTTAACCCCACTCTATGGAAGTAGTAGTGGTACCAGAAGCTACAAGGCTCTGTGGGGGGAAAAAAATTAAATCTCTCAAGTATTTTAAAGGAGTAACAATACTGACTAGTATTTTAGCATCTCCAGAAATGTTCTTCTTTTGTCTCTATTTGCAGGATGATTCTCAGTGCTGTATTTAAAAATTAAATAACTATTCAGTAGAAGATTGTCAAATATTCTCTTTTTGACAGCAACAGAGTAACTTGCTTGCTTTTAGTTCTTTCCCATTCTAAGTCACTGTGCTGTGCAAGATCTGTCCTAGCTAAGAAGAAATAAATGTGATCCAGCTCCCAAAGGCCAAAAGGGACCTTGATTAAGGTATTCCTAAGACTATACTGGAGAGAGTTGTGGGCTTTTTTCTCTCTTCCTTTAAACTTCTCTGGTTTGTAATAGAATATAAGCAATGCTAATTGTCAATATGGTGACATGCCAGCTTGGTAGACAACACCACTTGAACAAAGTAGGCCTTAAGGTTATGGTAATTTCACTACAGTTATCACGAAATAAAAGATTCGGTTTTCAGTATGCATCTGAGGAGCCTTCTACAAAAAACCTGAGGGGTTTTGCTTGTCTATTTTGAGGTTAAGGGGTCTTCTAAACTTTCTTTTAAGTAGTTAAACCAAAAAGCTTTTAGAAATATTTCTTGTATTGCACTTATTTCTCCATATGTGTTTGAAGGGTGCCTCCCTACTTAAAGGGCATGCGCTTTGATGCTCCGAAGCTAAATAGGAAAAGCCAGATCTAGACTTGAAATAACTGGAGTTTTATTCTGGAGAGAGCTGGGCCTTGTTGAATGGGAAGTTACTGTGAGCACCATGTGTTGAGAGCCTTCTGGGTGGGCGAGTACTGTTATGGATGGAAGTTGTGTATGCTTTGAGCAAACCAGCTGCTATATAAAATCATACATATGGCAACAGATGCATAGTAATAAGTAAAGTTGATCATTGTTGACAACCAGAACGTATTTGTAGATGTGAGTTGGCCAGACAAATTCAGCTAGGGTTAGGGGAGTCATCCCAGAAAGCCCAGCTACATTATAAGAGGGATTTCCTCATTTATTCGTTTTTGAGGGGAAAAAAGTTGGGTTGGGTTTGGGGTTTTTTGGAGGGATATATGTAAACAGATTTTTACATCTGGGCTTTTCAGGATGAGAAATATAACATAGATCAGGAATTGGCTCCCTTATAGTACATGTAAAATGTCTGGATGTGCTTTTTTCTTTTGTCTTCAAACATCCTTTACCACGAAACTGTAACCAGGATTTAGAATTGGCGGTGTGCTGTTGGATGTCTGTGTAGACTATATACAGCAAAGTAAACAGCCGTTGGATGTGGGAGCCAATAGATGTCAGTGGGGTCTGTCTTTAGTTCTTGAAAAGTCTGAAAAAAACCCCATAGTTATAAAAGCTAGAGAAGCTTTAGAATTAGTAATAATAATAGGAAATGGGGCTTCTGGAATGTAGTTTATTGGGTAAGCTGTCAGAAGTTTCCTTTTAGGACATAACTGGCAGATTGAGTACCATCTCTTTGTAAACACTTCTGCAACTGGATCTGGAGCTATAGACTCTTAGTTTCTAAAAACAGGGCAGGGGCAGAGATCAATGAAGCTGAGGGTCACTTGTGTTTTCATATTGCTGTTCTTCAGTGAAAACCAGGAGTGACGCTGTCCTGAATGTACTTTGCAACATAGGGATTCCTCTTTCTGTGTCTGTACCATCCCACAGAAAAGATTTCTGCCCTACTCCTAATGTCTTCAGTAATTAAGAAACAGGTATTCATGACCAGATTTATATGGCCTGCTTTGTTAAATCCATCATTAGGCAGATCAGCTAAGCTTAACAAAGGGGAAGGCAAACCCTTAAAGGAACAGAACGCAGACTATTGAGGGGAAAAAAAACACAATTGCAGCTCAAAACCCCGTTCCCAGTGGATGTGTGGTAGAAAGGTTCAGTGTTACATTCATAAAAGACGAACAATAGTTGTTCCCAATAGAAAAATTATTATGCAGTATAATCTAATGCTGAAATGGAGATGTTGCATTAGGTATTGGGGGAAGACCAATCTATATGTCAGTTTGTCTTTGAAAGAAGAAATTGTAATTATAAAAGCAATCTTTGGATTAGAATTTCAATAAGATGTATCACTGAGTATCCTGTAGAGGTAACTTGGTACAAAGTGCTAATACTCAGTAATAAAATGTTTGAATCATAATCTCGTAGCTTTTTTTCTCCCTTAATTTCCACTGCCTTTTGAAAGCGGTTTTATGATTTCACAGGAGAGAGGAAGCATGTTCTAAAAATAAGTATTAAGAAGTGCAGTAAAAGTGACAGTAATGCCTTCTGCTGTTATAAGCAGATGAAGATAATACTTTTCCTGCTTGTACCTTTGATGTTTTCTGTCCAACAAACAATCTAGAGGAAAATGGCTGCCCTTTTGCTCTCCTACTCCAGGCAATAAACTACTGTATATTTAACAGAATTTGGTAAGGCATTCACTGTGCATGCAGTGTCATGCTGAGGTGCTCAGGTATCTGATGTTACAGGGTTTTTTAACTTGCACTCTGAATCATGTCTTGAGTGGCCAGCTTAAATATTTAACTCTCTAAGAGTAATCTTCCAATACTGGTAACTGTGACAGTATCTTCAAACTTGTATCAAATGTGATTTGAAGTTAGATCAACTAGGATGTAATGAAGATCCTGAATTACTTCAGATCTTTCATATATAGATTCCTGATGCTATGGGGTATGAATGTACCATACCGTGTTCCCTGGGGAATTTCCATACTTGTTTGCAAAGGAGGGTTCTGAGAATTCTCTGAAGCAATCTTGTACTGTGTTGTTTCCTACTAGCAATAGATTGGAGACCTTCATCCATTTCTAGTCTAAGGAAACATCAGAGGTCAGTGATAGGTTTTCGCAGAAGTTTAAAGGAGGGAAGGTATTCAGAAGAAAACTTTAGAAGGCCTGTTTTTTTGTATGTGAAAAGGTCAGTGCCCCAGAGGTACATATTAATTGTGTAAGTGTTGGCTTAAAAATTCCTATTTTAAAATTTAAAGAAAAAAAATTAACAAAGGTAGTATATGCTGCTTTTATAATGAAAGATAATATAGGAGGGGGTCTTAGATTATATATAGAGAATCAAAGAAGTTACCTCTAAAAGTAGCAACCAATTGTAAATTGCCTGAGAGAGATGATGATACCAGTAAGGTAAGATGTATAGTTTTTAATTTGGTTTTGGGTTTTTTGTTTTAATTTGCTATGAGGAAATAGAGGAAGATACGAAATCTTAGTGGAACAAATCCTTCAAAGACATTAAATTTGAATAGCAATAGAAACAGGGATCCCTTTTTTTGCAAAAATCATGTCCTTGCTCAATGAAAATTCAGTAGAAACTCCAGAATCTTTCGATTTTAATATTGTGTCAATAACAAGGGAAATTAAATGTAATAAGTTCTTGAATATGATTATTTTCTAAGCTATCTTTACATAAAACAAGCTTTAAAAGTCTTTAGAAAAAAATCATAACTTTCCATGATAGTGCACTTAAAAAGCTGGGGAACAGAATGACAGTTCCCTGAATGAAGTAAAATGTCCTATTGCAGTCAAGATGTGTCTGTCTGGCAGGCAACTGAATTCACATCTAGGACTCATGTATTTAATTCATGCTTGAAACATGTTGTGCACTTCAAATATGAACGGCTGCCCCCCTTAATTTAAATTCTGCTTTCTTATCAATCTAAAATGCCGGACAGTATTCTGATATGAGTGTACTCTTTTTTTTTTTTTTTTTCTCTAGTTCAGCATCTGTCTTTGTGAAACCTACTTGGCGTGAATGCAGTACTCAAAGTGGGTGGAATCTCCTTGAATAAAGGAAAAGATGGAGGTGCCAACAGTCTGCAGTCAAGATAATGGTACTCATAACTCTTCCATCTCTCTTTTTAAAGAGGAAAAAAAACTGACAAAAAGTTTTATTCCTTGGTCCCTGTAACTCTTCTTCCATTGAGTCAAGAGAGAGGTGAATGTGTCTAGAAATGTTACTACTTAATAATTGGAATTAATCTTATTGTTAATGGTGGTATGCAGTTAATTTAGAGAGTGTCAGAGAGAATACGTGGCGTTTGTTTCTGTCTTATAAAGTCAAGGGTCTCTGCAGTTGTATTAAGAATTACTAATAATTTCATGGGACTTTTTTTGCTTAAGGAAGTGATTCTCTGAAGGTTTGTGCTTCTGTATGGAACATCTTGGTCTATCTGAGCCCAATTTAATGTAGGGGTTGCATTCTAGGAGATGGTTAGTACAAGTCCTCTCAAAAAGAGGCACCCAGTAATGAGGAAAAGTTCTTCAAAAGTGTCTCCACCAAAGGTAATGTTCTACTAGGCACTGGAAGTCCTTGCAGAAGAGAATCCTTTTAAGTTAACTGTGTTTTGGGAGATATTTCCTTGTGGGGCTCACAATCAGGGTTCACTGAGTTTATGATTTTTTTTTAAGTGTCTGCTTTCCTAAACCAGATGATTATTTTGATAATTAGGTACATTTTCATGCTTTCCCAGTTTGGATACTCTAATTCTGCCTTATGCTTGAAGCAAAGGTCCCATCTGCAGAAACTTAGCAGGCAAGTGCCTGTATAAATTCATGCATAAGGAAAATTCCTCAGTGAGACTGAAGTTGAAGATAGATCTCACTAAAGTCTTGCTAACATCAAGGTCTAGAGCTGATACAGGAAACAATTAACTCAATGGCTATAAACACTGTGCTCAGGAGAGAAGTAAAGAAGGGCTTCCATGTTCAGGTTGGCTGTGGTGACTGGATGGTAGCAGCTGATGATACTGTCTGCACTAGCTATTGTGGGTCTGCTGGATGAGCTTTAGCTTTAAGAAATTATTACTTTGACTTTGGCTGATGTAACATTAGAAGCTCTTAGTGTCTTGGGTTTATTTCAACACTTTTTTTCTTATATTACAATATTACTCATTGAAACACGACAAGTTTAATGTTGTAAACAAATACAAAGGAAAGTCTCCAGTTACAATTGTATTGTATGATTCCTTTGGCCCTAAAAAGCAAAGAGACAGCTTGTGCTTACCAAAATAAACAAGAGTTGAGAACTTGCCGTCCTTTGACATTCAGTGGGAGTCAGGCATGCAACTCTTATGGTGTCTTTAAGAACCCTTATAGCTTAATAAGTCTAACTCCTACCATTTGGTACGGTATTGTATTAGTGCTGTTATAAATACTGTGTTTCCTGGGAAGTGTGTCACATAGCAGAAATGATCTGTTGTCATTTCTGAGGTAAAATTAAATTCCACGCACTCACAAAAATCCAGCTGGTGTCTAGGCCTCACTTTCTATGATTTGTGTAACATCTTACCTATTTGTCATCTCTTAGTTTCTACCCACTTGACATTTTAGAAAGATACTGGATTTTTCACTTTTCCACTGTATTAGAATACTGTTCCTAATAGATTGAATGCTGCTTCTAATATAAGAACAGTTCTTCCCCTTTCCTGGGACGTGCTGTGGGTGTCTGTGACAACGGTATGTATTTGGCAGGAATTTGCATTTTCATTAGTGATATTCTCCAAAATGTCTGCACTTCTCAAGAGTGGAGAAAAACAGATGGTCCCTGGCCCAAACAGTGGGTTATCCAAAACAAAAGCCTATAAAATGAACAAGGCAATTTTTTATGTTTACCTCTTCTCAGTAGGAGGTACGAGCTTGAACCCAGGTTGGTATGTGTGAGATTCCCTTTGTGGTTTTCTCATGGGTCCATTGAAAATTGCTAGTAGTGACCTAACCCTGCTGGTTAATACTAAAATAAAATAACGCTCTTAATGCAACAGAGTTGATTGCACGAAACAAGTGAAGCAGACAGGAAATGGGTGCATTTCTTCAAAGTATGAACTGAGGAAAGGTGCTTTTCAAAGGCCTGGGTCACTGTTTAGCTTTGGTTGGTCTTCTATTTGAAATGAAATGTCTTGCGCTTTTCTGTTTCTTGGGCTCAGGTGTATCTCATGTTCTGACTCTAGTGCTACAAGAACTGAGTTTGCTCTGTAAAAGAGATGTCAATGGTGTTGGCATGTTATATGACCTGCTCAGATCCCGCTGGCTGCAAGCACTTTTAAAGGTAAAGTAATACTCAGCTGTGAAGGCAAAAGTTTCCTAGAGAACAGTCCCTAGGGGATAGCTATTTTATTTTGCCGTATCAGGACAATGAATGCTTATTTAGACTAAATGCTGATAGTCTTAATGTCAGTCCTAACATCAGCAGTCAAGGTGAACAAAACCACTTTTGCTGTAAAGAAAAAAAATTATTCTCTTTCATAACATCCTAGACATTAAAGCTCCTCTACTTTACACATCTGTATTAAGGCCAGGGAGATGGAGACATAAGCTGAACACAGCACTGCTCGGCTGTCTTTTCTTAAATCTCTCTATGGCTACATATCCTACTTTTTGGCATGGATGCTTGTAAAATTACATTTTTTTTGTTTTGCCTATGCTTTATCTGATGTGTAGTTGAAGATTTGATGTTGTTATAGAACAGAGTTTTGGCTGGTGTGTCTCTCAACTAGAACTGTATCTAAGACAAATAGACGTGGAGATTGCAAGCTCTTTGGCTCTAGATTGACTGAGAAATTCCTAGAAATATGTTCTCTGTGTGTTGTGTATGTATCTATATAATCATGTGAACAGACCATATAATCATTGCATTGTCTTCTCTATCACGGCATGCAATAGATTTATGAATGCCTCCAACACTACCTCGGAAAAAGACCAGTTCCTGTCACACTGCAGGCACGCGCATTGACTCGCGAGGTAAGACTGTGTGTGCATAGTGTATTGCTTTACTTACTCATACCAAATTAGTCAACATAGCTGCAGGTAACAGTGTTCCGGTGTTTGTTTTGTGCCTCAGGTCTCAGTGTGCTATATAAACTTGAAAGATTCTCTTCTCACACATTTGTGTCACTACCTGATAACTCTGACTGTGTTAAGAGTGGGGGGGATGAGAAATGTGTACAGCTGTGATCATTGGACTGCATGAGCCCTGGCCGATGTAATGAACACACAAATTATTTGTTTTAACTACTGGTCATATGTTTTTCTACCCATGTAACTGTGTGGTCAGTGTTATGGCTGCAATCAAGCAGTTTGACTTGAGGATTTTGAAAAAGCTTTTTGGATTTTTCTAATCATAATAGCTGGTTAATTCTTAAACTGAATTAGACAGAGAGTTAATGACTAAGTGGAGAAACTAACATTAGTGATTAAATCAGTTGAGGCAGAGGAGAAAAAACTAATTTAGAGCACATGGCACTGTGCCTGAACTAAATTGAACCTGGCTGAGTGTTGTGCAGCTGTGGTCATATTGTCCAATCCTAGAGCAAGCCATATGGATATGTTCTGAGTCGTTTAACGTGGGAGGCTGAACACTCTTACCTTACCATATTCCTCTAAGTTCAGTTTCTAAATTAATTGTTCACCAGAATCAGTCTCTCTGCTTTCTCTTAAATTTATCAGGTGGTAGAGTTACTGCGTGAAGCCCCTCAGTCTGGAGAGATCAAAGAGCTAAGACGACTACTGCGAGCCCCACACTTAAAGGCAAGTCCTGCTTAAAGGAAAGAAAAAGGTTGCTCAGAGAGCTGTCTGCAGTGGGAGCGGAAGCAGATGGCAAAAGAGCTGGAAGAGACACTGTTTCCTAGTCGTGAACTAACAGAGTTGTGAAATCAGACGTGGACTATGTATCTGAAGTGCCTGCAGTTGGCTGCATTTCATTTAAGGGCTATGTTTGAAAGATGTTTCTTAAAAAGTTAAATTCTGAGTAGTTGATGCAGACACATAAAACCAAATTTTCCTTGTAATAGAAAAATCTGCATTTTTTTAGCATAGAGTTCCCAGTAGGAATGTTTCATCTTCTGTAAGTTTTCCAGAAGAAGCAGAGAGGGGAAAGGTAAAAAAGAAAAAACACCCACCACTTCACATTTTGAATTTCCAAGTGGAAAGAAGAAAATATCAGTGTAAAAGGGATCTGTGTTCACAAAGGAACTTATTTTCTGATGCCTGTTCTCTGCTTATGGGTTGGTTGGTTTGCTTGTTTTTGTTTGTACCAGGCCCTGCTATCTGCCCATGACACTGTGGCCCAGAAAGACTTTGAACCAACCCTTCCACCACTGCCAGACAACATACCTGAAAATGAGGAAGCTATGAGGATTGTCTGCTTAGTGAAAAACAACCAGCCTCTGGTGAGGGAGCTTTCTGATGTCTGTCAAATTATTTTAACTTACATGAGTATCGATATTGCATATTGGTTTCTTTCCAGGAATGTCACAGAGATTGTGTGCACTCTTGTCCAGTTTTCACAGAATCACAAGAATTGTTGAGGTTGGAAAGGGCCTCAGGAGAGCATCTAGCCCTGCTCAGTGTGGGTACAACTACAGCACGTTGTTCCAGTGCCTTGTCCACTCAGGGCTTGAACATTTGGCACATGTTTTTATCTCATATAACGAAAATGCAAATAGGATTGAGAGCTATTCCTTTGGCCAGAGTAGTAAAGAAGGGAGGAGAGACTCTGAAAGGTTCTTTGGAAATTATTTGTACTTATAAGCGGGAAACATTGTATAGCTTAACTAATCTATTTTAGGAAAAATAGTGATGATATCTGATATAGAAAAGATTTCTTACAGTTAGTCAATGAGGTCATTTTAGTATGATGGAAGTTGAAGACACTGAAGGATTTAGTATTAATAATGTTATCGCTAGATCCATGTGGTGTTACAAAGGCTGTATCTTTTAATGCCTTTTTGTCATTGTGAAGATCAGACTTGTGATGAGAAAGGAAACTTACAGGGGTTCTTCGGTGATCAGTGTGGTTTTTTTCTTTGTTTTTATTTGCCAGGGTGCCACCATTAAACGCCATGAGATAACAGGTGACATAACGGTTGCCCGTGTGATCCATGGTGGGCTAGCAGACAGAAGTGGTATGTGCAATTTGAAACAAAGTAATACAAAAACCTGAACTTGAAATAAGATATTTGAAGTAAGATAATAGCTTAGCTTCTACAATTAGTCTTCCGTTATAGAGTGAGAAGGTGTGTACATTGGACAGCACTGTAAATAGTCGTATGTTGCAGTGACTTTGATTCTGGTTTCATTGACTTTCATATGAGCGTGCAATGTTTGAGCCTGAGTCGAGGTACGAATCCAGTTTTCGTTACGTGTTTTTGGCGCCAGTACCTGGATAAATCTGTCATGAGATTGATTACGAATATCCCAAACTGCAGTGTAGTATGAATACCAGCTGCTCACTCCCTAATGGAGAAATGGAAAATATCAGCAGCCTCTGATTCTAGAAAATAATGGGCTTTAAGAAATATGTAGTAACACTTCTTGGCACTAGTCTACTGAACACTTTGGTAGCATTAGTTGCTAAGCAATCTTCCAAGGAGTTTCCTTGGCAATGTTACTACTTTGTCATCCTAGAATTGAACATGTTCCTTGGGAAATCTAACAGAACTAAAATGTAAAACATCAGAAGTAAAGTTGAACTGTAATAATTATAAAATAGTTCCTTTTAGTATTTTCTGGCCTTTGTATAGAGAAGAAAACCCAAACTGTAGACAATAGCTGATTAAGTTTCTAGTTTAATTGAGCTGAAGGAAAAAGTAAAAGTAAACAATATTGTGAAGACTTTGTAAAGGACAGAGGAACCCCAAGGCCTTCCACTGTGCCTGGAATTTTTAAGGGTCTGATTCTAAGTTTCATGGTCTACTAATATAATGGGTTTAGCTAGAATAGATTCAGATATTACTTTGGGAAATGGAGCTATATTAAAATCTTTCTGCTACTTTTAAGGCAAATCATCAATAGATTGTAAACATGTTGTATGGCGAAGGTGGGAGGAAATAAGAATACTGCAGCATGCAAGCTTCTTGTGACCCACAGAAGTCTGCAGCCCTATCTAGGGGCAATATAGCGTACATCCAAAATGTCCTCCTGCACCCCTGGTATATGGAAACTTTTAATGCTGGCTTCCAAACCTGCGGGATATCTGCGAGTCCCTGCCCTGCCTACTCAAGATAATCCATGTTGCAATAAAACTTCTGTTGCTGCTTTCATCCTTGTTTTTCACTGTAGGGTTGCTGTATGCTGGAGACAAACTGGTGGAGGTAAATGGAGTTCCTGTTGAGGGACTTGAGCCTGAGCAAGTTATTAATATTCTGGTATTAAATCTTTTTTTTCTACTTTGTACCTTAAGAGTAACTGTATGCTACTTCTCTTACATGTACACACACTCCTAGAGGAGAAGGTCTGAAATTTTTAACAGAAAATTCAGATTGTTTCATTATTCATAACTGCTCATGAAATCAGAATGTATGAAACCAGAATTATATCTAACCCCTCTTCCAGGCAGAAGGTAACTTAATTGCGGCTATTCTACCTGCAGCTTCTGGGAAAAATACTAATTTATTCAGACTTCACTGATTCATCATTTTTCTGGAAGTTCCACTCAGTTAATATTCCTCAAGAAAGTATTGGGAAGGTGCTGTTCTAATAAGAGTCCATGTTACAAAATGCACTAAAGCAGAGTGAATGAGCTTGTAAGCTACACACCTCACCTTGCAAAAAAGGGCAGTGGTAATTACTGTTGTCAAAACTCTCATGAAGAAATCTGTTGAACTGACCCTCTTACTTACTCATCGTTTTGCCTACAATCTTTCAAGGTTCTTCACTGCAAAGTGTTAGTGCCAGTCAGTAAGGATTGCTGTGCGTAGTCAGGATCAAGTCTTTCTATGCGTTATTTCCGTGGTTGTACTATTTCTAGGTATAAGAAATACAAACTCTACTGGGATGCTTAATTCTTAAACTTTTTTTTCCCTCCCCCCTTTACATCACTTGTCTAACCAGACCCTGCTGCTAATTTAAGTCGGATTTCAGTAGAAAAGTTTGGTATCAATTAAAGTTGAAATTGTATATATTTATAATGAAACATAGATTTCATTGAATTAAAAATATTTAGCAAGACTTTGAAGTTTCATTCTTGACTTTCCTTTTGAAAAAAAATACAGTATTCCCATATTGACTCTGTCTGCCTAAATTCTATTTGTAATATAGACATTATAGTAACCTCAAAGCCATGCTGTGTAAAGTTTGTGCTGCCAATGTTTGGTTATTTGTGTTGAACACCAGTCATATTTTAATCCCTTTTTTAATCATTTAGGCCCTGTCTCAGGGGACAATTATGTTCAAATTAATTCCAGTTTCTGATCGGCCTGTCAGCAACCAAACAACAGTAAGAGACATTCTTTTTTCCGGCTTGTTACCGCAAACAGTTGCTCCAATAATGTCTAATGGTGTGATACAAAGAAATGGTTTTGCTTAGAAGTTTATTGCAGTCCTTAAAGCGTGACTTGCTTTTATGTCTAACTCTCAGCTCCCAGCACTATGCTGTTGCTGGAGCAGTAAAGATAGTAAACTGAAATATGGTTGTATTAAAGTTAAAGACATTTTCAGCTTGATCTACAGGTTGAAGATCCATTCTTTTCATAATGTGTAAGGTGATTTTTTTTTCTCCCTTTATGAACAGGGTTTGTGGCTTGATCTTGTTTTTAAAACTTGACTTAATCATTAATTGACTAAAGCAGCGGCAATATCTGGCTCTGAGATTATAAAGCTCGTTTTATCTGTTCTAAACGTGGCTTCCACTTACTCTTGTATATTTTCTTTACCAGCTCTATGTGCGAGCAATGGCAGATTATTGGCCCTTGCAAGATCCTGCCATACCATGCGCTGATGCAGGTTTGCCTTTTAAGAAGGGTGAAATACTCCAGATTGTGGACCAGAATGATGCTCTCTGGTGGCAGGCCAGGAAAGTTTCAGATCTTGGTGCCTGTGCTGGACTTATACCCTCAAATCATCTTCTTAAAAGGTAAAGAACTCTTACTTTTTCTGATTTCCAGTTCGAAGGTTAGCCAGTTATTCAGACTTACCTATTTTAAAATTTTCTTAAGTTATATATCAGTATGATTCAGAGTGACATCTGACAAACATCTTTCCTCTTTCTGTTCCCTGACTTCTTGCTCTCCTTCCCTTAAGAGTACCTATGTGAGAACAAGCTTTTGAAATCACCTGTATGATCTTAAATTGATGTCTAAGAAGTTCACAGCAGTTGCCTGGTCTCTGTGCTAGTTGCCAAGACATCTAGTGGAGTGTAGCAGCTGAAGGGTGGAAATTAAAGGCCCTGATTGCTTAGGTCCATCACCTATGATTTAAAAAAAAAAAAAAAAAAAAAAAAAAGTGGGCAGGGAGGAAGAGGGGGGTACTAAACATATAGTATAAGGGCATAGCTGTATCAAGAAACAGTATTTATCATGGAATTATTTGGTTGGAAAAGGCCTTTAAGATCATCAAGTCCAACCATACCTGTCCACAACTAAACTATGTCTCTAAGCACCGCATCTACCCATACCTCCAGGATTGGTGACTCAGCTGCTTCCTTGGGCAGCCCATTCCAGTGCCTGATAACCCTTTCACTGAAGAAATTTTTCCTAATGTCTAATCTAAACCTCCGCTGGTGCAGCTTGGGGCTGTTTCCTCTCATCCTATCGCCTTTTACTTGAGAGGAGACACCAACACCCACCTCGCTACAGCCTCCTTTCAGGGTGTTGTAGAGAGCAATAAGGTTCCCCCTCAGCCTCCTCTTCTCCAGGTGAAACAACCCCACTTCCCTCAGCTGCTCCTCATCAGACTTGTGCTTCAGACCCTTCACCAGCTTTCTTGCTCTTTTCTGGACATGCTCCAGCGCCTCGATGTCCTTCTTGTAGTGAGGGGCCCAAAACTGAACCACAGTATTCAAGGTGTAGCCTCACCAGTGCCAAGTACAGTGGAAGGATAACTTCTCTGGTCCTGCTGGCCACACTATTTCTGATACAAGCCAGGATGCTGTTGGCCTTCTTGGCCACCTGGGCACGCTGCTGGCTTATATTCAGTCGGCTATCAACCAGAACCCACAGATCCCTCTCTACCGGGCAGCTTTCCAGCCACTCTTCCCCAAGCCTATAGTGTTGCATGGGGTTGTTATGACCAAAGTGCAGGACCTGGCACTTGGCCTTGTTGAACCTCATACAATTGGCCGCAGTCCATCTATCCAGCCTGTTCAGGTCCTTTCCTACCCTCAAGCAGATCAATACTTCTACTCAGCTTGCTGTCACCTGTTAACTTGCTGAGGGTATTTAAAGATGTCCTGTGAAGCACAAGTGACCTCTCCAACTTTGGTCAAAACTGAGTAGACCAGATTAAAAGAGAGGGAAAAACATGTTCAGGGAAGAACAAGGATCCTTTGCTTATTATTTTCTGCATAAATGGCCCATTATTTTTACACTACATGCTTTCAGAACTGGAGTAGTTAAACTGCTGTAGCAGCTTTTCAGTTTGATCCTCTAACCACATGTCCCGTCTGTGTTACCCTTAGGAAAACCTAAGGCCACGCAATTGTAGATGATAAGGTTCAATTTGTACTATATGTAAACCTAACTGTGGTCTGTATAATGAAAGTTGAAATCAAACGAGGTTGTGATTGAGGCTGCAAGGAAGAGGCTCTGTGTAGTAACAGGGGCAGTAGTACTACTACCCGTACAGTAGCACACTCTTCTACTCCCAGGAGTCTGTGCCCACAGTATGGCTTATCTTCTTGTCCTTTGCATATAAACACCAAATACTCTAAATACATCTGGGCAGCTGATTTGGAAATTGCCTTTAAATAGTTCTGATAGCATGTTGGCTTTCTTTCAGGACTTTGCAGTGGGCTAGAACATTACTAGTGTTTCCATTCTTGGAGTCTTCTGTCAGCTCAGTACTGATTGATCTTATGTCAGCAGCGAATCTGACTGGAGCATAATGTGCTTGTGGACTGTTTTGCTTCTTTAACTGTGACAAATCTATTTCTATGTAGGAAGCAGCGAGAATTCTGGTGGTCTCAGCCTTTCCAGCCCCATCTCTGTCTTAAATCATCAATGTGTGAGTGAAAAGTTATTTGAATGGTAAAGTAGGAAAGAAAAGTCTTGTTTCTATTTCCAGGGATACTGAAACAGAAGCTTGTACAATTCAGTTTAATGCAAAGACATTGTTACTGGAGCCATATTGTAATCTCAGAAGCGTGTTAACTGTCCCCAGGAAAATAAATACTTAATGGTAGTTGTACCTGGAGCAGTGATGGTGGAGGTGGTTGTTTCCAGTGTGCTTGGGTTCTGACTGAGAGAAGCTGTGAATTCAACTCCTTCTGAGGTCTGTAAGATCCAGGAGAGCCAATTCTCTCTATGAGAATTGGATGTAAGTCTGAGGTGACAATTGTACTAGCACGGCTTTCCAGGGACACAGGTAACAGTTCTGCACTGGAAGATGCCATGCGATATGTTTAGAATGTTTCTTTGTCATCAAAACTATTGACAGAACTCTCTTCCTTGAGGTGTAAGATGAGCTATGCTGCCCATGAGTTTACTCATGGTGACAGTCCTCTGCCAGCTATAACTTTCTGTGAACACCCCGTTATTCCCAGACAAAGAACATTCTTCCTGTTTTCTCCCTCCCTGTTTTCTTCTATGTTTCTTTGTACTGGTATCAAATTAATTTTTCTCTTGTGATAACTCCCAGATTGAGTGTGTTTCATTGCCTCACACTGATTGCTTTGTTTGTTTGAGCTGGAGCTCTCTTTCATCATAATTTTATTGCATTTTAACTGCTTCAATGGATATGCTGTGGGCAGTAAGCACTGTGGAAGAAGGTAGGAGATCATATCTGGACAACATTGCATTCTGGTACCTGGAATCAATATAGCACATGGTTTTACAGGCTTTTTAAAAAGTTAGAATCATAGAATCATAGAATGTTTAGGGTTGGAAGGGACCACTAGTGGTCATCTAGTCCAACCCCCCTGCAGTGAGCAGGGACACTGCTAACTAGATCAGGTTGCTCAGAGCCCCATCCAACCTGGCCTTGAATGTTCCCAGGGATGGGGCCTCCACTACCTCTCTGGGCAACCTGTTCCAGTGTTTTACCACCCTCATTGTAAAGAATTTCTTCCTTACCTCTAGCCTGAACCTACCCTGTTCTAGTTTAAAACCATTTCCCCTTGTCCTAACACAGCTGGCCCTACTAAAAAGACGTTCCCCATCTTTCCTATAGGCCCCCTTTAGGTACTGGAAGGCCGCAATCAGGTCTCCCCATAGCCTTCTTTTCTCCAGACTGAACAAGCCCAACTCTCTCAGCCTGTCCTCATAGGAGAGGTGCTCCAGCCCTCAGATCATTTTTGTAGCCCTCCTCTGGACCCGTTCCAACAGTTCCATGTCCTTCTTGTGCTGAGGGCTCCAGAGCTGGACGCAGTACTCCAGGTGAGGTCTCACCAGAGCTGAGTAGAGGGGCAGAATCACCTCCCCCGACCTGCCGGCCACGCTTCTCCTGATGCAGCCCAGAGTACGGTTGGCCAGAGTTGTCAGAAATGAGGCAGTTTGGTAAATACATGCAAAAGAAACCCAAGGTTTTGGCATTTTCTGTGCTTAGCATAATGGAAATCAAGTCTTTTTTTCACTTGAAATAGTAGAAGCTTACATTGCCTTGAAGTGGAAACTTCAGCTATGCATTATCTGGCAGGGAACTGACAGTTTGGATGGGTTGCTTTAGGAAAGAAAGACTATTTTCCTTTCTCTTTTTCCTCTCCCTCTTTCTCTCCCATCTTCAGCAGCTGACCTGAGCAGCTCTGAGAGAATATTTCTTTGAAGGCTACACATGGGCAGAATATGGTTGATGCATGCCCTGATAATTGCCCTGTAACTGGAAAATAGCTTCTACTTGGGCCCATCTGGAGGGGCACGCGAGAATAGAACACACACACAGAGTGCAGTATTGTGAGCCCATGAGACTGCCTGAGCCCATGAGATAGCATTTCAGGGATGTGAACTGATGAGGTCTGGGGATGGAGGGGAAGCTCAATCAGTCTTTTCTTCCCTGTAAAAATAATAAAAAAAATCAAGCAAACCAAGCACTGCCCTTGAGTGAAGCATATTGGAAAGAAACACACTTAGAAAAGCTACAGGAGAGAAAGGAGTGAGTGAAAAATTTTATTTTGTCATGGTAATACTGAATAGATATCTACAGGGTAAACAGAGCGACAGCCATAATAAGTCTCTTATTATTTCAAAAGGAGAATTCAAGTTAGACATATTTGCCTCTGCCCCAAGCCCTTCAGAGCATAGTTTAAGAGCCTTTTCCTCACTAAAGACAGGGAACATCAGTAAGTTGGAGTTAACTGTTAAAATCCTTAAAGATGTCTAAAGCTGATCTGAGCTTCAAATATTTCCTTTCTGATGTCTGAGTTCAGTCTTGTAAGATCTGCAAGGATTTTTCTTCCCTGGTATTTTTCTGATTCAGATTAATTTTTTTTCCCTTGTGTTGATCTGTAGAGGATGACATGCAGATTGATGAGAAGTGTGTGGAAACAGGTAACTGAATTCACTTGAGATTGTTCTATTTGCTTTGGGGTAGTACATAGCTAAAGCCTGGGTTTGTTTCCCTGATAAAAGCACTCATTCTCCTAGTGAACTTAATGGTAGAAAATTCTATTTTTCATACCCTGGAAACCTCATCCTATATTTGTGTATTAAAATGAGCTGTTTGCAGTTCTGGTGTACAGTACTTAGTGAAGTGTGCCAAAAAGAGGGACCACCCCAAAAATACCTGCCTGAACAAGATCCAGCCTCTTTGATTCAGGTTTTGGACTGTGGCTGTAACGTTACCATAGTTTTTGCCTATTGTAGATTTAATGTCACAGATGATCGTAGTCTCGGAGAACCCACACAGTTCATTGTCAAGAAACTGATCTCAGGAGAATACCTTCTTAGGCACGGAGCAAGAATAGGTTTTTACATGTAAATAGTACATGTGAAGACTGTTAGCTGGACTTGCTCCCCAAAGCAGCACAATTCATTCTTCCTTCTCCCAAGGTAATTCAGAAAGCTCTCATGGAGGAATGTGGTCCTAGAGGACTGGGTGGAGAGAGACCAGTTAGTTCAAGCATGGCAAGCTGTATTTTGCCACCTTGATGTAGAGGGAAGTGGGGAAAGTACGTGTGAGACAGACTGAGATTTCTGATTCTGAAACTCTGTAGGAGGAAAATAAATTTTTAATTTATTATCTTTTTGCTATCTGGATTACTAAACAAGATGAAGAAACATTTGAGTCTGGTAAGTACCTCTGACCTAACTCCAAATTCCTTGCTATTGTTCTGCTGCGAGAAGGGTGTCCAGAGAGAAGCAAGTGTCTTAAAAACAAGCAGGTGGCAAAAACCAGAATGCCATTTTAGTTTTAGAAGCTATTCTGGCTTCAAAAGCCATTAGGTAAAATCCTGCTGCCTGAAGTCTTCCTCTTGCTCTCTGCTTATCTTAGTAGTAAGGTTTTTGTCCTGTTATCCCACAAGTGTGAGTGTTTCTTCTCGTGCATGAGTACCAGACCTGTTTATCAAATCCTAATCAGTTATACCCATGCAAGCTGTGACAGCAGGGGCTGCACTGATGTCAGCAGATAATTGGATTACCTTAAGGTAACAGAGGCCTGAATCCCCAGTGCCTGTAGGAGTTGATGTGGTAAAAAGGAGAGCTGTTGTGGATTCCTGCCTGTGTGTGTGGCTGGCATGCAAGAAAAAAAAATGCTCTTATAAAATGAATGATTTATGTGTAAGATATACAATCAATCAGTGCTTTTTTTTTTTTCAAACAAGCTGTTTTGGGGGTTCTTTTTTGGGGGGTGCCAGGAGGGGAACAGCTACCTATTTACAGCATATTCAGAGTTCTGCAAAACTTAAGCCTTCTAAAATAAATCATGTTTCCACTAAAATAAATCTACTACTGCTAAACTTCTTGTTTGAGATCTTTGGTAATCTTGTGGAGAAAAATGTCATTCCACCTCACCCTTGCTCTTCTCCACAAGGTTCCTGTGTGCCAGTTGGATCTTCTCATCTTATCACAGGTGGTTTGTTTTCTTCCACCTCTCAAGCAATGCCCAAAGCTTTTAAGACAGAACCAGGTCTACAGGGCAGCCTTTTGTTTTCAGGCTAGGATGTTTCTGATAACTGCACTTGGGGATTACTCTTGCAAATCTTATTCACTACTCAGCGCTGAGTCAGCTCTCTGCTGTATCCAGACAGTCGGAGGAATAAAGGTGCAAATATTTGCTATCCTACATTTTGTTTTAAATTAACCTGTAGTTGAACATCTGTGTGATATATTTTGCAAGTACAATACTGACATAGATGCTGTAGCTGAGTGTCTCATTCTTTGGGAACTGAGAATTCATGCTTGAACAGGCATATTTTAGATTTAAAGCCTGCAGTACCTGTTTCCTAAATTTCCTAAATGCATTGGACAATGCTGGTTGGATTTTTTTTTTTTAATCTTAGTATAGACTGTCTTCTCAAAACTAATTGTTTTATGTCTGTGTCTATTTGAATGTGCAGAGGAGCTTAAAGAAGGTAACACTAACTTTTTTCTCCCTGTATCCTATAAGCAGTAATCTATTAGAATTTATCTGTGTTTATTGCATTACCAGGAACTACTACTCCTGTTACAATACCCGGTAGCTGAATTGCTTGTTCCCTGTAGGATTCCATACTGTACTCCATACCACAGAACAGGGGTAGATAAAGCAGAAATGCTCAAAAAGATTTGAATGACAGCTCAAAAGACCTGAAGATAGAAATGACAGAGGCATATGTCAGCTGAACAGTACTCTGAACTTTGCCCTGAATGAGCAGTTTTGTGCCAAGTAGATTTTTCTACAGTCATAAACAAGGAGTCATTAGTACATATGGAAACATGGGAATGAAACTGTATTTTAAAGCTACAAGTAGTGAAAAGTGTATAGATGTGAAAGAAGAGTAACTAAGATGCATCTAATTTTGTTTTGATGCTTGTGAGCTTATGAAATAACTGTCAATCAAAGAATCTGGTGCCAAAAGATGATACAGTTCATGCTGTGCAAATGAAGATAACATTCTTCTCTTGGAACAATTACTACCTTTAAAGGTATATCTATGTCTTCTGTGTCTCATTCTTGCTTTAGCAAGGCCTAAATAAAGGGAATACACAGTTTGGATAATTGCATGCATGATTAGGGGAAAATTAAGAGTTGTTTTTGAAGAGAACTCTAAACACTGTTGACACCATTTTTTTCCTTAGTTGTTTTCAAATCACCTTTATAAAATAGTTTTAAAACTGTTAGAGCATTAATCTATTGGGAAATTGATATTTTTGAGCCTTACAGGAGAGATTTAATTTTAAAAAAATACATACAGAGATTTAGAAGGCTCACCTGAATGGTTAAGCCTTCACAGGGAACCGCATGAAAATGGGGACAAAAAGAATTGGAAGAAACAGATTAGTTGGGATGTTGGAGTGCTGATATCACTGATCCAAAGATGATTAATAAGAAATAATAAAAATAATAAAATCAGGTCTTCATTTTGCCTGAAAGATCTGAGCAGATGCATGTTGCATTTTCCAAGCATGCTGTTGGGCTGAAAGAGTTATAAATTTTTTATTTCTGATTTGGAGCTACTGACTTGTTGGTTTTTGTAATATTATAACTAAAGAATTCTTGTAAACTAGATTTCACCTGAAAAGCTTAAATTATGTGGAGGTTTTTTGACTATAAGTATTTCAAAACCTTGCCTGGCATCTAGTTATCTTAGGAATGAAACAAAAAATTAATGGGTTTCAAATGTAATTCAGAAAATACCAAGACTTTCTAAGTTTAATTTTCTCTTACAGAAATATTGGTCCTTTGAATTGGTCATTGATCATGTGAAATTGAATATTTCATATTACGGAGTATTGTGCTTTTTTTATTAGATTAGTTATGGTATTTCCATGTGTTTACTGAAATGCGGTTGTTCATTTGGAATCAGCAATAATTGCTAGTGGTCTAGCTCTTAAGCTTTCACTGTTCTTTTTTTATTTCATGAGTATTTGTTCTTTCTATTCCAGAAGAGGAAGAATTTGGTGAATTTGGTCAACGAGTTTTTATTGGTACGTAGTGACTAAAGATAAGTAAGATGTTTGTGGCTTGATCTAGATTGCTTGTCTGAAGTTAAATAAAATGCCTTGTTCTTTTATTTCACCTAAAGAATTACTGAATTGAATTCTACTTGCTCTGTTTTCCAAGCTTCAAGAAGTTGCTTTCCTCCTCCTAATACTTGTCCTCTCTATTTACATCTCTCTTCCTGTAAGGTTTCTACTAAGACCTGGCCATCACTATTTTAATCGGACTGGCTATTAAGATTTGCCTTACTTCACAACTAATTTTGCTAGGGCATAATGTTCTGTTGTCTGTCATCCATTGAGAATAATCATGAGGGCTTTCAGTAGCAAAGTAAACCTAAAAGTGAGGGTTTCGGGCTTGGATGATAAGGTGGAGCAACAAACCTATCCATAGCGAGCTTTAAAATATTTGAATTCATGCTGGAGGCTGAAGCAAATGTTGCAGATTTGCTTTACGAGAGTGAAGCAGCTACACTATCAAAAAACAGTTGACCTGTTCCCTAGTGATGCTTTATGTGGCCTGAAACTTCTCCTTCGGCTTGTTTTGGGGATCTTTTGGGGGTCTTTAATTCAGGGCTAATTTTCAGGTGACTTTCAGTGAGATTTGACCTCTTTTTTTAGCTGTCTTTTAATGCTCAGAGGTTCTACCAAGCTGACATACCAAGTGCAGCAATGAAATTCACTTTCACCCTGCAAAAAGCTCAAAAAAAGTGTATGTCGTGTGGCTTAGAAAGCGACACACTAGCCTAAAGCACTGGTTGCCTCTCAGGTGTATTTTCCAGTACTGATGTTTTTGCCCCTTACAGCTGGTTTCCGTAGAAGTATGCGCCTGTGTCGCAGGAAATCCCGGACCAACCAGCAGCCCTGTTACGCTTGGTGCCCCAGCAGCTGTTACAGCACTCTTGCAGCTCCATATGAAGAGGTGGTTAGGTACCAGCGGCACCCAGCAGACCGGAACAGACTGATTATACTAGTGGGTAAGAGGTTAATTACTTTCTCATGCAAATTTCACAACCTGTAACAGTCAGTCATGGGCTGATCCACTGAGGTTTCCTGCTGCTGATTGCAGTGGCTGCAGACTTTGCAGGTAGCTCTCAAAGCAATATTGCAAGACTGATTGTCTGTAATTGGACCCCGTTATTGGTTTTGAAATTTAATGTATGTATTGTCATATTTGCTTGAGCTAGTGAATGTGTTTAAAAAAAAAAAAAAATCCTCAGAAGAAGCTATACAGTTATGAATGCTGGTTGATATGGATTTTATTAGGGAAATGGTTCAGTTTTATAGTCAGTTGGGACCGCTAAATAAAGCAATGAGAAAACACTCGTAACTTACTAGAAAGTATCTTTACATGGAGGCATTTCTACAGCTAGTGTTATATTCTTGGATATGGCCATGGTAAGAAGAATGTTTAAAATTAAGCTGCAGGCTAAAAAAATCTGAGCAGGTGGGACAGCCAAAAAAAGATGCCTTTAGTAATGCTCGCTATAGGAAATACAGCATTAAGCGGGCTACGGGCTCTCAAGAAATCTTTAGTGATAGTGACTGAAAGGAAGCTGTTGTTCTGCAGTGTTCTATAATCCTGAAAAGCAAACTGGGTAAAGGCAAATCCGTTGTCCTTTCTATGTCTGGAAGTATTTGATAATTTCTTTCTTTTAAAATGGGTTGCCTCCTGAGTATGACTGTATTGATGGGAGGTGATTTGTACCCTGAATCAATCAATATGCTTCAGTCACTTCTGGTACATTTTGGGGGAAGTTAGTTATATTTCATTTGTGTACATGCATTGTATTAGAAAATCGGGGGTATGCATGCAAAAAGTGCCTCTGTCAGTAATAGCAGTTGCTTTTCCACCTTTTCAGGTCCTGCAGGAGTGGGTGTGAATGAGCTAAGGCGAAGGCTTATCGCAAGTAACCCACGAGAGTTTCGAAGTGCCGTACCTCGTATGTAATGTTCTTCCTCTTTCCCCCACTACCCCCTTCCAATGGGATTAGGAAACGTAAAGTAGCTCCCTCTTGCATTTGTATATTCAAACACTCGTTGCCGTATGGCTGTTTTTTCAGCTCTACTGAAAGCCAGAGCCATTTGCTTTTATAAGGGTTCATTTAAAATACTATCTCTTTCCTTATTTTGGCAAATCAGCCAAAGGTATTTGCAAGTTACAGCTCCTGAAACCCTTAAACCTTTATGTAGCAGTAGATTGTCTGTGTGATTTTGTTAATCTTGATGTTTGCTTTTCCTAGATTTAAAAATAAGAATGTTTCTTAGGGATATTGTAAGTTCTTAGTGTTTAAGTGATCAGATATGAGAATGAAGGCAACAGAAGTTGGTGCTTAATAGGCTTTGCAGCTTTCCTTATTAGCCTTCTAGTCTCAGATGAGACTTACACAGCTTAATTTCTGATGTAATAATTGAAATTGTTTCTATCTGTGGTTATTTGATTCTTGTGACTTGGATAACCAAACAGGAAATATATGAATCTGAAGCTGGTTGAAAATTCAGGAATTCTTTTGTGCTTAAGATCCCAGATATGGGGAAGGTACAAGTGTGGGAAGGCTTGTAGCATGTTTCTGAATGAACTTCAATAAATTTTACCTCAGAGGAGTAAAAAGAGTTGTGTAACCAGTTCCAAAGCAGTTCCTGATTGGTTTGAGTCACAGATATTTGGATTAAATCACTCTCCTTCCATTCTGAGAAATACAGATGTGCTTTGCTAATTTTCAAGGATTTGCCACTGGGCAACTAGTACAGTAGACAAAACTTTTGCTGTAGATTAACATGGAAGCAACTCATTTTATTCCTTATGAAAATACTGATTTATAGTCCTTCATGAAAGTTGTCTCATGTTCATTTATAAAATTACAAGAATTTACTTGCAGTTGATTTGTGGGTGTGTGTATATCTCCTTTCAGACACAACTCGTGTTCAGAAGAGTTATGAAATGAATGGTCGTGAATATCACTACGTATCAAAGGAAACTTTTGAAAATATGGTGTATAGCCACAGGTAACTAGGAGAGACAAATTACATTTTTGTTACTTAAAATGTAACATGATCCAAGAAACGACAGTTTTGTCGTTAGGTCCCAAGCCTGGGCTCCTCTGCTTATACTTACTATGCATGTTTGGTGTAAATTTTGGTCAATTGACTTGAGGTTCAAAAACTCTGTGCAGTTGCAAATAAGCTCCCCTATAATTAATCTCAGAATCCTTCTAAAGGAAAGAGGGATCTCCAGGCCTGAGCTCATTTGAGGCGCAGGAGCAGGCCGTCCCCAGGTGCCAAAAGGTGAGCTGGCAGGGAAGATGACTGGCCTTGCTGAACAGAGCTTTGGCTGGAGCTCAGGAATAAAAGGAGAGTTTATGACCTTTGGAAGAAGGGTCAGACAACTCAGAAAGTCTACAAGGATGTTGTGAGATTATGCAGGGAGAAAATTAGAAGGGCCAAAGCTCTTGAACTTAATCTGGCTACAGCTGTAAAAGACAATAAAAAATGCTTCTATAAATATATTAGCAACAAAAAGAGGGCTAAGGAGAACCTCCATCCTTTATTGGATGCAGGGGGAAACATAGTGACAAAGGGCAAGGAAAAGGCTGAGGTACTTAATGCCTTCTTTGCCTCAGTCTTTAATGGTAAGACCAGTTGTTCTTGGAGTACCCAGCTCCCTGAGTGGGGAGCAGAATGAATCCCCCATAATCAAGGGGAAATGTAAGCAACCTGCTGCTACACCACTTAGACACACACAAGTATAGGGGGCCAGATGGGGTCCACCCAAGGGCACTGAGGGAACTGGCAGAGGTGCTCACCAAGCCATTCTCCATCATTTATCAGCAGCCCTGGCTAACTGGGGAGGTCCCAGACAACTGGAGGTTGGCAAATGTGATGCCAATCTACAAGAAAGCCTGGAAGGAGGATCTGGGGAACTACAGGCCTGTCAGCCTGACCTCAGTGCCAGGGAAAGTTATGGACCAGATCATCTCAAGTGCCATCACGCAGCATGTTTGGGAAGAGTGGCTGGAAAGCTGCCTGGCAGAGAGGGTTCTGGGGGTGCTGTTTGACAACCGGCTGAATATGAGCCAGCAGCGTGCCCAGGTGGCCAAGAAGCATCCTGGCTTGTATCAGGAATAGTGTGGTCAGCAGGAGTAGGGAAGTGATCGTGCCCCGGTACTTGGCACCTCAAATACTGTGTTCAGTTTTGGGCCCCTCACTACAAGAAGGACATTGAGGCACTGGAGCGCATCCAGAGAAGGGCAACGAAGCTGGTGAGGGGTCTGGAGCACAAGTCTGATGAGGAGTGGCTGAGGGAAGTGGGGTTGTTTAGTCTGGAGGAGGCTGAGAGGATACCTTATTGCTCTCTATAACACCCTGAAAGGAAGTTGTAGCGAGGTGGGTGTTGGTCTCTTCTCCCAGGTAACGAGCAATAGGACAAGGAAATGGCCTCAAGTTGCACCAGGAGAGGTTTGGATTGGATGTTAGGAAAAATTTCTTCACTGAAAGGGTTTTCAAGCATTGGAACAGGCTGCCCAGGGAAGTGGTTGAGTCCCAATCCCTAGAGGTATTTAAAAGATGTGTAAATGTAGTGCTTAGGGACATAGTTTTGTGGTGGGCCTGGCAACGTTAGGTTAACGGTTGGACTTGATGCTCTTAAAGGTCTTTTCGAACTTAAAGAATTCTCTGATGTTCTTGTAAGTTACGAGTTTAACCTTTCTGGAAACTAGACTGCTTCCTAAAATTGAGCAATGAATCAGACCTGTTCCTATCTACATCTTCATTGCAAAACCTCTGCAGTGATGACACCTCCAGCACCTGAACTCTAAGGGCCAAACTTTCAAAAGTGTCTGCTCCTTTCTATGTCTCAATAATCCCTCTGCTAAGACAGAACAGCTCAGCACCTTGAGCTGTGCCAAGTGCTTTGAGATCTTCTGATTTATGTAGTTATCAGTACTATTGAAATCACAAGCATTTTATCATTAGAATCACAACCTCTAAACACATGATTTGTAACAACAAGATGAGTTGCATGCTTTGGAGATGTTGAACTGTAATGGTTCTGATTTTGTGCCCAGTGTAGCAGGGAAGAGCAAAGGTGGAGGTTGTTCATCAGTGTTCACTATGGTTTATGATCATTCAGTCTTCATGACTGCATTACACTTGAAGAATATCACCCTTAAATGGAACCTTCTGAGACTCACGTGATCTTTCATTTTCCTTCTTCCTCTCCGCTGCTGCAGAATGCTGGAATACGGGGAATACAAAGGGTACCTGTATGGTACCAGTATTGATGCAGTGCGGACAGTCCTCGATGAAGGAAAGATCTGCGTAATAGATTTAGAACCACAGGTGAGTTGTAAAGGGGCACGGACTCTACAGTTTGTATCTCTTGGAAGGAAAAATAATCATCTGTACATTCTTGAGCTATGAGAATGGTGTTAGTTGCTTTGTCTTGTTTTTTGCTTTAGCTCATGGTGCTTGTTAATAATATTCTTTGGATGGGTCTTGTGGGAGGAATACTACAGTGCCAAGCGCATACAGATCAGTATCATTCATTTGTTTCCAAGTCAGCAGCTGCATTAGCAGGTGGAATGGTGCAGAAATGAGTTTTCATACTTGCTTAAAGCAAGGATGATTCTCTCATGTGGAGACTGTTGCATGGGATTTCTTCCCCCTCCAAGCCCTGTTAGTTGAGAGTTCTGTCCTTCTGTTAGCAGTCTCTGAACACCCTTTGGTGAAAGCAGCAACTTATTAAAGTAATCAAGCAAAAACAGGTAACTATATCATGCGTTTATTTTTCTTCAGGAGTAACTTAACAGCTGGGAGCAAGCTGGTGGCACACAGGACCAAACAGCTTTGCAGCAACCCCCAGCCAGTGCTTGCTGTGTAGACCACCACTCATCTAGGGACCGCAGTTTGCAAACATTTACTGTATGAGAAAGGGCATCTTGCACAGCTTCCACGTATGCCCCAGCAGATATTGGCAGGAGGTGCTTCAAATGTTAGGGCAATTACCAGATGTTTCTCTGCTGGGCATTGCAAAAAAGCTTCAAATGCAGTCTTTGCATTCTTCTATATTTCTTTTCTTAATTACTTTTATTACCTTTAACACTTCCAGAACTACTTACCATGCTAATCTTTTCACTTAGACACTATTCACTTTTTTCCTTCTATCTTTGCATTGAATTTGCTGATGAAGATAAGGCTAATAAAGGCCTGAGTTTCTAAATATCTAAGAGACATAAAGCTGTGTCCAGCAAAATCCTAGTATTACTCTGAATTACTTGCATATTTAGTACTTAGGAGCTGTTTAGGCTACTGGGTTTCAGCATCTCTTCTAAGTGAATGTAAAGAGCAACACCATAACTCAGTTAACTTTTAGACACCTCCCTCTAGTTATGCAGAGCCAGTGTAGTCAAAGCCTTAGGTTAGCACAAGTTTGTGCCGTTTGAGATAAAAGTGAAAGTTACATGATCTGTGGGGTACTACTCAAAATCCAAACTGCTACAAGGGGCAGATTAGGCCACGCTTTAGTCTTCATTTCACACCTAAAAATGTCTGTGGGTTTCTTCTGCTACACTTCTAAATAAGGGGTGGGGGTGGGAAATGTAATCTTGCTACTTGAACAGATGTGCCACTATCAGTTTTTAGGGGGTGAGTTTAAAGGACAAGTTTTGGGAAAGGTATGAAGTAATAGCACGTAGCTGTTCTTCAGTAACTGCTGTGAGGTAGGAGAATTATTGCCAAGTTGCATACTTGTATTTTAAATCTGGTGGCTTGGCCAACTTTACACGCTGTGCTTTTTTTTTTCTTTTTTCTAGTTCCCTCCACTGCTTTGCAGTAGTTTAAAATTTATTATCATCAGGGAATGTTACACAGCAGAAAGATTTCCGAAAGCACGATACTTTCTTCTAGTATAGAACAATAAAGGTATACTTTTTCCAAAGTTAGCTCCCCAGCAGTTAAAAAAAAAAAAAAGAAAAAGATTTCAGAACCATCTTTAATGTTATTGATTGTAGAGATCTGTTGATGACAATGTCCCATCCCTCACTGGAGCTGAAAGCATCTTCTAATAAGGTTGCCAAGCGGAATTAAGTGATTGGTGTGCTACAGTTGCTTAACAATGTCTGGTCCAGGGATTATTAGCGAGGTCATTTTAAAATAGACATTCCTGAAAAAGATTACTGCTAGGTCTGGAGATAACAGCACGTTGTAACAGTTTGGGGTTAGTTTTTTATGGTAGTAAAACTGGGATGAATACACCTGAAATACTTTAACTTCTTTTTACTCTTAATTTGCAGGGCATACAAGTAGCCCGGACTCATGAATTAAAGCCCTACATTATATTCATCAAGCCATCCAGCATAAGCTGCATGAGGCAGACTCGTAAAAATGCCAGGATCATTACAGATTACTACGTAAACATGAAATTCAAGGTGAGGTTTGGGCAATGAAAAGACTCAGCTTATTATTCTGGAATTCTGTGTTTAGAACATAATGTGTCATACTATGTTACGTCTTTAAAAGATTATTATGTCTTTAGGATCAAATCTAAGTTACTCTTGTCTCTTTCTGTTTGGTTTGTTGGGATTTTTATTTCCCCTCCACATTTGCTTTGAAGGAGAAGGCTTGTAATTTGTACGTAGGGGTTGGAGGCATTTTGCTTCAAAATGTCTTTAAAGGAAAAGCTATTTTGTACATCTTTGTTTTTATTAACTGCCTTGTGACAAGATCTGAGTTAACACATACATTTACTGTTTGCACTGAAATACCTGGAATGTGGTTCATTCAGTAATTTAATCAATTTTTTATCTAGTTATAAGGATGTATTGTTAGTTCATGTATGCTTAATGACAGTATCAGTATCAATTCTGTACCAAGTTCTACAGAAAAAACACAAATCCTGCTTGTAGGAAATGCGTATCTTGTATTTACAACACATCTAGAGCATTGTCACTATAGTTTCCATGCAAATCATAATTAAATTTAGCATCTTAAAATTTCGGAGACCTCAGGTCATAACTGTATATGGAAATGAACCATGATCACTATGGCAGAAAGAAACGTGAACACTGGGGGGGAATAAACTAACATGTGGAACAAGGGCACAAGTGTTAGCGGATTTGCTATCCAGTCCCTAGCATCCCGTGCCAGCACTCATCAGTAGAATAACCTTTTGGGGGTAAATGGTGCATACTGAGAGACAAGGTATTTCCTTGGGCAGGACATGGCAGTTGGCTCTGTTTCAGAGACTTGGAACTGACTGTAGCAGACATACTTTACTATAGCAAATGGTAAATGACATGAAGCACACTGGTACTATCTGTTCACCTCTTGATTACACAGCCCGAGGTGTTCTGCAGGTGCTGGGCAGGTATGTTTCTCTTTACAAGACTAAAGCTTTATAGACCTACTCTGTGCCTTGCAGGAAGAAGATTTACAGGAGATGGAAGATTCGGCTAAGAAAATGGAAGCTCAGTTTGGTCAGTTCTTTGATCAAGTGATTGTAAATGACAATTTACAAGAAGCATCTGCACAGCTGCTGTCTGCAGTCCATCGTGCACAGGATGAGCCCCAGTGGGTCCCTGCAATATGGATATGCTCAGACACTCAGCCCTAATTCTGAGCAGCAGGCAGCTTCAGAAAGATTACAGCTTATGTTTTACTTCAAGAATAATCCTAATGTCAGGATTGCAAGAATTTATCTTTGTATGTGAGGGATTTGGAAGAGGATTAAGAAAGAAGCTGCTACAGGAGATATAATCATACTATGTTCTGTGTAGATCTTCAGCTTTTTATGTTACAGTTGCATCCACTTTTGTACAAAAAAGAAATACTGTGAGCTCTCAATTACAAGAATAAAGAAAAATCTATTTTGTTGCATGTATCTGCATAATTTACCCATACATAGTTAAAGAAAATTCCTTTCCTCTCTTTTTATTATGGTCATTCTGATACTGTGATACCTGTACATTCTGGAAGCCTTACTGACAAAGGATACTCAGTCAATGTTCAGTCCAGAGCATTCTGTCTTTGAGCAGCATGTTATTCATGAAGGTATTGGTTTGCTGCTTATTCTTTTTACCTTTTAAGACAGGACCAGAGTGGTAGTGTCACAATAAAAATTACTCTAGAAACCAGAGTTATCTTCACAATGCATGTAGCATGTCTTATCTTTTGTTCCATCAACTCAAGTGAGTATAAACTGACATAACATGGATTTATCAAAAAGAGAGATAAGGTCTGAAGCCCTCTTTCCTATCGCTTTGCACTCTCCTCATCAAATGGCGCGGTGCTTGTGACAAACGTCCCTCATTCTCTTCACTTTGCATTACAGCCCTCTTGCCCCCTGAGAAATAGCGCTGATTATTCTGTTGGCCTACCTCACCTTGGAGGAAACTCAACAAAAGCAATTTGAATGGTCTAGAAGGAGATTGTTCATAGCCAACTAATTGCAGCTACCACCCTGCTGGCTTTTTTAGTCAGGCCTACTGTTCCTTGTTTAGAGGTGAAATGGGAGAGACAGAGAGTCCTGATGTGTCACTGGTGTGAGGTATGTACAGTTCTGTGCTGGTGGTCCATGAGCAGCTCACCTAGCTGCTACCTCGTCTGGCCTTTGTCCTCAATTTCTCCTTACCTGTTTTTCATGTGTTTGGTATGAGAGAAGAAAGATCTTCTCATTAGACTTGTGTTTGCTTCTTGTGGCCATTTGTGCTGGAATGAAATTTTATCACGCTGATTTGCTACTTTTTTTTTCCTTTTCATGTACTGTGTATAACTTAATTTTGCACATTTGATTTTGCTTGACCGCAGCCCGAGGGCTAA
>NW_009260410.1:705275-705971 GCF_000687185.1 Egretta garzetta
TCGGCCGCGGTTCCAGCTCCACACCTTGGCCTGCAGACCCATTAGCCCTGGCAGCGCGGCCCCTGCGGCCCCGCTCCGGCGGGAAGGCGGCGGCGGGATGTAGCCGGCCGCAGGAGCGCACGTTTTGCTCAGCCGTTGCTGGGGGCGCGAGCAAGTACTCTCTCATTGTTTTCGTATTTTCATCTATATCTACATCTCGGAAAAAACGTATGTAAAGGTTTAAATCTGTAAAGACTGGTTAAGTGTTTTTAAACCTTCGAGTTTGTGCATAACTGCCTGCTCAGCAACACCTCCGAGGGCTGGCGGTGGCAGCTCAGCTCACCGCCCTCGGAGGGTAAATACATCTCCTTGCTGCCGTTTCATACCAGCCGCACTTACGAGGTGAAGGCATTTTCTGCTCTGCGCCCCTGAATGGACACCCGGGGCTTGGGTAGTTTGGTTTTTTTCCCCCCTGCGTGAGAGTTCCCAGGCGCGTCCCGGCATCCTGCGGCCTGGCTCCTGTGTGCAAACATGGGGTTTCACTGAGGTGCACCCTCAGCAGGTTTGCGGATGACACCAAGCTGAGTGGTGCGGTTGACACACCAGAAGGACGGGATGTCATCCAGAGAGACCTGGACAGGCTGGAGAGGTGGGCCTGTGTGAACCTCATGAGGTTCAACAAGGCCAAGTGCAAGGTCCTGCACCTGCGTCGGGGTT
>NW_009260410.1:706364-722309 GCF_000687185.1 Egretta garzetta
CCCAGAGAGATAGTGGAGGCCCCATCCCTGGAAGCATTCAAGGCCAGGTTGGATGGGGCTCTGAGCAACTTGATCTAGTTAGCAGTGTCCCTGCTCCTGTGGGGGGGTTGGACTAGATGACCTCTAGGGGTCCCTTCCAACCCAAAACATTCTATGATTCTATGAAGCTACTGGTTTGTGGGAGTCTCTTGCCTTCAGGGGCACCATGGCTACGTTAGCGCTCAGCAGCTCTTCTGTCAAACAAAATGTCCCTGGAAGCCTGTGGCCAGACTCCCCCTTTCTATGGGGAGCGAGTTCCTTCAGAGAAACTGGAAACTAAAGCTCGTAATTGTATGTCAGAGTCAGGGACTTTAATACAGATGGGACAGATAAGTGTTCACCCCTGCATGCTTAATGTGATTTGCTTTGTTGCAAGGAATAAATGATACATAAATTAATTTGCTTTTTGGTTGTTTCATGAAAGGTAACAAAATAGAGTGGTACTATGGAACACAGATGTACAACTGCACAGGCAGTGAATGCTGTATAAAAGCTTTTGTTTGGTTTTAGGGGGCTTTTTTAGATTTTAGTTTTTTAAAACATCAACTATCCTAAACTGTCAGCTATTCTAACTAATTACTGCCACAGGAATGAGTAAAATGCTGCAAGTAATGAGCCCTGACCTTTATCGGTATTTTTTCTCCCTTACTGTGCACCCGTGTGGTGTGACCAGTCCTGACCAGTTTGCTGGGTGCTGCTCAGGGTGTGCTTGTTCTCTGTGTAAATGGCGCTCGCAGTCAGCCTTGGCCATGCATGTCAACCAAAATCCAGATGAGCGATTTGAGGCCTAATCCTGCAAACCCTCCCTTGCACAAGGTGTCTCATTTGGTTTGGGTAAACCAAACGAAGCAAAACTTGCTCACTGGAGCCCATACCAGCATATGGAGATATGGGGTTTTTTTCAGTGCAAGTAACATTTGCTGTCACAGAATGAACTGCTTTTGTTTCAAACAGGAGTAGTACTGGGCCCTAACCCAGGGGCGGGAAGGTTCACGTCCAGCTAATCCTGGCTGCTAGAAGCCTATTTTTAGTTCAGAATTAGCTGAGGTTCAGCGTGAGCAGCGTGAGGGAGTGCAGAACAGTTCACAGTGCCTCTTTCAGGGAACAGCTTCAAATGATATGGGAAAGAAACAAGTGGTAAGTTTGTGGAGCCTTGAGTCTTACCAGTCTTATTTTTGATATCAGCTGAATCTTTGGACAATGGGAAATATTTATTCCTGTGTACTCTTTCAATATAATACAAAAACTGCCTTCCTTTTTCTAGACGAAAGAAAGTGCAAGAGCTCAGTTCCAGATTGTTAATGGAAGATACTCACTTTTAGATTTTAGTTGTGTTTGACCTGCTGGTAAATGTTTTCAAAATTATATGAAAATTAGTATTTTACGATATTTTAAAGTATTTTTCATAAATAAGCTTATTTCCTTTTTATTGCTTTTACTTAATATTGTTCTGAATTCACAACTTCATGAATAGAAAATACTCAGCTCACGCTATATACTGTGCAAGTATATTGAACGCATAAATTATTGCAGTATTTTGATATTTAAATAGAATGACTGATAGGCTCCCCAAGGAAAGCAGTACCTTACATGAGAAGTGAAAATGATTCAAGTGAACTTGAAATGCAGGCTGCGCCTCACACAGAGCTGTTCAGTACATGTCCCTAATGCAATGCCCATCAGAACTCTGGCAAAAACATATTATTTCTGGGTTATGCTTGAGCAATTTTATGTAACATCTTCATCAGGAGTCTCTCGCTACTTAAGAGGGGTATGAAACAAAACATATTTAGCGTGTTCTTACCGTGTCTGGAAATAGCTGTTTTCTGTGAAGTGGTTTAACAGGCGCTCGGAAGAGAGGAGAAGTTGACTTGTCCTTGTCTTGTCTTTCAGTGCCCGCCTCGTGCCCTCCCTCCAGTGCCAAGGTAAGATCAGTTCATTCCATGGAATTGACTGTGGTTCTGTACTGCAGTGTTCTTAAAAGTCATGAAATTAAGAGAAATAAGTATCTGAGTAGTCATACCAGCTTTAAAAATATTTGCCTTTCTCACTAATTTGTTGTCCCAGAACCCCTTACAAGGAATGCAAAGCTTTTTAAAGTTTTATAGAGGCCAAGAAATTTTACTGCATTACCTCAGTTTTAATACTCTGAGAGATAAACCCCTTTAAAAAGTTTCAGACAAATAGCTACTTTGGTTTTATTAAGATGTACTTCAGTTTTATTGATGTCCCTCTTTTCAATCTCTTCCTTCCCTCTTTGTTTTGGTTCCTGTTCTTTAGTGTAGTTGAAGCAAACCAGGAATTTCTGAAATTAGACTAGATATTCTTGAATAGGTATATAGGCGTATACCGTTTTGGCATAATAGAGTAATAATAATTATAAATATAACATTAAATAATAAATATTAATAATACAGTAATAATAATTTTGGGCTTTTTTTTCAATCCCCTAGTGAGCAGTGTGGAAGGAAAGGCAGTTATAGTTTTTATGACATGGAACTTCAGAATTCCTTCAAAGTACCTAAAAGCAAATGCGACATTCATGATTGATGGATGACATAATGATAGTGAGTTTTTAGTAATGTATGCACTCAGATGTTTCATAACTTTTGTTGGTTTGTTACATATCAGGTAGTAAGACAAGTTTTAATTAGCCGGGTGATTAAAGCTTTTAATCTGATCCACAGCTAGCCAATCAAGAAACTGCACATAGTCGCTAACTAAGGTTTGAGTCTTGACAACTGCTTCGTACCCTTAACCCTGTTGTACACAACTGCTCATAAAGGGAACTAGGAGCGGGGATAAGGAAATTAATCACAAAAGTAGCAGCATGAATTTCACTGTTGTGAATTGTAATTGATTCAAAACTAATTTTCTTTTCATCTTTGTTCCTTTTACACTTCTGTTTTCTCCTTAAATGTTAAGTGGAAACCAAGGTGAGTTCTTCTGGCATTAAAGAGAATTATAAACATTTTGGCATCACTTCATCCTCTCTTTAAAGATAGGGCCTTATGCTTTTCCTAAATGCAGGCTGATTATTTAAACTGCATGGATACCTGCAATGCTGTTGCTAGAACTGTCTGCTGTTTTTCTTTGTTCTCTTTACTGTTTGCTATATTCCATATCGAATCAAGGGGTATCAACGGGAATGTTGTCACTGTGCTCTAAACAAGAAGTTTATTCTTCAGAGCATTATTCAGAGTATTTCAGTTTTTCACGTAACACATATGCATGTGCGTATTTAGCCTCTGTTGCACTTAAGACAGATTTTCTATCCCGTTTTCCTGACATCTTCTGTACTACTCCTGCATGTGTGAATTGTGACTTGTCACCTTATCTGTAAAAGGTGGAGGATGTCTTCTCTTGTAAAAAGTGCTAACTAGCAACAGAGTGGCTGTTAAAAGGAAATGGAGCTCCATGCTGTGCACCTATACTTCTGGTTTATGTTCTGCAGATGAAATTCCGCTCAGTCGTCCCAAAAAAAGAAAGCCCAAAGGAAAGACTCCTTTAGGTAAGATCTTGGCCAAGACTGGAAACTGTGTTTGTAATCCTGGATGAGACTCTGTGCTGTAGCCAAGCTCCTGACAGATACACAGTTTTCAGTCTCATACTGTTTTTGAATAGTGTTCTCAACTAAGTCATTACAATTGATTTTGTATTGAACAACTGCAATCTTTTTCCCAAAGTGGTGTCATTTTAGAACAAGTCTGTAATGCTATTTGAAGTAAGCTGTTCCATCCTCTGCTCTTTCTCTCTAGATCCATTCCCGGCTCTGCTAATACAGGATGTCTTGACACTGAACATTGTTATGTTGAATGTGTTCAAGTGCTTGGATTTTTGAATGAACTAAGATAAAACTCATTTAACAAATTGGCTCAATTTCAGTCCTTGGCCAAATAAAGTCACAATTCAATCATTCCATTACCATCAAAGAGTTAAGAGCCTGAAGTATGGTAAACACCAGAGCTTTGTAGTTTTACAAAAAATGGATCTGCAGAACGAACATGATTTTAAGCAAGATTACAAGTCTGATCTATTTTGATAAAGCAGAATGTGTTGATAGAATCTGGTGGATTTCTGTAAACCAGTTGACTTGGGACTGTATGATGCTTTGATTAGTAAACCGCCTTTATTTGCTTAAAAGAGTGTACAATTGAGGGCTCACTGAAAGACCTTTAAATGCAACAAGTAGAGCTGTTGCTAACAGGGTTTCCCAAGGATCAAGTTTTGTTTACTGTTGTTTTCAGTGAGCTGAATGATGGTGCAAAGTACAACTTGGCTTTGGCCATTACTTTGCTGGTTAATTCTGTATTTTGGCACAGAAAACCTTTCTAAAAGGTGGGAAAACCTGTGCTAGAACTGAAAACAAAGATAGATTCAGTTATCATAAAAACTGCAGTACTTGAAAGACCTATAAAAAAGCAGATGTGATGTAAAATGGAGAAGTAGCTTCGTCTTTCTACTTCTAATCATGCAAATTAATGCTACTCCTGCTAGAGTATTTGATGAATTCATACTAACTTCTCATGGAAATGTAGTTCCTCCAAAGCATCACAATTAATCTCTCAGACTTGAGTAAACATCCTTCAGTGTTGTTTTATTCTGCTCCTCCTTTATTCTTGTGGTGTTTGTTTAGCATTTAAATTTCCCTTTGATATTACGCTGTTTTGCTTTAGCACCTATCTGTGTGAGTCAGCTTGTAACAAACCGTTAATTTTTCTTGTGCCTTACATTATAATCTTTGCATGTAGAAAGGAAAAATACAGATGTATAGTTCTTTCCTGGGGTAGGTTCCTTTCAGTCAGTCCTCTGTTGTACGCCCAAATGGGAACTGTGCTGCTTCTTGGATACGTAAATTTTCTCCTGGGCATGAAACTGTCAGGGTGAAAGGAGGGTTGTTAGTTATCACCTTGTTTGCTCTTACTTACCGCATTTGTTCCCCAATTCTTATATTTTCTAGCCAATACGTTTTCATCTCAGCCATAAGCTGACCAAATACAGACCTTCTGCACAATATAGCAAATGCCAGCTTTTTCTTGCCTGTTTCTCAGCGGCTCTGCACAATATAGCAAATGCCAGCTTTTTCTTGCCTGTTTCTCAGTGGCTCTGAACTAAGGTTGCTGGATCTTTTAATCTGTTTTTCAGGTGGCATTGTCCAAGCAGCTGTTCGTCGGCAGTCTGAAAGCAGTGAGCCCCTAACTCCTGAACTTCATGATGTCCCTCCTCAGAGGAAACGCAAGAAGAAGAAAATACCAACCGGTATGTGAAAGAATTGTAGTTTGGAAAGAGCACTGAATAAAGTGGAAGTGATAAAATAGATTATTTATATAATTCAAAGCTCAGAAGAGCATAACTTTTTTTGCCACTGTGTTTATGTACTATCTATTTATGCATGCACTTAATGTATTTCTGTTTTTATGAAAGCTGTGAAACTTTCATGTGGTTTTTTTTAAATCTTCAGATTCTGAGACCTCTTTTACCCAGCAAAATGTCGCATCCTTATTTCAGAATGGAAATGGCATGGATGTCCCTGAAGCTGAAGAAACAGTGATCCGCAAACAGAGAAAAAGAACAAAGTGAGACAAAACTAGTATAGCTCGTAATTCAGAATAACTGTGATAGTGAATGTGGCTGAGTAGCATTTTACATTGTTACATTACAAAGATGTTAAAATCTTGAAGCCCACAATACCATTCAGCTTGTGTGATAAATAGCATCTGTGCAGTTCTTTCCAGGGTTAATGTCTAGCTTTCTTCACTTGTTTGTTTTATGGATACCTGGATGCATTACAGTTCTGAATAAGTTTACGTGAACTTAATATTTCAGTCACATACATGAGACAATCAGAACTGCTTTCTTTCATTCTTACTATCTTTTTCTGAGAAACTTAACTGCTTTCTCATCCATTTTATTTGCCTTTTCTCAAAGAACTATGCCTTTAAATCATTTTAGTTCCCTCTCTACCAAAAGCATCCACTTCCTTGGCCTTGTATTTAGTTTGTATATTTTTTTCTTTTAATTGTTAATTTCTTGGTAAGTATTTCTTCCTGCCTTAGTGATTTGACACAAGAAGGAATTTATATAGAGAGAAAACCCCCCAAATCAAGGATTAGCTTTAAGGTTTTAGTTAACTAACTCCGTAAGAACTTTAGTCCTTAAAATTATAAATGGTAGGTAATATTGTACAGGCCTGATCGGTTCTTATCAGTCAAGTCAGACATGTTAAATGTTCATAGGAGCCTTCAGCTTTTACATTTAACTCCCTGTTCTTTCTCTGCCCCATTGTATGTTCTGTGCTGATAGGAAACCTCGGCCAGCTGAAACACACTGTTCCAGTGAGCTGGAAGTGGAGGAAGAAGACATCATTGAAGACGAGCACAGAAAGAGCCCAGATCAGCAGCCTGTGTTTGCTGCTCCCACTGGAATTAGCCAACCTGTTAGCAAAGTGTTTGTTGAAAAAAATCGTAAGTACATCTTGTGATTTAAGTAATTTAAGGACATTCTTGCAACTAAAGGAAGCATTATTGTATGTAAAATACAAATGCTGCACTACTGGGAAGAATTAAAGAAAAAGAAGTTTTCCAGCACAAAAATTACTGGAAATAAATATACATTATAATTTTTCAACTGTGAATGTTAGTGTTGCTGTGCTGGCATGTTTGATTGAATTTTTTAATTCCCTGGTGTGGATGGAAAAGGCTGTTTGATAGTACCTGACTGAGCTTATTTGACCTAATACTGTCACAGTACCTTGAGAAGAAAGTATCATTTACTATATTGCAAAAAATCTTTCAAGTGGAATTTTTTGGGGTTGTTTGTTTCTTGGTGGTTTTTTTTTGTACCAGGGAACACACTGATTAATTACCCAAGGAGCTCTGCACATTCTTAAATCCATAGCCTGACCCACCAGGATGCATCACACTGACTGAGTCATCCTGATACGAATGTAGGCTGACAAAGGGCAGGAAGGGTGGAGAAAAAAAATTCTGATAGAACTTTCAATGCTTACAGCTTTTTAACGCTAATAAGTATTAATGTAGAAATGATGATGGAAGGTAACAGCACTCTCTAAAACTAATTTCCTAATCCTTTCAGGGCGTTTTCAGGCAGCTGACCGTGCAGAATTGATTAAAACCACTGAAAATATCAATGTACTTATGGATGTAAAGGCTTCATGGACTACCAGAGATGTCGCCCTCTCGGTGCACCGAAGTTTCAGGTGAAAGATAAATATTTTAATGTAAATAAGCAGAAGTCAGGTTTGTTTTTTTTTCTTCTCCCTGAAAGTTAGCACCTTTTCTCTATCATTGTGATGTATCTTTATTTCTTTTGGATATTCCTAATAAATGGTGGTTCAGGATGCAACGGGTATAAAGCTTCTCAATCCCCTAGGTTTTGGTACTTGTTGTCAAGAATATCTATTTCTGGTCTAGACTTCACCTGTGAAATGCAACTTATAAGAAGATAACTAAGGAACTCATATTGCAAAGATTCAGACAAAATCTGAATAGCAAGAGATTGATCTGGTAATAAAAATACTAGAGAACTACAGAAAGAAAGTGTTATAAAATGAGATTTGGCCATCAGCTATAATATGACCAGAATGAAAATACCTGAATTCAGATAATTCTCAAAGAAAAATCCTGGTTGGTGAAAAAGAGGGAGGAATGAAACTGGACTGGGGTGTAAGCTTGCACACAACAGAAAAAATAATTTTTTTTTTTTTCTGTTTAATATGTGGTTGTATTGTGATACAGAATGGGAAGATGACAGCCATTGTCTTCTCTGGTGTACTTTATCTGGAAGCCTGCGCTTCCTTCTCAGCTTTTTCTTAGCAAGGAAGATAATGAAAAGACTGATTTGAGGACAAGCTTAAGAGCATTGTGTAAGTGTAAGGGGCACTGGTCTTGGGAAGCTACAGGCAAAATGAGAGAGTGTGGCGAGTTAAAGTATTTGATTCTAGAAGCAGTAATGAAGTGAAGTAGTGATAGGATCAGGCAAAACATCTCGGTTTTCTTTGTTGAGCGCTCAGGTACTGGTGCAGTCTGTCAAGGGAGAAAGCAGAAGTCACACTGCTTAGAATTCTTAATCTGTGTAAGGCTGGGATCCTGTCACAGCAGCAGGATTGAACAGGTGGACTCATAGGCCTTTTCTATCTGTAGTTCTTCACTAATTCGAGGTGTTAAACTTGTCTTATGTTCTTTCTTCCATTCAGGGTAATCGGACTCTTTACCCATGGCTTCCTTGCTGGGTATGCGGTATGGAACATCATTGTTATCTACATTTTGGCAGGAAATCAACTGTCCATGGTTTCTAATCTGCTCCAGCAGTATAAGACACTAGCATACCCAGCTCAAAGTTTGTTCTATTTGTTACTGTCTATCAGTACAGTCTCAGCCTTTGACAGGTAAGATATGCTTGTATTTGAAAGGTGTACATAATTTGTGTGCAATACGTTCCTTTCTCCTTCCTCTTGGCACATTTTGATCTGCTGTTGATGATTTAATGTGATGTACTTAAGAGAATGATTTTACACATGGCTGGCTATGCAGATGAAGGCGGTACTTGTGCATTCAGACGTTTGTTACTCATTTCTGTCCATTGCCTGCAGCCTTGCTTTAATGTGCTGGTGGTGTTTGTGTCATCATGAGGTGAACCAAATGGGAGAGCTGACCTGTTTTTTTTTTATGCGGGGGAGAGAGGTGGTAGAGAACAACTAGTGTTTCTGTCAGGTTACTTTTCATGTGAATCCGTTCCCCAGTCAGGTCTGCAACAAGGCTGCGTAATCAGTTTTCTTGTCTTAGCTGGCGTTTCTGTATTACAGCTTAAGAGTGGGAATGAACAGAAAGAGGAGCAGAAAAGACCATAAACAGAGTAGATTCATAGACTTTCTTTTAGTAATGGGTAGTTTCCACAGCAGCATGGTAAGCCAGGGTTCTGGGCTGTTCTGGGCAAGAAATTGTGACTTCTTTTCATCGAGTGGTGGCAGGGAGGAGGCCCAAGTTATTCCTAATTGCTCCTGTACTAGTGCAGTTATATTGTCATAACTTGGTGGTGTGGACATTAAAACGAATGGTAAGGTTTACAGAGCGAATTGATCTCTCCACATTCTCCCTGTTCCAGAAAGGACTGCAGTGTGAAAGCTACAAACGTCATGGAACATCCTCCTTCATTTCAATCTTTCTTGGATTTGGCATAATGAGGATAGTGGCTTGTGTGTGGAATATAGTTGTGTACTAAGGCACTGTAACAGAGGCAGAAAAAGCTATCTTGCAAAAAGTAAAAGAACAGTAGAATACTGTTAGAGGAACAATATTATCTTATTGGGCTGTGTTAATGACTCTTGTTTTTGTAATCAGGATTGATTTGGCAAAAGCATCGGTTGCACTGCGGGGCTTTCTTACCCTAGACCCAGCAGCAGTAGCCTCTTTCTGTAAGTATTCTGAAGCGGATAGGAAGTTGTCCAGAAAAGACAGTAAATGGAGAAATCCTACATACAGTTTTCAGTGAAATCTTCCTCCCTGGTTGTTTTCTGCTTTAGAATAAATGACTTGCTAAGTAGTTGAAAATAGTATTCAAAGGCTATGAACACTGTGCTATGTATTTTTTAAAACATTTGCAATAATGCAATAAAGCATTAGTAGAGGTATTAGTGAGATGGTTCTTTTCCCACTTCTGAATACAGAACACAGACCTAGCAAAAACCAGAATCAAAAGATGCCACCTTTGATGTAGCTGATCAATTGCAAAAGTGGAGAAACAAGATTTTGATGGGTCAGGGGAATGTTGAAGAAGAGAGCATGAATTAAAGGAGACTATCATTGGAGGCAGTGGAGTGAAAGGAAATAAAAAGTAGTGATAATTATCATGTCATGATGAGACAGCATTTTGAGGGGTTTGTATCTGACACTACTAATTCCATTTCTTCCAGTGTACTTTGCTGCTCTTATCTTATCCTTAAGCCAGCAGATGACATGTGACAGAATAAATCTCTACACACCACCTTTGGAAAATGGCAGCATCTGGTAGGAAACTTAAGAAATCACTTCTGTAAATTATAACGTAGCCCACTTAGGAACCTTAGTCAAACTGGTGGATTGAAAAGGTTATACAGCATACATGAGAAAGTATTAATGAAGGATTTCATTACTAAACCTGCCTTTGTCTGAGTTTTTCCTGAATCTTTGATAATTTCACTGAAAAATGAGAACTCGAGGATGGGTTCGGTCATGCTGGGTGTAAACCACTATATTTCAAATAAAAGCTTGTTGGAATGATGCTGAAAATGTTGTCTGGCAGGAACCTTAAGAATCTGTTTTGCTGTAGAAATGGGACCCTGCTGAGGTAACCCTTTTGTGTTCAAGGGCAGGATGTTCTGTAGAGATGCAACACTTTTTTTGAAGGAGATGGCTTAATCTGTCCAAGAAATTAATGCCATGGCATTACAAAGAAGTGGTATGTCTGCCACAGGATGCAAGGGCTTAGCAGACACAGCTGGCATTAAATATGAAGCATTGTTTCATGCTAGGAGATCCCATCCAAGCCTGTTACTTTATGAAATGGACTTAAACTCCAGTAGCTGAAAACAGAAGTAGAACAAAGGCATTTAGATGAAAATTTGCTGGTTTGGGCAGTTAGATAACTTCGGGGTTTTTTCAGGGCTTCTATAAATGTTTGTTGAGTTGTTTATTAAAAAGCCTAGATTCTAGTAACAAGACCACAACCTGCGGCTGTTATGAAAGTAAGAAAAGTGTCAGCTAACTTAAATCATAACCTTTTTAAAGCCCTACCTCATCTACCCCGCAGTGTCTGTACACAAGTCCTTGCACTGGCTTCCAGACAGACTTTACTGACGTGCTGTTCCACTTGCCTTGCTGCCTCATGAGGAATTGCTTAAAAATAAGACTGACTGATGACACTGTGCGGTTTTTTTCACCACGGTAAAATCTGACCATGCATTTTGATTTTTATTTTCTGTCTCTTGGCCAAGAAAAGGAATTTGCTGTTGAAATCTACGAGTGGACATTCTCTGTGAGATAATGGGGTTTCTTAGCTGAGCCTCTGTCTTTGGTAGTCACTCTCTTTACCAGACCTTTGCAGTGCAAGGCCATCAGGATGGTACAAGTAGTTCTCTTTTCACATCTGGTTTAGCAAGGTTGTTTTTATGATACTCTGTTGAAATTATTGTAACCTGTATGTACCAGTGAACCCCTGACTGACTGTTTGACGTGCTTTTCCCAGGGTGGCAGGTACAGAGGAAGAAATTGTTCAGCCATGGATTGTGGTGAATCTGGTAGTGTCTATTCTAGTTGGGGCAAGTTGGATCTTCTTGTCTTATCGACCAGAGCTAGACCACAGTGAAGGTAGGAAACATTAATAGGCAAAATGTTGTTTGTTTGGACTTTTATCCGCTGTGCTCTGCATTCGGTGTTTAAGACTAGTCCTGAGAAATTTTGTGGCTGAGGAAAAACAAGCATCTGCTAGCAGCTTTCCAAAGCAAGTGTTTCTTAGGATGCTGGTGTCTGTGTTTGGTCTTCTAAAGAAAAACAGTAATTTAAAAAGGATAGATAAATCTTCTTTGTCCTGGCTGAAGCCACATGAATTTTGAAACATGAGAGAGCATGTCTTTCGTTCATTGAAGGGAAAAATAATATTTATTTTTAACAGCATTTTGAATATTTGAAATTTATTTATTCTGTTCATGTTTTAGAAAATTCCTGAATGTTATTAATGTTCCCTTTGCAAATGCTGAATGCATTTTGAGTTCAGTATTATTTTCAGTAGAACATTACAGTAGTTTTTGGAACTCCCAAGCTTTAAAAAAGTCAGATTTCAGAACAGGACTTCAAACGAGGACTGCTTGTGTTAGTCCAGGCTGGAGGAGGGGGAAAGCAAGATGTCCCCTTTTCTTAGAAGAACTTTTGTTAGAGACTAGGCCTTCCTTTTGTTGTTCCAACTGGGATCGAAAACGTGTATCATAATTCAGCTTTCTTATCAAGTGCATGCAGCCTGTGACTTGAAGCTGTGCTGTACATAAAAATCATAAGTTTCAACTTACAATTCAACAGGTATCCAAAGAGCATCATGAGTCAAAGCACAGATTTGTGCTTGGGAGGCTGAAGAAGATTCAACATGCTTCTTCAGAATTTTAATTTCTGTATTTCAGCTGGCCCCAGCTACTCTGCTTATTTCCAATAGCTCAATGAGTTTAAAAAAAAGCTAGGTGGCAGCCTTTACAATCTTTGAAAGTAAAATTTATAATAGATGTTTAAATTGCATTTGAAGACTATTTTTTAAATAATAAGGAAGCCAGTGGCAGGATTTAACTTGGGTTTTGATGAGCTTTTTTGATATTTACATGTGCCTACTAAGATTAGAAAACTTGCTTCAGAAATTTCAAGAGAGAAATTCTGTTAGGAATTATCCCAAATAGTAGAGAAAGTTTAGTCTACTAAGGATAATGTAGCAAAAACACGTGAATCTCAAACTTAAATGGATAAACCACACTGTTGCATGTACAGGTTGTGTATCTTTACAAGAAGCAGCACAGAGCTTCACAAGGGCTACCTCATCAGCTGTTTCGTGTGCCTAGCTGAATTTCTCTGCAAAGAGCTTCTTCACTGCTGACCTTAGGCTGTCTCCCATGCCTGAGCTGCTGTGGTGACAGCTAGCTTTCAGCAATATCACTCGTGATTCTTTCTATCCCAGGTTCTAATGTTGCTAACTTACACTGTGATACATAGAGCAGATACATCCGTAAATGAATGGGTCTCTAAACAGAGATCTTGAGAGTCTGACACTCTCAAAACTTTTAACAATCCCTCAATCTACTTTCAGATTTCTGTTTCAGCGTCCAGGTTGAATGCAGAATGATACTGCATATAATCAGCTGCTAACATCATCACTATTTCTGTTAATTTTGCAAGGCAACAATAGTTTTCTCAAATCAGTGTTGTCCCTTGATATTGCTAAGTTGTTGATATTATGATTGGGAAGAAAAGCAGGTGGCTTGGGGAAATGCCAGAGCACTTTTCAGGGATAATAAAATTGTATTCAATTGAAACTTTTAAAAGAAAAGGTAATTCTTCTCTTTCTCTTTTAGAACTGATGTTTCATGCTGAAATTGAGGAATTTCCCCAGGGAGATATCATACCCAGAGTCCAGCCATAGTGTGGAACAAACATCTGCAAATACTGTAGCTGTGACTGACGGCTCAACATGCTGTGTATTATAGCCATGTATTATAACTTTCTTAAAAAAAAAAAAAAGTATTTTTGTATTGTATATATTGGATTTTGATCTTTTTATGTATGCTATAATTTCCAAATGTGATTGAAAACTTTTATACTTTTACTTTTTATTTTACAAAGTAGATTATTATCTCTAGCACACAAAGTCAAGGTGGTTTTGTAAACATTACTACCTATATAGCCAAAGAAACTAGATGGATGCAGAAGATTAGGTATTCGGAGCTTTTTTGACTGCTGTACAACAACCTGCTTTTGTTACTGATGCTGATGGCAGTTGGCTTGCTTGATTTGGCTAAATACTCTCTAGAGATGAAGAAAGTAGTCTAAGGAAGATTATAACAAAACAGAGTTAGGAAACAAAAATGACAGTTAGCAAGCATAAAATAATGTGGGTTTAGTTGTCATAAAAAGTATTTGCTAGGGTAAGGAATTGAATTGTCAGGGATTTTGTTTGATAATTCCTTAAAAGAGGATGCTTTATTTTTCTTCATCTTCATTTAGTTCTCATGACCTTGATGATAAGTTCTTTCAAGTTGATGTAGACACAAGAAACTGAACTTTTAATGTTGCAACAGTTTGGTCAGCTAATGAATACTTAAATACATCTTTTAATCAAGACGGTTCTTTTTGGCTTGCCCACAGGACATATGTACATCCTGTAATTTCTCAACAGTCAGGTGCATAAGTATTACAAAGCTATTCACAGGAATACTGTTCTGATTTCTCCTTATCTTGTATGGCAAGAGCAATAGTGTTATTCACTGCTTTTTCTAAAGAAACTTGAATTTCACAGATGTTAAAAATGTTCGTACTTCTGCCTATTTTGTTGAAGAATGATTTCCCCCAAAAGGATGTTTGTTGTTAGGATGGAATGGGAAAACTCTTCCTAAAATTATAAGAAAATGCTTACTAAAGCAAAACAAAAACCCTATAGCAACCAATCTTCTGCATAGGGATGTAGTAGTAATAGTGGCAGTTGGAGGGTTTTGATGACGAAAGCCAAGATTCTTTTAAAGTGGCAAAATTAAACCATTGCAGATATGAATAAATACAGATCTCTTGCAGGATGAAACAGTCTTCTTAGCAGACATAGAAGAGAGCTCGTTTGAAATCCATTTCTCAAGAAAGTATCACCTAAAGCCCAAAGACTATTTGTATATGTTAATTAATATGTATTGATTTTGCATTTTTATTTAATATGTGTGTCTAAGTGTGGTTGTAAAAGTTGTGCAGTTGTCAAAGTTTCCTGGAGAATTACTTCACATTCCAGTAGTGAAGGTAAGACTTGAAGGGGGAAGTTAAAGAGCCAGTAACTTTCAGTTCTGTTGCCAGAGTTGCTTTAGAACAAGGATGGGAACATGAATAACTAGGGCTAGGACTTGAGTTCTGTTATGCTCATCCAGCAAATTGAAGTAATTAAAAAATTCATTTTCATTACATTTTTTTGGGGGGAGGGGGCATGGAGAGGCATGGAGAGGAAGAGTTTACCAGAATTAAAAGGCTTTCCACAGCTGTTGGCTATGTTCTGGGGCATTCCCTTTGTTGTGTGAAGGGGCTGAGCTGTTAACCTTTTTTGTAAATTGTTATGGTTCTTGTGTATTTTTTGCAAAACTGTAGAGCTGAATTATAGCTGGCACTCCACTGTCCATTAAAATGGAAAGATTCAGCATGCTGCTCCCCTTCAGTGTTACACTGGAGGTTCTTGTCATAATTTGGCTGTAGATGGGTGATGAGGCACTACGTAGTGTTCCCATGCAAGTTGCTACCATGCTTTCTCCAGATGTGTGATTTACAGAACTGTTGAGCTCCTGAAGATGAGATTAGTAATGGCTTCTCATTGTTGTTTGACATTTCTGTCATCTTGGCATGGTAAGAAGTATAATTTTGCCCATCAGATATGAAGCTCAGGCACAATAGTGCTAAAGCATCAAGTCAGTTCAGGAAAAACTTGAATACCATCATTGCTTGATTGCTGATATTATTACTAGGTATTGGCCTCCCAAGTATCCCTTGGACAAAGTGATGCCAGCCAAGAGCCAGATTCATTCTCATTGTGAAACACAGTAGTTTGTTTAGATGCTTAATGGGATCAATATTTCAAACCGGACTTGCCTTTCCAGCTTATATTTTTGGGAGGGTTTAAGTATATGCATACTTGAATTAATGAGGTTTGACATTTGCCAGTTAAAATCACACTTAATGAACAATTTGATGGCTTATTATCTGTTTTACAAAATACTTTTCATTCCATTAAGCCTCACAATGGAATATGAGTTGAACTGAGCTTTTTTGTTTAGTTACTTGGAAAGTTCTAGAACAAGTTTACAAAATAGATGTTTAATTACAGAACATGCAGTATCTGTAGAAGCCTTAACTGAAATGCCTTTGTGTGTTTCTATACCATTGTTTTTAATGCAGTATTTTTGTGTTAATGAAAAAATTACAAATATGTTAGTGCCAATTTCTTGGTTTTACATATATGAAACAATTAAACAACTGCTCTAAACTGTTAGAAATTACTGTACTACGCTGTCCTGTTTCCAAATGATTTGTCTCTTTATTATGTATAATATACAAGCTCTGAACAGGTGACTATGGGAGAACATTTTTTCTTTATTTGTGGTAGTGTTGTAAATAATGAATTTGCTTTTTCTTG
>NW_009260410.1:722332-723262 GCF_000687185.1 Egretta garzetta
GTAAGCTGGCAACTAAAGTGTATTTAATCAGTTAATGGGGATTGTTTAGACTAAAAGGATATTAAGTGGGGAATCTGAACACTGCCTTTAAACACTTAAGTGGTGCTTACAAAGAGGAGAGTCAGACTGTTTTCAAGCTGCACAGTGAAAGGATAAGCAGAAATGGTCGCAGGCAGCATCAGGAATATTCCTGTTAGCTGCTATAGAAGTTTTGACAGAACTTGGGACGTGGGGGGCCAGAGAGGCTGTGGGGAGCTCCATCCCTGGAGCTGCTCTGGACTTGTGTGGACAGAGCCCAGTGCAGCTTGAGCAAGTGGGACTAGATGGGCCTCCAGAGTCCTTTCTAAGCTAAACTGTTCTTAATTTGCTTCTTAAAAGGCAGTCATTTAAAATTTGGTTAAATTCCAGTTGTTTGTTCTTTTAAATGTTACTCTCTCAACTCAGTTTTCTCAATGTGAAGCCAGGTGGCATAAATTTGAAAAATAAGTGTCTTTTAAAGGTTTTTTTTGTAATGCCAAGGTAAACTTCAGGAGGGTTATGGTCAGGTCAGAATTACCCGCTTGCATATTTGCACCAGAATGAATTTAAATGACTGAAGGCTTTGGGACAATAAAGTGAATCATCAGGTATGTATTTTTCTTTTGCTAAGCCTTACCTTTCTCTTCCTTTTTCCTCATAGTGGTGTGGAAGATACTGTTGTATTCCTCAGTGTAGCTGCGCTTGAAATTGGTCTGTGAGTCCACAGACACTTAGAGAAAATATTTTTTTTTTTTCCTTTTTTTTTTTTTTTCTTCCCCCCCGCCTCCGGGTGTTAATATTCTGTGCTGCCCGGGGGCTGCGGGCTCTCTTCACAGAGGGGTAGGGAGGCGAGCTGCCAGCTGGGTGAGGCCCGTTGCTCAGCCGCATGGAGCCCGCCGGCTGCTGCTTCTC
>NW_009260410.1:724438-739100 GCF_000687185.1 Egretta garzetta
GAGCCGGGCGATGGGCGGGCTGGGCCCGTCAGCCCCCACGGGCGCAAGGGTACGGGGCGAAGGGAGCCGCTCTATGCTACACCGCTGTTCGCGGTCTTTCTCTCCTCTTACTGGGCGTCGCTGCAGGCTGGTGTGCCTGTGAAGGGGAGCAAGGAGGGAAGCCTGCTTGCTCAGTAGACTAGTTTCCATCCCTGCTTCATCTGGGGATGAAAAGACTTCTTTCCTCACTGAACAGAGCTGGCTTCCTCTGCATCTTCATCCTCCTTTATTTGGGCTTGGCAGCCAACGCATGCCTGGCTAGTAGCCACAGTCGAAATGGGGAACCCACTCAAAGAAAAAATGTTCCTATGTGTTCCTATGCACAAACAAAACTATTTGCTTTAATTCCGTATTTTAAACTTATGTGGTCTTTCCTTCAAACGTAAAAAAATTTAGAGTCCTCCCTAGCTAAGGCAGTTTCCTGTACTGATTTCCTGTACTGTATTCAAAAAAATAGAGAGCATGGCTTTTCAGATTGATAAAGGCAGACAGATAACGATACAGAGAGAAGGAAAAAAAAGCAAGGTCTTGTGGATAAATTTCCACACCCACTGATAGATGTAGTAGTAAACCTACACAGTGAAAACCAAACAGTTTCATGTACCGTTGGGGGAAAAAAACCCAATCAAAAAAACCAACCAACAAAGAAAAACCCCAAACCAAAACCCACAAACCCCCCCCAAAAAAAGACCAACCCCAAAAAAACCACTTGAAAAAAAATAGTACCATCAATAAAAGATTTTGAAATTGTTAAAACAGAAGTCTCATGATAAAAGAGCAAGAAGAAATACCTGAAACAGTAAATTCTTCCATTTAAATGCTTGTGATGCTACTATTCAAGCAGAATACCCTTGTAGGCCATGGCTCTCCTTTTCAGCAACTTGCCCAAAATGTGTCTTTTTACAAGCTGAGCATGAGGAAAAAGTAAATTCATCAAGAAATCCTGACTGGAAGTCGAAAGACAAGCGATGTAGTAAGGCTCCTAAGAAATGCGCCATGCCACCAACATCTATAGCAAATATTAACAAGTACACAATTTAAGAAGGAAAAAAATCCCTACTTTGAGGAAATCTAGTGATGTTGTAAAGAAAAAAGTACAGAAAGTCACAAATTTTGAGTGCTTCTTTCTGGTTTTTGTTTCATGACTGTTACGGCTGCTTACATGTTGCTGCTAACCATAGTTTGCATTTTTTTTCTTGATTCAAATACTGCTTCCACATAGCTGGTGCAATTAGCCTTTTTTCCTCCTTGTTGTAAACATCATAGATTACACTTCTGAAAGGATGAGATACCAGTCTTGTTTGGGACAAATTGTTTAGTCAATGCTCCTGTAGATTTTCCCTATAATTTTCATCCCACATGACACTTCCTGCTTTCTGCTCTAAACTGTCATGTTAGAGTTGGTTGTCTTCCCTTTACATTCCAGAGGCAGGTTGAATTAAGTGGATAAAAGAGTTGCTAAAGTCATGGGCAGTGGTGACTGAGATCCTTGAACAAAATGTACTTATTCCTCTTCTTGTGAGTGTGTAGCTGTTACAAATACTCTAATGGCTTCACAGGAATCCTGTAAAATCTGTTAATAATGTATTTCTTATCCTTATTTTGTGTTAGTACATTACATTTTATTACTACTACTAATAGAATAAACCCAGTTAGTAAGTTGTGAGATATGTCAAGAAGGGGACAGATAGAGGGCAATAGGTTCTAGATAAAGTATTTTAGAGCCAGTACATTTGGGAATACATACATTGCCACTGAATGTGAAGTCTGAATATTCTTTTTTATTGATAAGAAAATATATAATCTCTTTGATGTTGGCTGCCACCTTTAAAATTTTTTCAAGGATCAAATTAGCTTAACATACCTTCAGCATTACGCAAGCAAAGAAGATATAAACATGGATATAAATCAGAATCGTGCAAAAGCAACAGAGACTGCTCTACATGATTTAGGAGCTCCAGGAGAACGAGTCAGCCACTGTATTCTGCACAACCCTATACTGGTTCCCCATATTTGTAGGTCAGCTAAAGAGACCTCCAGAGTACAGTCTGTGAATTCTTACATTGCATTGCTGGCTTCCTCTGTCAGTAAAGTTACAGGAAATACTACCAGCTTGAAGTTTGAGAATCAAAACGTTCAAGCAGAGCAAATGGAAATCAATCCTAAGAAAAGGGTGAATTCAGTGAAATTCTCCAAGCATTATTACTTGAAATTGTGACACTCCAAAATGAGAAGTGAATACAGAATGCTCTTCCAAAGAATAATGTTCCCATGTTGTGATGAAAAAAAAGTGTAGTAGCAGTAGTAGTAATAATAATCTTGCAATGTCTTTATTGCATCTTTCACTTTAAGTAATCTGTTAACCAGCATTAAATGTGTTGTTTTCACACTGCAGTGGACCTTTGGATTTGGTAACAGGTGGGACTTTTTGATAAGAAACAGACATTTATGTAATTAATTTATGGAATAGAATCAGTTTTTTTTTTTCATTTGGGAAGGATGGAGGCTTCCACAGGATCTGTTTAAAGCTAGTATTCTTTCCTTCATCCTATCTCAAGTTTCTGGATAGGTTTGATTATGTTAAATACCCAATGTTCTTCTGCTAGCTGGTTATTAGTAGACTACTTCAATTTTTCAGTGCTTTCTTTTTTAAATCCTTAAGTCTTTACTTGTCTGTTACATCAAATAATAGCTCTATTTCATAGTATGGTTCTTACTCAGTCTTTTGAGGTCTGTCTCACTGGATGTGTTGTGTAGTATCTCTGAATTTTAGTAGTTTTCTTCCTCATTCATAGAGGATAGGGATGACGATCATCAAGACAGATCATTACAGCTAGGTTAGTTGTTTTGGAGGTTCATTAGACAACCTAATATACTTTAGCAAAGCTACTTACTAGCATTAAAGACAGGGTATGTATGTAAGTAAGTCACCTACTATGGGTATCTCGTATCAGAGACATTCAGAACAATGGTTTTCAAATGCTTTCACATTATTTCTCCCATCCTCTAGGCTAAAAACTGCTTTTACAGCGCTTGAGGAGAAGGTGGGGGTGGGGAAAAGACAGAGGCAAAGTAAAACTCATTAATATTTTTTTTAATACTTTTGTTTTTTAATAGCATCAAGTGGAAGAAATTGTTATCTCATCAGGGATATTTATTGCATGGAGATTCTTTAACATGAGTAGTTGATATAGCAGACCAAGTTGATTCTGACACGTTTTCCTGTGTTGATGCATTCAATCATGCAGACACTGCTGTGGTATCAGACCAAGACAGTAAGAAGCTTAACAGCATTGAGCATATATTCAGGATAATGTTAATTTCCCTAAGTTTTCTATTGTTACAGGTATTTCAATATTTTATGTAGTGTTAAATGCAGAAAAAAACCCAACTTGTTTTCACAGTATTGCAAAAGTAACCAAGCTAAAAATGTCTGTTTCATTCACCATGAAATTTTGTAAACGTATAAAAGTTTTAGAAGCCCCTTTGAAAACACCTCACATTGAGCCTAAATGTAAGATACTTGAACATTTCAAGTCCAAGTTCAGTTCTAGTTTGTATGCTGATAACACTGGTATGCTGATAGGACGATACCTAGTTCATATGCTGATAATATTGGTATGAGTAACAGTGAGTAAACAAGTGCTCCAAAAAAGAAAAATTATTGTGCTTAGAACTATGTCAGCTTGGAATAGAAGGTCTCTGCAACTTGAATCTTAACAATGCAGATCATCTCAGATTTTGAAAACACTTAACTGTATACAAAAACTTCAGCTTTTCAGTAGAACACAGTTGTTTCCAAGAACTTTTCAGTGACAGATAGTTGAAACCTCCTTAACAATATGATGTATAATTTTTTTTGTTAACTGGTATTTCTTATTTTGCATTACTCCTTAATAGAAAGTATCACAGTTAATGACCAAAACTGCAGCAAACCTTTCAGCAAACATAATCCAGTGTCTAGTTTCAAGTTTTTCTGGTTATTCTAAAAATTACTAGAAGTCACAGTGCCTCCTAATTGCCTTTGTTTGAAAATATTGTAGTTGTTGAAAAGCAATAGCTCTAACAGTAAAGACTTGTGAGCTTTCTAACTTAAAACGCTGTATTTCATTTGTGTCTTAAAAGTTATGTTAGTACAGAAGGTGGATCAGTATTTAAAAATAAGTAATTAAATTTTTTTTTCACAGAAAGAGACAGCAGCAAAGTAACTCCACTGGAACACATGGTTGTTTAAATCAATTTGTACTGACTTTGTTATTAGTATCCAAGTTCATTTTTATAGAGAGAGAGTGCATGGCCCTATTTCAAGAGAAGCTTGCAAATCATAGAATCATAGAATGTTTTGGGTTGGAAGGGACCCCTAGAGGTCATCTAGTCCAACCCCCCCACAGGAGCAGGGACACCGCTAACTAGATCTGCTCAGAGCCCCGTCCAACCTGGCCTTGAATGTTTTCAGGGATGGGGCCTCCACTACCTCTCTGGGCAACCCATTCCAGTGTTTCACCACTCTCATTGTAAAGAATTTCTTCCTTATATCTAGTCTAAACCTGCCCTGGTTTAGTTTAAAACCATTACCCCTTGTCTTGTCACTGCTGGCCCTACTAAAAAGATTTTCCCCATCTTTCCTATAGGCCCCCTTTAGGTACTGAAAGGCCGCAATCAGGTCTCCCCACAGCCTTCTCTTCTCCAGGCTGAACAAGCCCAACTCCCTCAGCCTGTCCTCATAGGAGAGGTGCTCCAGCCCCTGGATCATTTTTGTGGCCCTCCTCTGGACCCGCTCCAACACTTCCATGTCCTTCTTGTGCTGAGGGCTCCAGAGCTGGACGCAGTACTCCAGGTGAGGTCTCACCAGAGCAGAGTAGAGGGGCAGAATCACCTCCCTCGACCTGCTGGCCACGCTTCTTTTGATGCAGCCCAGAGTATGGTTGGCCTTCTGGGCTGCCAGTGCACATTGCCGGCTCATGTCCAGCTTTTCATCCACCAGCACCCCCAATACTAGCAGTTAAGCTGCCTTGAAATTTTCTGCAGTTTGTTTCTTTTAAAAAGAGTGCATAATTAAGTTACTGATATTTTTATGATCAGAGTAATTTTGTAGTTTAGAAAACTATTTTCATACCTAATGACTGACATAACTATGAAACTTCTTTCCCGCAGTAACAAGAAGCTGTTGTTATGGACTATGGTGAAAACAGAAGTACAAGAATTACAGAAATAAATGAAGACAGATAGGGTAAGTTTATTGAAAGGTTTTTAATCTTAAGTTTCATGTATTAGATTTTGAAATATAGAGCTCTCTTCACAGCATAATGAGTAGAAATCAACTTTTTTGTTAATACTTTAAGGTGGTCGTTGGGAGTTTTGTGTCTGTCTCAGGCTTGCGTTTTGGTCATTTGGTCTTCAAGGCTTTGTAGTGAAGCTGCTGGCAAAGCAGTATTCTTGAGGTTGGCTGCAGACCAGCTCAGCTATGGAAGACTTGACTTAATGTAGAATGTTGTTTATGTTGAAAATTTAGAATATATTCATTTAATATCTATTTATACATTTTTACATCAGTAAAGTACTAGTGGCTTTGGGACACAACTTTTGCTAAAACACGATGAGAATATGTAGCTTTTTTCAAAAGAAGCTGCTTTTGTTCAGCTTGAGTTGCCTGGTACAGTATGAGAGATGAGAACTTACTGAATTGTAGGGAGAAGAAAGGCAGTTTTTCATCTGACTTAGAACAGATAAATTCACTAGGATCCTACAGGGTTTACTAGGTTCTTGTTATGGCTGAATGGGAATTTAACTGTGTCTTGCAGAAGAGGTTTGTTTGCCAGCAGCAGTGCCAGTGCAGCTGACTGCGTGTTGCCTATTCTTTTAAGAAAACAGTATTAGGTTCTGGTAAGTTCTGGTGGTGAACAGGAATACAGCATAAATAAAAATATGTACAGTAACTTTAGATTATTTAATACGATTCTTCAAAATTAACCTGTACTTGTTACAACTTGAGACTTACTTTGCATAGTAGGAGGTCCTCAGATTAATTGCTAAAATGACACAACAATAAATGGAGATGCAAAAGCACAAGTTTGTACTAAGAACATAGACAAATGCAAGAACATGAGTCACATCTTCAAGTAACTTCTTTGGGAAACACACAGTATTAAAACTGCATGAAAAATAATGCATAGCTAACTTGTGGCTGTCGTACATCAAGTGAGAAAAATGCCTTTTAGGATGCATGAAAAGAAAAACATTTATTTGCATAAGCAAGTAATTTGTGCAATTTCAAATTTGGACTTGGAAATGGAGGATTTCTCCTTACCAAATAATCTGGGTGATAATGAAAAGACAAATAGTTTGTTTAAGTTAAGGTCACAGACAAAACCCAAGCCTGAATTCAGAAAGGCACATGGACTGCAGCAATATGAGCTGAAAATACAGTGTAAATTTACAGCAGGAACTCTCTTGTTAAGAAATATTTTGAAAGAGGGAGATAAGCATTCAGCCATTCTCTATATACAGTTTTCCTTGCAGTCAGAAAGTGAGGCACACTGTACTTCATGATGCCAACAGAGGAAGTAGTTAATGAAATATGGCCACTTCAATGGCATTTTCAAGTATACCTTGTCTAATTGTATTTTAACTCTACACAAACTAAAGCAGCAAATACAAATCACATTTTTCTTCTCTGAAGCATAGGAGAGGTATGATTGTTTGGTATTTATTTAGAATTCCCAGTCTGTATCATCTTGATTTGCAGTAATATGTCCAAATTCAGTCCCAACTGCCGTTGAGGGCAGTGCCAAGAACTCTGATGTGTTATTTTGAATAGGAGGTGGTAATAGAGACAGTAGTGAATTCTGTGTTTGTTCTTTTATCTAGAAAGAAGAAAAGTTAAAACAGGGCTGCAAATAAAAGTCAGCATAACCTTGCATCTGACTTCATTAAAAGCACGTGAAATCAGAGCCATGTTACAACATTGAAAATAACAGGATGAAGGGTTTAGTTTCCCTCCCTCAAGAGTATGTTGAATTAGTCTTTCACGACTAATTAAATTAGCTATGCAGTTTTTCTGCTTTTAATTAAGAATGTTAACCATTATTCTTATTAGTTAGGCTGACTTAAGTTAAACTAACTTTATCAAAGGGGAAATGCATTACTGTTATGCTTCCTATACTCTTATCAGTATCATTTTGATAAAAAAGAAATTGTCTGAAGCAGGTATGCTGTTACAGGATGGTTTTTGGCTCCAGCTAACTTTATTTTGTAATCCAACTCTTAAGATTTTGTAGCTTAGTTAAGTTATAGCTGTGTCATTTAACAAAATGTAGTAAACTCACCTGTTTGAAGAACGTATGCGAAAGCAAACTGCTTGCTGATGGCCTGAATCATAAAATAAACAATATAATTATGTTTTAGAAAGAAAAATACTGCTTTTGGAAAATGGGCCAAACTGACAAATCAATTTAAGCCCTGTGGTTTTTCATCCACAGGACAAATATGAACCGTGAGAAAAGCAGCACGGAATTCCTACATTTTATGCATCAATTTGTAGTGAAGGCACTACTAAAGAAATCTTTTTTTTTAAAGGCTTATTCACTTTTCTGTTTAACGAGGAATTTAATGCCTCATTCAGAGGAGACATAGTACTGAAAACATATTTCAGATTTCTGATTTTTCTTGGACAAAGTACATGTTTAAAAGTTAATTTTACTTGTTGCAAAGTACATTCACATTACAAGAAATTCAGGGGTCAAATTACTTTAAAATAATGGTTCCTTTATCAGACAAGATAATTCTTAAATTACAAAACCAAAGGTAAGCGTAGTGTTTTGCATAGTACCTCTGGTCTGAAATTCTGACTTTAACAGTATTCAACTGATTACTGTATCCTAAATTGTGGGCCTTGGTCTTAGACTGAAGTGACAGAAAATTAGTTTTCACCAGAAGGTTACCTTTTCTCAGGGTCCTGTTGCAAACAAAGTTCTACCAAGTTGTGGAAAGCAGGTGAAAACGTTTTGGAAAAGGGAATTTGTAGTCTTTCACTGGTCATTGTGCGTGTCATGCTCTCACCGATTCCAGAATCAACACCTGACCGGGAATTCTTTATCCTGGATTCCCCACGGGGAAAGGTATTTATGTCCCAAGGACAATACGTGGGACCTTTCAGCTTTTGTAGCAGCATCTAGTAGAAAGGAACAGCAGTGTAAGAGTCCAGTAGCTATCCAGACCTGTGAAGCTGTGAAACTCCAGGAGTGGAAGGATTATTTGATCTAGAAAGAAGCACGCATATTTGAAATAACAAAAAGCAGCCTCCATTTCAGCAGTAATAGCATTGGTTTCTCTGAGTAAAACAAAATAAAGCTCAGAGTGTTTTGAAGTAGAAATAGAGTTTAGTGTCATACCTGAGTGCGAGGCATATCTTGAAAAGGAACGTGTCCATTTGCTAATTCACATGCTGTAATTCCCACGCTGTAAATGTCAGATTTCATGTTATACCCAGACAAATCCTGTGAGAAAAAGAAAACTCTACTGGATCACTGATGCCACTGAGCAGTGACAACAAAAATAAAAGTGTCTGTTTCAGGACAAGATTCTAATACCTTGTAATCAGGATTGAGGCAATTAAATTGTAAAACCTCAGGCTTTGTTCAGAAATCTGATGGTTGTACTGAAGTTTTAGGATCTGCAGTAGTTTTCAGGAAGGTCAGGTAACAAGACTTAATACAGCACCACCTTACCAACAGCTTTAAAACCAGTTCTCTTTTGGAGAATTACAAATTCAGTATGTCTATGTCTTTTAAAAAGTTGCGGTTCAACAGCTTCCATTGCACTTCTAGAAGCATACTTAAGTTAGAAGTTGAGTACTTCCAGTAACTTTGAATAGGAAAAATGAAGTGTAATTTATACTAACCTGTCTCAGTAGTTCAGGACTCAGCCAAGGAAGCACGGATGTACTAAATTGGGGGAAATCATATACCACCTTTGACTTTTGTCCATTGCTAATTAAACTGTAGAGGTTGTTTAAGCCAGAGAGAGAAACCAGCCCATCCCCTGAAATCAGAATGTGGCTAGCTTTAATATTCCTGTAACATAAAGTGGTAAATTTTAGTTATAAGAATTACTCAAAGCACTACTAGAGTAGAAAGGCTTTCATATTTCATTAACTTATACTGAGATGTTAGCATGCTGTTCTACTTAGCAGATTATTTTCATGTAAATTCTTCGCTCAGTATGGGTTGTCTTTTTAATACAGTGCCAAGAGATAGGAGAGATGATCAGCAAGAAGAAACTGCCAGAAACAGAAATAGAAGGGCTCTATTCCCCTTCAAAGGGTGTAAAGTAAGGAAGCCCTTTCTACAACTCTGATTCTCCCACTTCAAAGAGACAAAGCCAGACAGATGTATAATCCTGTAACAATTAGCTTTAAATAATGTATGAATACCATTCTTGTTAAGCTTCTACAAATTTGGTTCTGCTGTATTATTGAGAAAAACGTTTCTGCACTGATGTACAAAGGTATATAGGAAAAGAAAGGAGATAACACTTAAGCTGAGAATTAGTTTTGAAGTGAAACTAAATACTTAGTAAACTGGATGCTGTAATCTGATTACTACCTATTCACATTCTCCTACCTGTGGATGTAGCCATTCTGGTGCATGTAATTTAATCCTCTGATTGCACCAAACAGAATGTTTCCTATCAAAGCTTCACTCATTCCTTCAGGAAAGTAAGTCTTCAGCAGGTGTCTAGCTGAACCTGGAAGTGAAAAAAAAAACTAGCTAAGCCTAACAAGTCTTGTTAAACTACTTGTCTATGCTTGCTTCACTGTACACATCATTCTCGTCTATATTGACCATAGTACATCAAGAACAATTAGATGGATGCAACTGATGTATCCATCAGGCAAAGACTGCACTCAAGTCATGCTTCTGTTAACTGAAAGTCTATGCCAAACCTGTATTCAATCCAGACAAGTTTTCTGTTGGCAAAATTGAAAATTGCATAAAGTCAAATAGATCCCCCGATTATCATCCCTCTCATAGTGGGTGTTAGGAGGACTAAGGGCAATTTAATGCAGTTCAAATACTAATCTCCACTGGGAAGGAAGATTATGGACAGAAGACTTCTCTAAACAAAATGGGAAAATTTGGGAAAGTTTGGTTTTTCTGTAAGACAAAAGATGCTTAAAAAAAAACCACTCATGGACCATGTGGTCCAAATTGTATCAGCTCTTTTTCCAATTCCAAAATTGCCGTTAACAGTTCTTACCATAGGCCATGAATGGGGAGATGACCCAAAGCCAACTACCAGCTGTAAACACTGTCCAAAGCGTCATTACGTTGGGATGCTGGAAAAAGTGGGATAAAACCACCTCATTCTACGGAATTAAATAAAAATGGATGTGTTAACCACAATACAAGAGTCTTACTAAGAGCATTAAGTATGTCAGTAATCAGTAGAAGGAACTGTTCCCTGTGTGTGTTTATATGAAGTTGCAGGTGATGTGCATAGCCTGCAATAGGAATGTAAATAGCTTGCCTATATTCTTACTTGTCTGAAGTAAATCTAGTTTGCTCATAGTCTGAAGTTTTGGTGTTAAATGCAGAATACAGAACATGTTTCAAAGAAGAAGTTGTACAATTACAGAAGTATTTCTAACACACTTGTCAGCTGTTCTCTTCAGAAAGCAGCTCTCAAATTTACACATGCTTTCTGTTTATATTCTACTCCTTTGAAGGAAAAACTTGACTGAAATGACACAGTACAAACATAAAGGCTACCTCTGTTTAGTAACCTCGTATGTATTAACTACTGTCTTCATTAAGACTTGTGCAGAAATGCTGTTGCTTTACCTGTAAGGCTTTCAAATGCTCTTCAGAGCAGTTTTCTAGGTCTGTGATTCTCACAGCAACTTGCATTCCTGTAGGTGTATGCCGTGCAAGGTAGACTGAAGTTAAGTTGTTGAACCTCCTTCCTGAAACCAGAAGTGGATACCTTAACATTGGAAAATATAATAATCCACCACATAATTTCCTTCATATTTAGAGATAATTTTACAGTTCTAAAATTACAATTGATAGCAGCATGACCTTTTCTTTAAGAATGTCAAGAACTTAAGTAGTTGCAGCAAGATATACCCAGTAAATTAGTTGAAGCATGGCTCTGCTATTTTTAGAACAACTAAAAATGTTTAAACATTTGTCAGTATCAATTATACATCTAAATGAACAACACTTTTAGCATGCATATTCACATATACATATGCATGGACAGTAGGATTCCCATCCTTGGGACGATCAACTGAGGCAGCCAAGTGACAAGACATGATGTTACTTAATGCTGTATTGTCCACATACCACAGATTTAGAAAACTGACATGCACGTGCACCAACACCAAGAAAAAAAAAAAAAAATCAGGTAATTGCTGATCTGTCTTACATCTTAAAATAAGTGATTACTGAAACATAAGCAATGTTCTGCACTTTTCTCAACTAAGGAGACACGAGAATAGTTCTAGCCAGCTGATAATACATTTCCCAAACTTAGTATTTACTGCAGTTAGCAATAACCTATCGAGAGCATGCATCTGCAGGAACAAGAAATATTTTAAGGCACACTTACGTTACCTATTTCCAGCTGGAGTTCATAGTGAGAGACATTAGAAGAGCAAAATACCATTCCATTCCTTCCTGTAGATGGGGTAATCCAGGCTAGATCAGAATCAGCCTAGCAGTGAGGAAAAACAGTTCTCAATGACAATGTAATTTTTAAACATTTACATGTTTAAAATTAACACAGAACTATCATTAATTAGAACGCTAAGATCAAGTACTCAGAATATTCAAGCTGGTGCTTTTACCATTGCACTGAGACTTAGTTTTATGAGCTGCTGGGTTTTGGTTTTTGGTTTGTTTTTTTTTTCCACAGAATCGTAGAACTGTTTAGGTTGGAAAAGACCTTTAAGATCATGAAGTCCAACCGTTAACCTAACACTGCCATCCCACCACTAAACCATGCCCCTAAGCACCTTGCCTACCCATCTTTTAAATACCTCCAGGGATGAGGACTCGACCACTTCCCTGGGCAGCCTGTTTCAACGATTGACAATGCTTTCGGTGAAAAATTTTTCCTAATGCCCAACCTAACCTGCCCTGGTGCACCCTGAGGCCACTTCCCCTCATCCTATTGACCAACACCCACCTCACTACAGCCTCCCTGTAGTTGTAGAGCGCGCTAAGGTCTCCCCTCAGCCTCCTTTTCTCTTTTCATGTGTGTGTGTGTTTTGTTTTTAAACTGGTACAACATTAAGAGTAACACTTAGGCTATAGTTTTCTTACAGAGTGGAAGCCCTGAAGTACTCTGGTTATTTTTCCTGTTAACATTTTAAGAAGTACCCCCTAATGAGATTATTTTTAATATGCACCAGCTTCGTATTTAACATTGCCAGTTAATGTTTCTATTTTCTTTTTACCAGGCATTCATGGACACTGCTCTGAGATAGCTCTTCTGGTCTGATTGATTCAACTGGTGTACGGAGAATACAGGAACAGTCCTTGAGAACAGAAACAACTGAGTGTTAGTGGAGTTGCCGCAGTGGGAAAACATCAAAAATAGCCCATACAAGCAGAGTTCAGAAAGTTTTCTGCTACAAGTCGGTCAAGCAAGATGTTAAGAAATAGCATAGAGCACATGCATGGCAGATCTAGAAGAGATACTAAACACTGTCCTTCACCAAAAGTTAATACAACGAAGTTTAAACATCTCAGCACAGTGGAAATCCCCTCAAGCAAGACATTTCACCAGAACTTTTTCACATTAAGGTATGACTGCGTAACAAGGTACGGCTGCCAAGGGTTTTTAAATACAAACTTACCAAACAAGACATGGAACCGCTTTAGATAAGGGGAAAAGTCACACACACCCATTTATCCTAGAAAAATTAAAGTAGCAATGTAAGATTGTACATAAACCTGTGATAAATACGCCTTTTTAATTGTAACTGTGAGGCATTCCTCTCAGTTAACACACACACACACACACACACACACACAAACAAACAAAAAGAGCCCAAAACTACAGCCCTGGGAAAGCCTGCTTCTATTGAGCCTTTAAGCAGCACATGGATTTCAAACTCCATACTGAGGCTATGCAATATACATTCCAACTCAAGTTTTCCTTCTTGATTCATGGGTTTAGAGATCTTATTACCGCTTCTGAACAAACAATTTAATTGCAAGTTAACTGCATAAGTGCAGGAAGTGAAAAGGAACAGATTCATGAATCCCTGGGATTTCATAAGAAAAAATGTCTGTTGTTTTAAAGGAGCACAGCTGTGCTAGTCAGATACCGGCTCAGCTGTTACAGCTGAACTGGCTCACAAAAAAGGCAAGCCAGAAGCAATTGCACTTTGCATTTCACAAGTGAGAGAGGAAATACTGTAAGGGGCTTTGCCTTAAAAAAAAAGGGGAACCAACTCAGATAATTTTCACTTTACTTAAGCTACAGAATCAGCATTCAAACACCCTCACAGATCAGAGCAGCCACTGTAAAATTCCTCCAGCAGACTTACTTTCTGTCTCATGCTTTGAAAGCTTAGGCAATGAGGAGAGGGATATGATTATGTCTAATAAGCATATCAAAGCTTCTGAAGTGTAGAGTGGGACTAGCTAATTTACTTCAGCTACAACCAAGTCTTATACCATGATGAATCCTACTTGGTGGCTGACAAAGTCAGCTACAGGGGTCAGTTCCATGTTAATATGCAATTATTGCTTGAACGTTAACTTTAAAAACATGAAGTACTATATCATAAACTGATAATTTTATCAAGGAGCTAAACTGGACTATATCCTGCATTTAAATTATGTATGCTATTTAATCAAGGCAATACTCTTGAAAAGCTAACAAGCTCCCACTGCCAAATATCCAAGCTGCTCCTAATCCTTAATATTTTTACCCTGAAAATCTGCTTGATATAAATAAATACCGTAATTCTTCATTAAAGATGAAAAATGGAGACAAAAGGAAATCCTTAGTAGGTGTTTGGTGCCTTCAGAGGACCAGGGCTTGACTTACCCAACTTCACTGAGGAAGTCTGTGGCAGATTAAGAAAAAAATATGCAGGTGCTTCAAGATACTGGCCAGCACTGTAACGGCTACAGCATCTTTCTCCTACCTGGAAAGAAGATACCTCATTCCATTATACAAGATAATTTATTCTGTTGCTTGCAATGTGAAACCACAAGACCTAAGCTGAAGAATAATGTCGTAATAACTATGATGCACCAAAGTCAGATCATTGTAGAATTTGTTCAAAGTGGTATAGCCAGCCAACAGAAACATCCATGATCCACATTTGTTCAAATAACATTACATTTGTAAAATTTTAGGGGTTCTTACGTAGTTTAACATTGCTTCCATTTTCAATACGGTTTTGGATTGTGTCTCTACACGCTTGAAGCTCCTGCTTCAGTGCTCGAAGTGACTGAGGCAGCTCTCGGTGGTGGCTCTCGAATCAAGTGATCGGTCCGTGACAAAGTGACGGACCGTGAGAAAATGACGCCCCGGCGGCTCTCCCAGCAGAGCCCCTCACTTGCTCCGTTAAACTCTTACCTCGCCTTCCCCGCGGCGCCCG
>NW_009260410.1:739866-744946 GCF_000687185.1 Egretta garzetta
CCCGCGGCCGGACGTGCGGCGCGGGGGAAGCTGTGCGGTCCCGAGTGGCGTACCCTCCCGGCGGGAGGGGGGAGGTAGATAAAGAATTCCTCTTCCTTTCTTGTGTTGCAGCGGACAGAACTCTTTTCGCGCTGGTAACGTATTATGTTAAGCTTTATCCGTTCGATATACGTGCTTCGATTGCGGCCAAATGCTGGCCTGTGACTGCAGGCGGGGTGGCTGGCGTGACCTTCAGCGTGCTCGAGAGTTCCTTCCTGCGTTAGAAGCACCCGTAATTGCATGGGCTTTCCCTGGAGGTTTATGTCACTGCTCTGAGAGGGTAAAGCTTGACGACATTTTAGTTGTGGTCCTGCTTCTATATGGATTTGAGGGCAAGGAGATTTTGGCTTCTGTCAGCTTTTTAATCACGTTATTACATTCTCGTCAGCCAATTAAACTGTTAGTAAATGCCCTTTATTCTGTCAGCCGTCCTAGTGAAAAAGTGCTATGTGAAGTTGCATCCTTGTATTTTTATTTTTTTAATGCAATCTTCAAGTGTAGGCTGTTGCATACATGCTTATTTTTTTGGTTATGTTTCAGAGTTATTGTTAACTGATTGTGAGAGTCTGATGCAAATAATATACTAGCAGATAACTTTTTACACAACATTACAAGGCAACATAGTAAATTTTAGGTTTGCTTTCAGATCAAAGAATCGTAGAATGGTTTGGGTTGGAAGGAACCTTTAGAGGTCATTTAGTCCAATCCCCTGCAATGAGCAGGGACATCTTCAACCAGATCAGGTTGCTCAGAGCCCCGTCCAGTGTGACCTTGAATGTTTCCAGGGATGGGGCATCCACCACCTCTCTAGGCAACCTGTTTCAGTGTTTCACCACCCTCACTGTAAAAAAATTCTTTTTTATATCTAGTCTGGATCTACCCTCTTTTAGTTTAAAACCATTACCCCTTGTCTTATCACAACAGGTCCTGCTAAAAAGCCTATCCCCATCTTTCTCATAAGCCCCCTTTAAGTATTGAAAGGCTGCAGTAAGGTCTCTCTGGAGCCCTCTCTTCTCCAGGGTGAGCAATCCCAACTCTCTCAGCCTTTCTTCATGGGAGAGGTGTTCCATCCCTCTGATTGTTTTTGTGGCCCTCGTCTGGACCCGCTCCAACAGGTCCGTACTTTTTGTCTTTCAAAAGATGTATTTCTGAGTAAAACCAAGTAGACTTCTTTTTAATTACACTTCTAACACTAAAGTTAAATTGAGGAAAAAAATTAATTTCCAATACCTGAAATTTGCCAACTCTCTAGTGATGGTGTCATCTCTTAGAACTGTACCAATTTATCAAATTTCTGTTAAGAGTATCTGAAAATGTGACTTAGAGTACAGTGTTGGAAAATCACAGCCTTTTCTGATGGTGGTTTGCCTCTAGTAGTGAGCTTGCTGGGATAAATGTTGTGCAGTAGGAGTGCAGTCTTTCAGGAAGGATAAATATGATTCATTGATTAATTTTCCAAGAAGATGTAAAAATTGCATTCTCACAGGGATGGTTACAAAAGAGATGACAGATCCTTTTATCTAGTTAGATTGCTGCTAATGGTAGTCTGATGACTGAGCCATATAGATCAGCCTGGTTTATTATAATAAATACAGAATTGTAACTGTTAAAATGCTGAGCACTGGCTGGGGTATATATTAAGAAACTTAAACCACTTCCTTGGGTGAATTCAGCTATGCATCAAGTGAAAGCATTAGTGATTTCAGCTAACTTAAATGTTATTTAAGTTCACTTCAAGTATCCTTTATAGAGGACAAGCTTCAATTTTAAAAGAAGCCTCTAACAACCTTTATAATGAAATATTAGCACAGCACTTGCCTCAGGAGCATATGTCACGTTTTTGTACTCTCTAACCAACAAATACTCATGACATATTCATGACAGTTTTTTTTTTTCTCTAGAAGAAGAGATTGGTTCCCTTGTGATCATAACATTACTACCTGTATACAATATTTCTTGCAGGTAGACTTTTTTTTTCCTCTAAAAAAAAAAATCTTCTTTTTTTTTCCTTATGATTGTGCATTTATGGAAAACAATTAGGAATTAATAAAACTTGATATGGGTATTTCATGTAGTCATCATTCATAGTTTCAGATTAAGTTAGACTTCCATTAAGCATATGCTGTTTTTACTCTGTGTGCTAAGGGTTATATAGACAACCTTCAAGCATGTAGGACTGAACAAAAAATCTTAACTATCAAACTGTGGTATTCAACAGTATATGTGTATACATATACATAAAGCATATATGCATGTATTTAACAGGTAGTTTTGCCACTTATGGAGAATATGGATTATGACAAATGACTGACGAGGAGAAAACATGAGTCTGGCTTGGCGTAAGTCTGGATGAACAGGGTGAGGGAACTGTTGTGGCCAGCTTCATGACCCCCTTGATATTCATCATCCTCTACGAGGTGTAATCCAGCTTCCCCTTTGAAGCCTTACTCTCACCCCAAATTAAAAAAAAGCCAGGAGATGTGTGTGGGGGGGTTGTTTTGTTTTCTTACAGTTCCTTTCTTATACCATGCTATTTATGGTTGAAGGTCTGTTGCAGGTTTGCTTATGATTATTACACTTGTTACTAGGGTTGTGTTGGTGTACTCTTTTAAATTATTTTTTTTTCCCTTACATGAGAAAAACACAAGCAGTAAGTAGGTTTCTGTAGGGATAGTAATGGCTGAAAATAACAGTTGTTAGGCACAACAGCAAGTGTTAATTGTGATAGAGAAAGTTCATGTTCACATAGGGGTTTGGGTTTTTTTTTTTAGTGTATAGTCCTTTGTCCTTCATCTCATACTATATCGTATTGAAATATTTGGCCTCTGCCTCTGAGCACTAGTCCCAGGAATGTTTTGGCGGCAATTCAGTGTGGTCGTGTTTGCTATAAGAATAGAACTGTTTCATTAACCTTGAAATGCAAAATATGTTTATTGTTATTAGCTGGCTTAACACCATTCCAATTTTAGTAATGAAAACAGTACTGTGTTAATGACTTGATGCAAATTTATTTCTAGTTGCATATTTTCATAACAGTAAAATTCGGCATCCCAGAATAATTGACTCATTCAGTTGACTTCCTTTTCAAAAATGGATGTTGCCTTATGTCTTAATTAAGTTAGAGTCTTCTTTGTTGTTGAAATTTTGTTTGTGTTAGTTGTGGCCTGAAGTCTTACATCCTGTAATTGTACAGAGGAGCAGGTCTAGTTTAGTCTTTCCAAGTGCTTGTGAGGAGACAATTGCTTTCAACAAAGGGAAAGCAGAAGGATATTTATGTTTGAGTTTGGATGTTGTCAAAACAGATGCCAGCATTTTAGATATGTTTTTAACTTTTTAGGCACAAAGAAATTAACACATACATTTGTTTGTCTACGGTTTCCAGTTGTAAAAGCAACTCATATCGCCTTTCTGATAATTCAGATTTGAATTGGAGTTCTCTGGTGGTAGAATGTCTTCAGATTGCATTCTGAAGTAAGATGGCACGGCACAACTGTCTTTTTGCACCCATCTTGAATTGTTCAAAGCGGTAGTTACAAAGATAAGACAATAATTTTTAGTATTTTATAGCTATTCCAGCTTTTCTAAGGCTTTACTCAGTATTGCTTTGGCAAGTTAATCTTGGCTGAGATCTTCTGACTCACTGAAGGAAAAATTAATAAAATCTCCTGTCATGTGGTCAGGAGAACTCATTTTTGTCTCTGCTACTAAGATTAAACCATATGCTGAAATATCAGTGGTTGAATGGAATATGTGGTTCCTACTCTTTTAGTTTTCCTTTTTTTAACCTATACACTGTGACGTCTTACCACTCATTAGACAGTTGATGTGTATTTCTCATAATGCTCTTAACATGTTTTTTTAGCCCTTCATATTTTTTTGTTGGTTATGCTTTCATTTTTGCAGTTTTCTTTGGGAGTTTGTCAGGTCTTGTTACAACACTGGTTGACCATAAGACTGTTGCTTGGGTCATAAGAGATAGCCCTCCATACTTCTTGGTATGAACGTGCATTGCCTTTCTTTCTGAGTTTCTTTTCCATTTTCCATGCACAGATGATCTATCAAACCTCAGAGCAACTTGGATTCTGTGGGGCAGATGTAAAAGACCTAGGACTTGTTCTCACTTCTACAAGGGGTCTTTTTCTTAAGTGTGCTGTAGGTACTCCTGGTTCTAGCTTATTCTTTCAAGCCACGTGATAGTTGAAATGTGAAATCACACATCATGGAGTAAAATGTGATTTAGAGAGCACAGAAATACACGGAATGAGATAGGTGTGTATGTATATAAAACGTTGCCTGATATTTCCATTTCTCTTGAGCCTTCCTTGAAGAAAGCCTCCTGAGAGCACCACTCCTCTATATAGGCCTTTCTCCAATATTTGAATTCTCCTTGGTTTTTCCATGTTCAATTAACTTATTTGTAAAAGACTCAAACATCAATGGGAAATTGGCATATGAGGGGGACAAAACTGGTAAGAAGTACATCTGTGTGTAATGAATAGAGTATAGAATCATAGAATCACTTTGGTTGGTAAAGACCTTTAAGATCATCGAGTCCAACCTTTAACCTAACCCTGCCATCCCACCACTAAACCATGGCCCTAAGCACCTCATCTATCCTTCTTTTAAATACCTCCAGGGAGGAGGACTCGACCACTTCCCTGGGCAGCCCATTCCAGAGCCTGACAACCCTTTCGGTGAAAAAGTTTTTCCTAATGTCTAGCCTAAACCTGCCCTGGCGCAGCTTCAAACCATTCCCCCTCGTCCTATCATCTGTTACCAGGGAGAAGAGGCCGACCCCCACCTCAGCCTCCTTTCAGGTAGTTGTAGAGGGCGATAAGGCCTCCCCTCAGCCTCCTCTTCTCCAGACTAAATAACCCCAGTTCCCTCAGCCGCTCCTTGTATGACTTGTGTTCCAGACCCCTCACCAGCTTGGTTGCTCTCCTCTGGACATGTTCCAGCAATGCAACATCTTTCTTGTAGTGAGGGGCCCAAAACTGAACACAGTATTCAAGGTGCGGCCTCACCAGCACCGAGTACAGGG
>NW_009260410.1:745719-775873 GCF_000687185.1 Egretta garzetta
TTTTCCCACCCCCCAGTCATCTTGTTATCCAGGACTGCTGATAAATGATAGAGAGTGGCTTGGCAAGCTCCTCTGCTAGCTCCTTCAGCACTCTTGGGTGGATCCCATCCGGCCCCATAGACTTGTGGATGTCCAGGTGGCATAGCAGGTCAAAGACTGCTAGTAAATTGACAGTGGAAATAATCTTTATAAATAAAATTTTAAAATAATACCTGAGAAGATTTTCTGGCTTCTGTTTTGGGCATGTCTTTCTGCATGATTTAACAATTTTAATTTCTAGACCATCTTTTTATAGTGCGGTCATGTATTGTAAATCCATGTTGTAAATTTTATGGTGTTTATGCAAATGTATTTAATTTTAGTTGCAACTTGCAGAAGGAATCTGCACTTACTAAATAGTTTTATAGCTGCAGAGTAAAAGGGTTATGGAGTCACTTTCAGGGTGGTACTGCACAGTGTGTTGGCTGGTTGAATTTCCAGAGAAGTTGCCCCATGGCACACTAAACTAAAGCTATGAGAAGCATTGGAAAAGTGAGCATTAACTTTTATGGTGTTTGCTTATCTAGTAAACTTCTCAAAGGTTTTACAAATGAGGTTGCCCTTTCAATTTGATAGCTTGATGTTGGCCTGATGCTCTAGAAAACTTTGAGCCAAATTGTTTTTTTCTTTGTCTCTCTTTCTCTCTTCTTTGGCTGAACTGAGATTGACCGCAACACATAGTGTTTCTGTTTTGCACTACTTAGAAGAGAGATTAAATCCAATCTTGAGAGGCAGTGTCATTCTTTTTTACATTCTTAAAACTCAAAGGAGAAAGATGCAGAGCTGTGAAGAAACTGTCTTATGCCGCTGAATTTTATCTCGCTCTACAGTGACCCTTTTTATTAGAAGATAAAATCATCTTGGCTGTGTGGATCTACAGCAGTCGTCTTAAGTGTCGTCTTCTGCTGTATTGAGTTGTTTGGGGGTGGTGGTGTAGGTAATGCTTTTCTGTAATCCATTTGAAAAACAGCTTCTTGAAAAAAATCAGTAGCTAGTGTTGGAAGCAGGTATACATTGAGATAGCAAATGTTTTCTGAAATCTCAGTCTTACTGTTTTAATAAGTGTCTAATATGGATAATAATTAAAACTGGTAAGTAAAGTGTATATATAAAAATACATTACAAAGCAAGAAGATCCTGCTCACAAGCATGAGCTGACCTTAATGGACGGAAGTTCTTTATTGATCTCCTGCCAAAGTCTGCAAGCAGATGAACTGGCAGGCTCTAGCTAGGATTTCTTTAAAAAGCTCCTGCACTGTTCATCTTCATCTTGTCAAATGAGAGGTTGCTACAGGCAGCGAGACAAACTTGTGATTGTTGTGCTTGGTGATGGGGGATCTTAGGGAAAACGTTAAGAGCAAATTTGAAATTAATGTAAGATTTCAAGAGAATTTTATGTTTACTGACTGTAGGAGGAGGGAAAATGAGACTTCCGTTCTCTTTCTGTTTATATTTTTCTGTCATCTAGGACTACTCTTGTATTTTACGTGGAAGATGATTGATCAGTCTTGGCAAGGGAACAGCAGAATTTTTACTTTATTAAACTGTTCGGGTAGACTACCTGAGTTAGTCATGGTAGTTTCATTTCCAGTTTAAATGAGTCCCTGCTGAAAAGGAAACACAAACTTTGTCATGATCCACAAAGTAAATTTCTGATAGATCCAGTTTTTAATTAACAGACTTCTAAAGGGGAAGGGATTAAAGCAAACAGTCCTATAAAACTTTTTTTTTAACGATCAAAATGCTAAGAATGACAGTTTTGAAATCCCGCCTTTAGAATCCATTGCTTTAAATAAATGTAGTAGCTTGAAGAAAATATCTGTTTAGTTGGAGCTGCTGTTCTTTAGAGTAAAAAGGAAATGCCTTCTTTCAGTGAATGAACCTGCCATACACTAAACATTATATGGAAGAGGAGGAATGGTATAGACAAATAGGTAATTTGACAAAGTAGATGCTGAAGGTGAGATGTTATGTCTGCAGGGAAAAGACATGTTTTTAATGCTACCTTTTACATGGAATGTGTAAACTGAGGATCAAAATGTTTGTTTGCTTTTTTTTTTTCAGTTGAATGATAGTACAGGGAGGAAATTCAGACTGAAAGAGATGAAGTCACATTAATTTACCTGTCTCATTTGAAAGAGTGACACCTGTTAAACTTGTCATTCTCTTTGTTTTCTTTCTAGATGATGGCTGAGCTGAGAAGCTCATGAAGCTTACATGAAATATCCTATAGATACTTCTACTGATTGGTAGTAGCCCAGATGAAATAAGGATGTCATAAGATGGCAATAGATCTGGAGTATGACCCAGTATGAACTACAGAAGTGAGTTGATGCCAGATTTGTTACTGTCTTGGTGGCTTGATGGCTCTCACTTTGTCTATAAACCAAAGCCATCTTTCTACCAAAGCAATAAAGGGACAATGCACAATCTGACTACAGAATGCTATTTCCAAAGAAGTGAACTGTGAAGAAAGGACTCATGAATTTTGATCACAGGGGCTTGGAGAGTGTCTCTGGTAAGTTGAAGAATTAACTGTTACAAATGCTGAATGTATCTAACATTTTATAGAACATCAACCTGAAGACAACCTTAAGTTTCACATTCTTTATATTGCTTATCTGGTATTGCAAATGAACAAAAATAGTGAGTCCTCTTAACTACCTTGTAAAATCAGCTTCCACTGTAAAATGTTGTTTGTAAAATTCTCAGTATCAATAATCAACATTTTCCATTGAAAGATATTGAAGATAATCTTCATCTTTAGTGGAAATGTTGGAAAGATAATAATCTTATACCTTTGATATGCAGTATTTTAGCGACTTAGAATTCATGTTTCCTTTTTTTGTAATAACTGTGAAGAAATTGGGGGGGGGGGGGGGGCACGATACAGGAAGAGCTGAACTTCCTCTCCAGGATTTTGAGTATTGTGTTTCTCTGAGTCTTATTCCATATGGAAGATAATGGAATTTTGTATTTGTTCCCTGATTTCAAGGCAGTATTCGGTTGATTTTTGTAGTTACTTAAAGATTGTTTACATCCATGTTCATTAACAAAAGAATAAACAGAAGAACAAGAAAAATGTGAATTTCCTTCAGAAAAGGGAAATGTATGCTAAAGCCAATGAAACTTTACGAAATCAATAGCTGGTAAAATGTAGGTCTGTGTTTTAGTTCAATGAAGAGGAAAAGATAGACATTGAACTTCATTACATACATCATATTCAAGAAGACAGAGGGAATCATGGCTGGACCAGCTTTCCAGGAAGTTGTGGAGTCTGTGAGGATGAAGAAATTTCAATACTTGATTTACATTGTAATATTTGTTTCAATAAGTATTCTGGTAATTTGTCCAGTACAGAATAATTACTTTCAAATCTACTGATGGTTTATAAAGTATTTTATAGTATATAGAATGTATACTACTGTAGCAATATTATGTATATGTTGGACTCGATGATCTTAAAGGTCTTTTCCAACCAAGTGATTCTATGATTCTATTTAATAGTAATATGCTATTACTGGCTTTTACTTACTTTCAGATGTCTGCTCCAGCGAGGACCTTCCTGAGGTAGAGTTGGTGAGCATGCTAGAAGAACAGTTGCCAGATTACAAGTTACGAGTGGACTCTCTGTATCTATATGAAAATCAAGACTGGGTTCAGTCCCCTGCCTGCCATGGCCGTCTTCCTGAAATCACTTCTCCAGTTAATGACGATGAGCCCTTCCGTTACCTGAGTGAGTATATCTGGGCCTAGAATTTTTTTTTAATTTTTCAATTATTGAAGAGACAACTGCAAATATAAGATTAATATTATTAATATTATAAAGTGTTCAAATCTGGAAATCTTTGGACAGATGGAAGAAAAAGCTGAGTTCAGGGGAAATGCTTGTAGTTCAGCACTGCAATTCTAAGGACTGACCTAGGACGTTCCATGGCTGCCTGATCATTAGATTCCACACAGAAGTAAGAGTGGGAACATGTAATAGTGAAAAAGAGTCAGGAACCTAGAATTGCTCTAGATTAGGTGTAATATGAGAGGTATGGAGTATGCAGCAGCTCTGTTTTCAGGAATGTTAATGATGCTGTTCTTATGATGATGTTTTCCTTGATGTTTTGTGTCAACGTTGCTTTTGAAATGTTGTTAATAGTTACTTCTGGAGATAGAAATGGTGTGAATGCCATATAGGTGGATACTAGATTGGTGTTAATCACTGTCTTCCAGTTTTGAAAATACTAAGTAACTTATCCTTAAACCTAGCAAATCATAAAGAAGAAAATGGATAGCTTCCAATCACAAGAAAAAACCTTTAATATGTTAAAAATCAAATGTATAGCAGGCTACCAAAAGAACTGAACACTTACTTGCTTGTAGTTTCAAGTGTTTTCATATGAAAAGAGGAGAATACATTGTAATAATTTTTGAGAAATGGGGAATTCCTGTTTCCTCCATCTATTGGAACTATTGCAGCAAACCACTTGAGGGAGTGAACTTGGTATTTATATACAGTCTGTAATGATTACCTCTTCCTTTACATGCCACCACTGAAAGGTTTTTTTTGTTGTTCTTTGTGCTTTAAGCTTTCACCCAGGGTGTACAGCAAATGAGTAAGTAAAAGTAAAATATTACCTCCTAAGAATGCAGTACTCAACAATTTAAGGCAATCTTGTTATCAGTTGAACTTGCAGACTTGGAACTCTTTTTTAACTGTGGAAAGTATTTGGAAAACCATTTAATGTTTATTGCTCAGTCTGTTTCTGATAATAACATTGCAAGCGTAAATGATTTTTTTTTTTTTAGTTGAGTGAACACTTTTGTAGCTCACTGGAAGCTGTGGTGTAGTCAGTGGGGTGTGTACTTGCCTCCAGGTTTTAATTATAAAGAGGTGGGATCAGAGTCTGTCTGACTGGTGGAAGGAACTTTACATCAAACATGGCTCTGCTGAAGCTCGTTGGTTGACATCTGCAGTTCCAGTCTGATGAAGCAGAGAGCTCTGAGAGAAGGACCTTCAGCCAGTGTGAGCTGTAACAATGACTGACGTTAAGTTAAAAGATTATCATCAGGCATAACATACAAAACTAATTCTGTCATTTAAGAACACTGTTGTAACTGCTGAGTCATATAAACTCAAGATAAGTACGGTTTAAGTTTCTCCTAGATATTGTCCGAAGAGATTGAATGTAGTAGTCATCATCTTAGCTTTTTTGAGCCTGGTAACTTACAGGGAAGTACTGGGAAGGTCCCAGACAAATACAGATGTAAAACAAGATCTAGTTACAATCATTGCTGAATAGCTTGTTAGGTGAAATTTGCATCTTTCTGTTGAGTGGAATTGGAAATAAATGTGACAATCATACTCTGGAAGCATAGCTTGGGCTTTTTATGTGTGTATCTCCCTATATATGTATGGAAACATTTTTGTAACTTTTTCCTAAAGAGAATGCTAAACTCATGGTTTGAGTGACTTTGTAGTTGACATCCAAGAGAAAAAAAAAATAAAACAACAGAACAGTTATTGCACTTGAGCTCCTCCTATTTTTATGGCTGCTGCTGCCTATTAGAAGGTTTATCTAATGACCGGTTGAGTTCCCACTGGCAGTGTTTTCAGTGAGGTGGAAGAATATTTTCTGCTTCACTGTGGTAGCATAAGAAGCCCCAAATTACAAAACATCTGTCTTTAGAACTACTTTGTATGTGTGAATAAAGGGACATGGCACAACGTAACAAGGATATTAACCAAAATGAAGAGTTGCTTGCAGCTTTCACTTGGCAAGGTGAGTGAGGAGAGATTACACATGTATGTGTTCACAAGAAAGAATTATAACAAACTATGTATAATTTTGATCCTGTACTGTGAGAAAATAATGAAGGTTGTATAGAGCTAAGTTTCAAACTGTTCTGTGATTTCATTTATCAGAGTAAATATATTTGCTTTTGATTTTTAGGAACCTACCTGAGTAAGCTTTTACATAATTAGTGTAAATCTTTATTAAGGTGACTTAGCACTGGATAGAAACTTGTAACTTGAAATCATCTGGTGGGAGCAGTTACAACAGGAGAGCTGGCTATAATATTCTGCCTGGAATGGCTGAAAGTTACTTGTGTATGTGCAGTGAATTTTCCAAATACTAGTAAGCCAGATGAGTTTGGAGTCCCCACTTGGCAACCAATAGCAGCAACCAAGCGGTACAGTAAAACTGACCTCGCAAATGTATGTTATGCTACTGAGAGATAGGTACTTTAAATTTTGTGAAGAGTTTCTATTTTTGCCCTGCTTAGCAATACAGTCAGTAAATGGCACTGCTGTAGGTTCAAAGCTCCTAAATACTTGAACAGCATGTGTTGGGTTTTCCTGCCTACTGATCTACTTGATAAAAAGTGTTTGATTTGTTAGTTTGGTTTATTTTGCTGTTAAGCTCTTAGAGAAACAGTTCAGTAAACCTTTTTCTTCTATTTTGTTCTTTCTGTTCTCCTGACTTTCAAGACTGCAATAAAGTTTTTTCTATACTAAAATGCAACTTGTTTTTGTTCCTAGCATAGCCTTAGAGTTATGTTTTAAAAGGTTAATTATGGATGTTATGTATGTAGAGAACATACATAGCTTAAATAGCATATTTAAATAAAGTTAGTGTGCACTTCAGCTTGGCATTTCACTGTCTCATAACTAAATGTGCAGTCCTCAACAAAAACAAAGAATGAAAAAAGCTGAGAACCAATACCACTATGTATTCAGAGTATGAATCAGATTCAAACAAGGTAGAAGAGTCGAGGAAATCTTCAGAAATAAATTTAGACCAAATCCATAGTAATCTTATTTTGCAGTGCAGCAATGATGGAATTAGTTTCAAAACAGGTTAACTTAGACCTTCAGCTGAAGCAAATACTTCTGTATTTGTTAAATTTACATTGCTGCCTTCTTTACTTCCATGATTATGATTCCATAAAGCAAAAATAGCCAATTTCTGTTGCACTTGGACAAGCATAAACATCCATCACCTGCAAGTGAGATATATAATTCTGCTTCTGAAGGGAATAATATTTAAATGGTTCTTTAAAAGTTCCAAGAAAGTTTTAACAGTGTAAAAAGTATGTTTACACATGCATTTATTTTTTGGTGGTGGTGGATGCATGCAAATCACCTATTTCCTTACATTTTAATTCTTTCTCTTCTTTGTTCCTTTTTTTCCCACGTATCTTTCATTTTCTGTCACTCTAGCTCTTATTGAACTTCCTTCTTCCTCTTTGGCTGGATCTCACAAATTTGCACAAGGTAATTAAGATTGCTTCTTCACTAGCATCTTCTGTTTCTCAGGACAAGAACTAGAGCAGACCAGTGCTTTGTGTTTTAGCACTGTGTTTTGTTCAGAGTTGTCGCAAATTCTTCATGCTTTGTTTATCCTTGACTCAGTCCTGTTTTTCAAATCCTACTTGTTCTCAGTTTTTTAATAGTTTTACAAACTCACTTTTTCAAACGTCAGAGTCACTCAGTCAGTAAGATAGGATTTACTGAGAGATCTAAATTGCAGACATACATTATCTCATTTCTTTTTAACTGTTCCCGAGATGATCAAGCACTTAATAAATATGTTTCCATGACTAGTCTCTGGGTTCTCCATACTTCCTATGTATAGCTGTCACGCACACTAATGGGAATTTTGTTTCAAGGATAAGGTCTGCAGGTGTAATCAGCTGTATTTGGATATACTCCAATATACTCTTCCCTCTCTCCCCAGCAGGCTGGATGATTTAATAGCTTAGCTGTATTCAAAAAGTTGATCTTAGAAGATTTTTCTCCCTTTTCTAAATTTGAAGGATGTGTGAGCACCTCAAGTTTTAGCTAATATTGCTCAAAACTGTAAATGTTCAATACCTCATTGTATCAGTCTCCCAAATGAGTATTGTTTCATATTTCTGAAGGTAAGATGCATTTTCACAGCCTCTGCTGGTTTCATCAACTAAGTACTGTATTTGTGTATAAACAACATCCTCTGAGTTTTAGATCTCCTCCTTCCCAGAAGTCTTCTTGTACTTAAGCTACTTCAGTGAGCATGTTTTTCTCTTCTCAGTTCTTGGCACGGATAATGTGGAGCAGAAAACCTACAGTGATGCTGACATGGTCAAACATGTGTTAGCCGAGGTATGCTCATCTGTAATGCTGGGTTAATATATTTGAGAACATGTATTTGAGGAAGGGTTTTATTCAGCTACTGGAAATTTTGGTTCAGTTATTTTCAGGAGCTGCTTATCAAACACATGGGTAATGAGAAGCTCCCCATTTGGTTGCACTGTCTCAGAAACAAAATTTAGCAAAACTATGGGCGCCCATGGAGCCAGTGAAGTGTAAGAAAAAAACAGTTTTCTTCTGCTTCCAGTTGCTTCTACCCTCTCAACACTATTCAAGTTAAGCAGCCTGTTCTGGAAAAAGTGTCACTTGAAAGACCACAGGCCTAAGTATTTGTGGCTTCTTTGTAGGATTCAACAGAGCCTATTATATAACCTCTCCAGTACTCAGCACAAAACCCCAAACTGTCCTTAGGTTTGGTGCTTTCCCATCCCCCTGTTGCTGCAAATGACTGTAGAAGAGAATATGCTGTATCAATAACACGGTTATGGATGTGTTCTGAATCCAAATGATGAAGCATTAATCGTTGTTCTAATAATGTTGATCTACTTGAAGTGAAGGGGGATCTCAGAGTGGCAATGCATTAAACAATAGCTAGGAAAGTCTAAAATTACCCTGAATTTAAACCTTATCTGATCAAAAGTAGACATTTGTTCTCATTTTGTGAGCAGAAAGAACGGGACCTCGAACTGGCAGCTCGAATTGGACAAGCCCTCCTTAAGCGAAACCATCTGTTGACAGAACAGAATGAAGCACTAGAAGAACAGCTAGGACAAACTCTAGATCGAGTGAGTGATCTTTTTTCTCCCTTTCTTTCTTTTTCTTTCTTCCCTTCTTTCCCCCTTTTCTTTCTTTTTTGTTTTATGATGAAGGTAAGAAGATTAATAGAAATATATTATTTCATTGTGAAAGCAGGTGATTTGCTGCTCTCAAACTACAGAAGTATACTTAGATGTCATTCTCCTAATTGTTGTCATTCGATCAGCTTTCTCAGTCCAAGAATTGACTATGAAGTTTGCGTGTTGTAATTACTGACAAATTATGAGGGTGTTAGGTATTATTATATCTACAGCAGGATTGCATTTTCAAAGTGTTTGTTTTGACCATCAGTATGATATCCTGCTATTAAACTAAGAATCTAATAATCTAAGTCAAAATAAGTAGTTGGTATTTGATATGACCTGCTATGTAACAAATTCACAGGTGAGGAAATAGCCAGAAGATGAGCTGGCTTAATAGGGTGCTTACACTAAGAATAAATAAATAAATAAAATGTAATGAAAACTTAATTCTGATCAAGATCTTCACTCCATCTCTTCCTTCAAGCACAGATTCTTGATCTAATCTTGTCTTTGTTTTCCTTTCTTGAAAAAGAATTAAATAGTTGACAAATGATGAAGTATCCCAAGTTTTTTAACCCTAGAGTCAGCAGATGTAATTTAAATTATCATGAAATGGATTCAGCTGCTTGTATAAAACAGTATGCTGGTAATAAAAACATACTCATAATTAGCTGTAGGACAGTATAAACTTATATATTCATATAAACATTTAGACATGCAAAATAGAATTTGCCTAAATGAGATCTGTCTCTTCTCGTGTTTTTATTTGTCCTACAGTTAATTTAATGTTCAGGCTTGGGGGATACCAGTCTATACACATAAATAGATGTCTGTCAGTCCTTTTCTCCAGGAAGTTACAGTTCAGAAAAGTGGTCATAATCAAAAAGATAGTTATCATGTTAAAACGTAAACATGTATCAAAGCAGCTGGAAAATTATTTTGAAGTAAACTATTTTAAAAAAAGGTTCTGTTGTCCATTCTGTGTTATCTTGAATTTTCAGTCTCCCTTACAGTGTTAAAATTATGATTTTGTGACCTTCCTATAAAATAAATAAAAGTCAAATCTTCTGTGCAAATATAAATAAATGGATCATGACCTGTGAGATATTTTTTATTTTCATTTTAGACCTGAGCAGTGATGTTCCAAGAGGCTGCATAAATAATAGACTGTAATATTGTATAGCTAAAGTATATTTCACAAGCCGGTGATCTTCTTTTGTCATAGGTTAACCAGCTGCAGCATGAACTGTCAAAGAAAGATGACCTGCTTCGTATTGTTTCGATTGCTTCCGAGGAGAGTGAAACAGATTCCAGCTGTTCCACACCACTTCGTTTCAATGAGTCTTTCAATGTATCACACGATCTGTTGCAGCTGGATGTCTTGCAAGATAAACTCAGAGAGCTGGAAGAGGAGAACCTTGCTCTCCGATCAAAGGTATATCTGACTTACAGTGTATACTGTATATGCTGGATATGAAATAAATCAGGATGGTTAAAAAATCCAGCGTCTGGGTTTCTCTTGAAGCATATGACTATTTTGTGTCACTGTATACAGATCATACCCATACTTTCCCTCCACTCCTCATAGCCTTCTGCTTCCTTCACTACTAATTGTCTCCCAAGTCCTCTAGAAGTCCTTCCTCAATGCATTTATGGTATGTGAAAGAATTGGGAACATATGTAAGCACCCAGCAAAAGTATTTGGACCCATCAAGCCCTCAAGCTTGTGCAACCTGTTTTGATATATGTCTGACTGTGATTAGTAGTAGTAGTATTTTGGGAACACCATTGTGTTACCATCGTCAGCCTATATTCAATATTAAGGGTTAATAAGCTTCTACTCAAATTCTTTTAAAGACACTTAGTTTTGACTGTGTGATTAGTCTCTGTATTTTAATTGGTATCTCTTGTGTATAAAATATGAATACAGGCTCTGTGCCTTTACAAGGATAGATGCTACATGGCCAGACAAAATAATGGCTATGAAAGTCATGGAAGCAACAGCAAAGGTTGAAAGAATTGGAATCTACAGATAACAATGTCTCTTCTTCAGAGGTGGAGAGTGGAACTTGTAAAATAGGAGATTGGTTAGAAGTAGGTTCTTTTGTTTTTAAGGAGAGAGGGGTGGTGTTTGTAAGAAAGGGGGAGGGTTATTTAGTGGGTGTGGGGGGCTGGTTTGGTTTTGGTTTTTATGTGAGCCTTGCCCAATATAAGCTAGTTACAGCAGTACAACAGAGACTAGATTCCTTTAATATGAACAAAATATACTCTTCCCCTTGTTTTGTCTCCAAAATATTCAGCCTCATATGCATGTGCTTCCTAAAACTCCCTAAGACCAAATGGATAGTTTAGTAGTGCTGTAGGAGAAAATAGAGGAGATCAGGCTGCTTTTGTTATGCTCCCAACCCTATATATCATTACAGAACTTCACAGACCAGGGATTAATTTAGTCTACCGTAGTGTGAAAAATGGAGTTGAAAAGAGACTGCTATCATTCAGTGATGTAACAGAACCTTCACTGACTGGAAATAGCCTCAATCATATTGAGCCTATATTTGCTTTTTTTTTATTATTTTTATATGACAGCATTATGTAAAGAAGTGTGTTTGCATGCACTTGTGTAGCTGTACTTGTACTTGCTTGGATAATCTTTAAACCCATTTACTTAAGTTTTATGGTGAGTCACTTACTGGCAAACAGTCCTGAATATAGAAGACTTATCTGTGCAAAGTTTAATACTCTCATGCTTACAATTGAAATGGAAGTGGGAACCAAGTATGCTCAATCTTGTTTAGACCTGTTGTGATACTCTGTCTCTGGCCCAGAAGATTTACAGTGTAAATAGACTAGTTGGGGAGTACAGAGAAAAGCTGTTCTACTGAGAGCTTTTCAGTGCCATAACGGTTTGGCTAACATCATTCAGTTTTCAAAATTTCTTTGCCTTAAGAAGTTTTGAAGCAAATTCAATTGCTTACTTCTGATTACTGTGTTGGTTTACTTTCGCTACAAAATTAAATATTTTTACAACATTTTTTTTCATTAGAGGCGAGAAATCAGATTTTGTTCATGTGTCCGTGTGTCTTTCACTCAAACAACCTATACAATTCAGGGAAACAGGTTACGGTGGAAAAAATGGTTAGAAAGTATGGCCAGATGCATAGGAATTATAAAGATAGATAGAGGGGATACTCTTGAGTTACAAGAATTTCAGAAATAAAAATTTATAACATTAATATATGTATAGATAAACTGAAATTGGAATACCAATAATTTTCTTAAAGGCTTGCCACCTGAAGACAGAAACCATTACATATGAAGAGAAGGAACAGCAGCTGGTCAATGACTGTGTCAAAGAGCTCCGTGAGTATCCGGGCTATATCTTGCAATGGCAAAATCGTATTTGAAATACCTAGTGCCTACACCTTCTTAGTTATACTTGAATCAAAAAATGAGCTTCAGTAATTTGTGCCAATTACTCAAGTCTTGCTCTTTACCCAAGTGCAAAATTGTTTCTGTATTCATCAAGTTTCACACTGGCATTCAGCTTCAGATATGTGTACTGTGTTTAGAGACAGAAAATTAACACAAAACCTAATGTCCATAAACCTCCTAAACTGAAGCCTACAGACACTAGAAAATCATCAAAATATACTCTTGTATAGACTATTTGGCATACTTGACGCTGAAATGTATCAGTGCATAGACTCTTAAATGCTCATTCTAAATTATTATATATCTATGAACACATTAGTTGATTTTAAAATATATGGTATGAACCAAAGCATTTAAATTGGCAAGTGTTTTAATTTGTGTAGAACAGTTGTCCGTATTTGCTTTGGGAACTACTTATTTGCAAAGAATTGCAGCTACTCTTATACAAATGCATGTTAAGTATTCTGAAACAGTAAGAAACAATCCTTTTTTTTGTGTGATGATCGTGTAACCTGTTAGTACAATTTTTTATCTGTAGACATCTGATGTGTGCTACTTCCTTTGTGCATAATAATCTTAAGCTTATATTTTAAGATTTTTTTTTTCTGTTTAACCACCATAAAAAAGGTTTCTCCTTTTTTTTCTTGTTCCAGATGTCCTTAAAATACTGACTTGATACTTAGTTGGTTGTTAATTTACTCTGTTCCCTCTGAGAAAATATCCTTTGCAAACAGAAGTTATTTCAATAAGCTCTTCTGTTTTCCTTCAGTGAGAATATCTGTCAGTTCTTTGTCCAATTCTATAGCGCATATAGGCATGTTAGGTAATGTAGACTCATAGAAAGAATCTTCTCCCAAAGAATGTCTAGTCTACAGCTTTAAAATTTGCATCTTCAGGAAAAAGGTATCTGACTGTGAGCTTAAATGTCGACAGGCCCATGGGCAGGACCTTGTTCTGCAGTAAATCTGTGAGGTACAATAGCCACTGAATTTGTAGTGAGACCTTTATGCAAGATTGATCAGACTTTATTATGACTTTGCTATGCTTTCTGGAAAATATACAGACAAGACTAACTGCATAAAAATATTTCTCATCTTTTTGAGCTGCTTTGTAATCTCATTTGATGAAGTGCTTGCTCAAATTAAAAAGGAAACTAGAAATTGTATGTAATGGGTCTTTGGGGAACCAGAGTTCAGAGCTAAACAGGTGTATGTTACACTTGATAAGGTCTGACAAAATGCCTTTGCTTACAGGGAATGGTAGTTAATAACAAGATCAATTCAGAGCCTGACTTCTTCAGCATATTCCAAGTCTGGCCTTGGTCATGAGCCAGTATGTCATTTGAAAGTGTTTATAGCAGCTTACCTTTGATTTGTTATGGTCATTTCACATACCTGTGATAGGTATTTCAGGTTCTGCATACTTAGCACTTAATATGTTACACCAGCATTTGAACTTAACTCTCTTTCTCTTCCATCTCCCCACCATTTATCTTTATCTTTTCCTTATGGATGTTCTAAGGCACCTACTCTTATCTGCTATGAATTGTTTTCCTAAGAGTATTGGTCATTTTGCCAATTGTGGTTGACTTTCACTATCTTTTCTGAGTTTGGGGTTTGGTTTGGTTTTTTGTCATGTGTTGAGAAAAGCTCTCTACTAAGTTCCTTTTATGTTTTGCAGGGCAAACAAATGCTCAAATTTCCAGAATAACAGAGGAGTTGTCAGAGAAGAGTGAGGAGGTGGTTCGCTACCAGGAAGAGATCTCATCCCTCTTGTCTCAGATTGTTGATCTTCAACATAAACTCAAAGAAGTAAGGGAATGCTGATGAAGAGTGTGTGCGTGCGTGCATGTGCGCAAGCCAGTGCTTACAGCAGGTAAAAATTGACTTGCAAGCCAGGGAGTTGCACTGCAAGAGAGTGGCTGTTTCAGGAAATATGGCACAGGATAAACTCTCTCGGGGAAATTGGCTGAGAAAATGATGAGCACCTTTCTGTGCTTTCAGCATGTGATTGAAAAGGAGGAGCTGAAACTTCACTTACAAGCTTCCAAGGATGCTCAGAGACAACTGACAGCAGAGGTACTTGAGGCTTCTATATATGTACACTTAGATAAATGTTTGGAATAGAAACGAGAGAATGGGAACTATTGCTTTTTAATTATGTAAGGCTTTTCATTTTTCATTGTGATTGGAGTAATTTGTTTGGAGGAAAAGAACAATTATTTTTATTTAAGTTTACACAAATATTTTGGTACTTCGTAGGAGTATGAAAAGCAAGGAAGGTATTCCAAGTAGGGGGTCAAGCTGCATAGTGCTGTGCTTTCTACTGGTATGTAGGAAGGTGTTGATAACACACCAATGTTTTGGCTACTGCTGAGCAGTGCTCACACAGCATCAAGGCTGTGTCTCCAACATTCTCCCACCACTACCAGTGGGCTGGGAGGGGGCAAGATCTTGGGAGGGGACGTAGCCAAGACACCTGACCCAAACTGACCAAAGGGATATTCCCTTTCTTACTATTCTTAGGCATTAGGAGAAAGAGAGTGTTTTAGCGTGAATATTCCTGATTATATCAACAATACTGTAGCTCATTAGATTTTAAGGAAGTTCTCTTTTTGGCTTCTTTTGCATCAGCAGTTACTGTATTTGCAGAGCTTTTGATGTATTTTCCTTTGGATTTTATCATACTTTTTCCTCTTTCGAGTCTTAATTTGGACTTCATGCTTCACCACTAAAATTGGTGTGGGTGCTATGTTGACCGTTGTCCATTCTGGATGTTAGCGTGTGCCATGCAGTTGGAAAAATACTACAGTGTTGAATCAGTCAATGTAGGTTTCTGTAGGAGTTAATTCAGTTTCATTCTGTCTTTTTCTTTGAAGCTTACTGGTATCATGTGATGGCCTCTTTTCTCTTTCAGCTACATGAGTTGCAAGATCGGAATGCAGAGTGTCTAGGGATGTTGCACGAATCACAAGAAGAAGTGAAGTTGCTGCGCAGCAGAGCCAGCTCTGTTGCTTGTCTCTGCCACCCCCAGTCATGTGGAGCATTTCCTGTGGTAATAAATACTGCTAGTATGGCTTACACCTACTGGTGCATATGGCCTGTAGTAGCATACAACTGTATGAGTAAAATAGCCATTACAGGAACTGCAGCAGGAACTCTTTTGTAGTAGGCAAAGGAGCTGATCTAATGTTTTTCCAGCTCTTCATTGTGTACACTCTTGAGAACTTTATGTATTAGGAAACTAACCATTCACTTGACACATTGTGATACTAGAATTATTTTTCCTTTTTATATACCTTTTATGTTAAAGAAGGGAATTGGCATCTTCTACAGCTAATGCTCAGTTGTGCTAGTATATTGTTCAATGTTGATGTGAATTTTATAACTTGATGGTGTTTCTTTAAGAAACAAAGCATCTTTTCAAGAGTTCAAAGAGTATTTTTTTTCCTTGATGTAGTTTATGATGTAATTTTATGTCCTTATCTAGTGAGATTGAATTTTATGTATCATCAGAAACGTATGACCTTAGGCTAGTTGCCAGAGATGACTAAACCGATGGAAAAGGGTTAAAGGCATTTATTTTTCGTGTCTTATCAGCATCAGGTGTGTTCTGATTACTGTAGTCTCAAAAATTTCTGGGATGCACTGGGAATTTGTCAGATTTTGGTTGGCTTTTCTGTGTATACAGAATCCCTCATGTACGTGTTTGGCCTTGTAAGAAGCGCCCTTACAATTGTAGGTTGTTCTTAAGAAACCAACATAAAGAGTACCAAGAAAAAGCAGACGTTGCTAATGAAAGCTGAACCCATACTGGTTACACATGGGTGTAGTTATGGTGGAAACTCCCCCCCATGCCCTTCCTTCAGAGACCAAAGGATTTGTCCGAAACATAGTGATACCAGGGAAACAAATGGAGATTTTCTGAGTATTGTTTTAGAGATGTTTTCTGCTGAAATTGTTAGGAGGAAGACTTGAATCCAATTTGTCAGCTCCTCTGGTTTCCATTTTTCTCTAGGATTCCCTTGCAGCAGAAATTGAAGGGACAATGCGGAAGGAATTGAATCAGGGTGATGAATCTGTTCTCGCCAAGCAAAAGTATGTTTCCTGATCTCTGTGTGCTATTTTGATATTATGCTTGTATTAAGTAAGGTGAAACTGATTTCTGGAACTCTATAAATACAATATAATTAATAAATCTAATAAAAATTATATAATAATATAGGTAATATAATAAATATAAGTTTTCTACATAACTTCATAAAAAAAGCTCTGTCGTATTTGGTAATATTTTCAACTTTGAAACTTAACTATTCTTTGATTCTATGAGGAAGCTGGGAATTTGCTAAAAGGATGGTATTTCATTCTTTAATTTGTGAGATTTTTTGATGCAAATTCTCTGATGCACAGCACCAGTTTTATCCTTTTATTTCTTTTAATGCTGATAGAAAAATTCTCAGGCAAATGAAATTACAGCTGAAAGATTGATAATGGTTTCCAAAGCCCTGAAGACCTGTTACTGGATCTTTTACTTCTGAGCAAGAAGTATTAAATTAAATGTATGCTTCTGAAAGTATATATAAATTAAATAAACAAAATACATGCTCCTGAATGTTCTCAAGTGGTTATTAATAGATGGTACAGGTCTTTCATGTCAAAGTAAGTGGTAATTCTGATATTTAATAGAATAGTACTCCTGAAAACATGACTGTCTTAGGCAATCCTGTTTTTCTGCGCCTAAATCATTTTAGTCAGATCTCTGCAGACTTTTGAAAGTCTGTTGTCCAGAGCTTTTTCTTTATTATATCTTTTTCAAAATGCTTCTGAAAACCACATTTGTTTGCTTGTCTTTCCTGCAGGGGTCAACAGAAACGAGTATTTGACACTGTCAGGGTTGCTAATGTCACTCGTGGCCGGTCCTCTTCCTTTCCTGCTCCATTGCCAATCCCTGGATCTAATCAGTCAAGTGTTGTTATGACAGCAAAGCCCTTCCAGTCTGGCGTACACCAGTTGGAGAGCCACACACAGATGACCCAGAGGAGCAGCTCTGAGAAGAATTTGAGGTAGGAAACACAGCCTATTATTGTCTTTCTAAACCAACTGATTAAAAAATAAATCCAGACTGCACCTCAGCTGTGTAAGAGAGAAATAGTTAATTTAATGGTCTTGATATCTATTATTATTTGGTGTTTCTCACAGAGACACTCATAATCCTGGCCAGCCAGGAACCCCTGGAGACAACGACTTAGTCACAGCTCTGCACAGGCTCTCTCTCCGTCGTCAGAACTACCTGAGTGAGAAGCAGTTCTTTGAGGAGGAATGGGAGAGAAAAATGTATTTACTGGCTGAGCAGAAAGAAGGGGCTAGTGGCTGTAGTACACCGACAGAAAGTTGTTTTTCCCTGGGTACAAACTCAGAATTCACCGATCTCTCTGCCAGCTCTAGTAATCTCCGTGTCCTCCTACCAGAAAAATTGCAAATTGTCAAACCCATTGAAGGTAAGAGTATGATCCCCCCTTCTCTCATCAGCAGAAAAGGATTTTCTATTAATCTGCCAACTAAATCATTGTTGGAGTGTGCATAGCTAGGTATGATATGCAGTAAGAGGAAGTAGTAGTATTTGGTAGGCTGTATGCCAACTAGCTCATCAGTATCACTTTCTTCTTGGCTTTCTTAGATGGTGCTAACTGCTAGGCTTTCTCTTGGCATTGCCATCCAAGTGCGTCATGTGTATCACAGTGTCGGCACCAGTTGGCTGGAGTTGTTTCGATCACGAATTCGTGTAACTCAATACAATAGTAGGTAATGGCTCTCTGAGACTCTTCTCTTTTGTCACACCAGGATCTCAGACCCTTTTTCATTGGCAGCAGCTTGCTCGACCCAACCTAGGCACCATTCTTGACCCAAGACCAGGTGTTGTTACAAAAGGTTTTACCCCTCTGTCTGATGATACTGTGTACCGCATCTCTGACTTGGAGGAGGATGATGAAGAAGAAGGTGAAGGAGGTATAACATTTAAAGTGCAACAGTCCTTCCCGGAGGAAAAGAAATGCACAGTGGCAAAGCCAGTGACAGGGATTTTCCTGCCACCTATTACTTCAGCAGCAGTACCACTCACCGGTAAGAAGCATGGTTAGTGTTTTTTCCTCTTTTTATTTTGCAGTGTCTTTTGCTCAATGGAAAGTATTTGACCTTGCAATAATGCTGTCTTTGCTCTCTTTGTTTTCCATTGAAAAAAAAAAATCAGCAGTGATAATAACATTCTCTTAAACTCTGCTTTGATTAGTTCTTACCTGTCTTTATTTTTACCCTCAACGGATGTAAATTCTCCACATTGCAGCCTCGAATCCAGGGAAGTGTCTGTCTTCCACAAACTCCACGTTTACCTTTACTACCTGTAGGATCCTTCACCCGTCTGATGTCACTCAAGTTACTCCCAGGTATGATCACTGCTGGCATCCTAAATGTGGCTGCTTAGGATTAAACAGTTGCTTTCTGGCTTCTGATATATAGACCAGTTTTGAAAAATACCAAGGCAGCTAGGCAACACATAGGATGTTACTCATACAAATAGTTGTAATTACAAAGGGAAAACTTGAAATTCTCTAGAGTGAGAGTTAAAACAGGTTAGGGTAACTTAAAGGAAGTAAATTTATACTCTTAAATACCAAATGCCTTGTATCATATACCTATTATAAAAAAAAAATTTGATTCTATGGGTTTTTTTTTTCCAATTATGTCATAATTTTTTTGAACCAAGTTATTACTGGACATCTATGTTGATATTCCATCTAATACGGTATCGGTGACCACAGAAGGTAAATTCATTGGTACTTACACCAAAACCTCTCTGTCAACCTAGTATCTTCTAAATACTTTGCAGAACAGTAATTCTGAATCTGCTAAAACTGAAGCTGTCACAGCTAATAGCAATAATTTACTTTTTCTCAAGCCTTCTGTATACTAAAAAGCAAATACAGAGCAGAGCAGGTATAAAGATGTCTAATGTGTGCATCTTCTCTGTTTCATTTTTATTTTATTTCAGCTCCATGGGTTCACTTGGAAGTACTGGCAACAGTATTGGAAACCCAGTAATGAGCACTCCAGCTGTTTCTTACAGGCTTAGTATTGGAGAATTTCTCACCAACAGAAGAGATTCAACTACTACCTTCAGCAGCACAAGTAGTCTGGCAAAGCTTTTGCAAGAACGAGGCATCTCTGCCAAGGTTTACGATAGCCCTATGTTAGAAAAACTGCCTTTGCTACAGCCCCCTCGAACTCTCCCTATTCCTTCTACTCCACCAAATTCTCCCTCGCATTCACCTTGTCCTTCCCCTCCACTGTTTGAGCCTCGAGTGCATCACTCAGAAAATTTCCTGGCTTCTCGACCAGCAGAAACTTTCTTGCAAGAAATGTATGGCCTAAAGCCCGCCCGTAATGCTCCAGATGTAGGCCAGCTGAAGATGAACCTAGTGGACAGACTGAAGAGGCTGGGTATTGCCAGAGTGATCAAGCCCCCTGAGACACAGGACCACAGGAAGAATCAAGGGCCAGAGGTTAGCTTGCGGAGGCAGGACTCGGCTGTGTTTTTAAATGCAGGTAGCAACTTAATGGCACGACTGAGAAGAAACCAGAGCCTTCCAGCCATGATTGGAGCGTTGGGAGCTCCAGTTTGCACACAGTCATCGAAAATGGATATCCTAAAGGAGGACTGACTGGTCTGAAAAATGATTGACTTCTAGCATAGTAAATAACATATGAGGGATAAACATCCAGTACAGGCATTGTTAGATGTGTTACAGAAGAGTTGGAGAAGGCACGTGCATGTCAAAGATGTGGGAGAGAGAGGCGTTGGGATCAAGGAGAAAAAGAGCATTGCTTGGGTTTGAGGAAGAAGGCTTTTGCGGAAGATAAGAAAGAAGAAACCAAAGTGTAGTTTTGAGACACCCTTCAGCATCTGTCTTAACTTAAGCAAAAATAAAAGACCATTGTAGTCATTCTCAGTATTTTAACCTCTTAAACGGTATGTGTAGAACTGTCTTGCAGGTGCTGTTTTATTTTTTTCCATCATACGACCATAGTTACCAGTCAGGCTGTATCATTTAAATATAGTATTAAAATAAGTCAGTCTGACCAGCACTATTGGTCCAAATTCCTCTCTGTAGCAAACAAATATGAAAATTTGGATTTTGTTTTTTTATTCTCGTATTTTCCATTTCAGAAACTGTACTCTTGAACTCCTCTCCACTTTGAGAAGCAAGGGAGAGAACCTTTAGCTTTATGTAAGAAAACAAAACTTCTGTTTATGAACACAGAAACTGGTGGTCAGGATTTATATTTTGAAAGAGTGCAATTGTGCTAGTGAGGAATTAACAGCAGTTCATTTCTTTCCAGAGCTTCTGAAGCACAAGGAAGGTGCAATGAGTAAGAATTAACAAGCAGGAAAGTATGTATTAGGGTGAAAACTTCAAGCTAAGAAATCTGTTCAAAGTGTGCTGTGCATCTTTTTAAATGAGGGTACTTTTGCACACACACACAAAAAAATCTCAGGCACATTTCTGTGTTGCAAAAGGAAATAAAACCTAGGTGCTCAATTCAGGGTTTCTTTTTATTTGTGATAAGCAGAGAGCATTTTCTTCAAGTCAAGTGTTGGAAATTCAGTAAACTGACTCTTCTCTTGACTGGTAGACATTATATATATTTGAGAGTTCTGCAGTAAACTTCATGCCTTTCATTCACTTATTTCTGACTTTAGGCAGGATTTTGTTTAAAAGATTTTATTAAGAGCAAAATTTACCAGTCTATATTCAGAAACAGGGAGATGAAAGCTAATGTTCTTTGTAGCATTTCAATGAACATAAATCAGTATTGTCTACATTGAAATCCTGTGTTTTGATGATGGAGAGTGGTTCTGAACCTGATTCTGAACAAAGCTGAGGCAGACTTCCCATCTCAAAAGAGAAGTCCGTTTTAGAAATCTGATTTCTGTGTGGTAATCAGCAAAGTATTAACTGCCCATGCTGATTTTTTGATTCCTTCCTGTCCAAGGTTCTAGTCATAACTGAATAATCTACAATAGATTTATAGTGTAACTTAAAGAAGAAAAAATGTTTGCCCAGAATTCCTTGGAGGAATGGGACTTTGCTAGTGACCTGCATGGAAACAGGTTCTTAATCTGTATGTAATTTTTTTATTGTACGTATCAACATTTTTAAATTATTTTAACATTTAGTTTCCATACACTTTAAAATTATTTTAGTTTCCATACAATTTGATAAAACAGTCAAAAGTTTACCTTGCTTGTTACAGTGTATGTGGGATACAGCTGGTACCTGTCTGGGCACGCAGTGTGAAGCATCAGTATAATTACACTGATCTTCGTTTGCCGTAAGGCACATCTGCCGTACTCAGCACCCTTGTTGCTGCAGGCTTGGGTGGAGAAGGGCAGGAAAAGAAAGCTCCTTAACCTGGTTTATACGAAATTTGTAAAGTGGCTTTTCTGCTTTTACAGTTCTATAGATCTTGTGATGACTCTCTGATACAACAGTGGGTTTTTTTAGTAAAAGGAAAAGGAGTAACCACTTCAAACTTGCACAGGGATTCTTAGCAGAAACTTGTCTGTCAGCAGCGCACAGAAATATTCAGGAACTCCTGGAGTTGCCTTTTGCTCTCTAAGCAAAATCTTACACTTATAAAAGGTGAATTTTATTTAAAATACTACATACGGGTTAATTTTGGTTTTTAAATGAAAAATATTTAATTTCTTCATGTAAGTATTCATGTTTGTACATACTTAGCTGTGCCTAGCTAAATAAAGGTAAGAGTGAAAGGAGGGGGGGGAGGTAGTTTTGCTCTCCAGTGAACCAAGACCGGTATGTCTGCTGTGTATTCATACCTTCTAGGGGAACACCAGGAATGAGTTAACAAAAGAGTAGACAGTATCAACAGAGAAGTGTATAGTGTGTCAAAAGTATGTCCATTTTATGTGTGTTTATTATAGGAATACTTGTAAATTACAGAGAAGTTTTTGAAGGTATTACAATGTGTTTCTAACTAGCTTCATTAGATAACTCCAGCCATTGGATCATTCTGTGTGTTATTAGCGGAAGCAGCAAATCAGCTAAATCAGAATTCCTTTGGCAGCCCAGGTTTCAGTTAAAATTAATCTAAAAGCACATTAATTAAATGTATGTTTCTCTTTGGGATGCTTCCATATTCCATAGCCCAACAATATGAACTGGTTCAGTTCAAACAATACTGCAGATACGTCAAGAGGGGTTTTTTGTTTGTTTTCTGTAAGATGATGTATCATCAGATACTTCATGCAAGGCAAGAAGAAAATGGAAGAATCTTTATACCGTTGTGTTTGTGTGTTTATCCAGTTGGTTGATGCTGTGGTGCAGTGTTGTCAAAATTCTGTCATGCATTTATACCTTTGGATGGTCACGTGCATTTTGTATATATGTGCCTGGCCTGGGAAAATTGGTACTTCTTCCAAGTTTACTGTTCTGTGCCAAAACCTGGAAGATAAACTTTTTTGAATAACACGTGTGTTTCTGAGAACATACTAAAAGTTGCCATCATTCTAGGAACTGATCTGGCTTCTCTTGCCTCCCATAAGAGAGGAGACAAACTTGCATGACTTAAGATAGCTGAGATCCTGCACAAATGTGATTTGGTTGAGTGCGAGGTAGAACTAGAAGGAATGGAGAATTGCATTTCGGAAAGGTTCTGTTATCTTGCAGGTTTGAGACAAAAACATGCTAGAAAGAAAGGACTTACCCACAGTTGTGAAAGTTTCAAGAGATGGAAGGAAATTCTTACAGTATTTACCTTTATTCAGATGGGCTTAAACCAAGCACAGATGTATAGCTTTCTAGTTTCACTGGTTTTGATAAATTCAGTGATGCCTGCATGGTCAAAATACCTGTGGTCAAAGTTAAAAGTCTACTGGAGTCAAACAGCAGCAGAGAGGGAAGGAGAATATTGGGTTTGGGCCTCATTTGGCTGTTACACGAGGGGATTACACACAATGTTTGAATGGTCTGGAAACTTCATGGTATTTTTTTTCACCTGCTTTTTGCACCTACTGTTGTTTAATAGTGGAATGTAAATTTGATAATAAACATATATAACATGCCATTTTTCAGTATATTGGTCACCTTGTGTCGTTTGTTCCAGATGTCATCTTCTATACATTCTATATGTTCTAGAATAAACGTAAAATTAGGCCTTTTTTGGCTAAAATGTAGTGATTGTTACACTGTACATGAGCTTAGTGAGTTGGTATCTGCACAGGTGGTGGCTGTAAAAGCTGAGAAATTGATTTAAAAACTTGGTCAGGCTGGGCTGGGCTGTTTGCTGTTGTGTTTATACCTCAGCAGTTCAAGGTGGCAGATGTGCAGTGCAAGCTGTGTGGTTTGACTGCACAGTGAATGTGCGATGCTTAAACCTAGAGCAGAACGCTTACAGAGTACCTCCTGCTGCCGTTTGAAAAGCCTTTTACTTGAGAATGAGAAACTTCACAAATGAAGAATAGCTCATCAGCCTCTAGACACAATATTTGAATGAGAGCCTCACTTTAAATGAATGTGTTCATGTTTTCTGGAACTCTGGGGGGGTTTTGCTTGTGTGTGTGTGGTGTTTTGGTTTTTTTCCTGCTGTTATTTTATAGGGAATAGAGGAAATGTTCCTCTAGAATTACAGTGTTAGACTACACTGTTGTTTAACAACACTACTGTTGTTTTTCCATCTCAGTAGCTGATGATATGTCAGCCCTCTGTATTTGTGATAAAATCGGGGTAGAGATTGCAACCAAGCTACTTATCCTTGAAGAGTACTCCTTTGTGTAGGTCACACTGAAGTTCTCTTGGGAGAGAGGTGCCAAATTCTTGCCACTCCTGTCAGCCTCTGCATGCCACCTTCAGTACAAGCCCCTGTGCTCACATTTCAGGCTGGAAGGTTCTGATGATTTTCCCCAAAACACTCAGTTCATTTAGTGGTACAGAATGTGAAAAACACCAATTTTCAGCTAACAGGTTCTTACTTGAATTAACCTAACAGTTACTGACAGCGGTTCCACTGGTAGTCTGAGTGCACGACATCTCAAAGAACCGAGAACCACCGTTATCCTAAGGTAAGTATCCTGTGTGTATTTAGGTTTCTTGTTTTTCCAACATGAGGAGAAGGGCTTGCACTCTTGTCAGACTGAAATTGTCTTTTCAGCTCAACTTTTCATATGCTGAAGCTTGAACTGGACATTTTGAGGAGACATTCTCGAGCTGCAAGCTGGAACAGCAGCATCTGGGTTGCAAGGAACGTTGACCAAGTTTCCTTCACCAGCAAGTAGGTAACTTGCACTATTTCCTAATAATAATTGTATTTATGCACATGAGTACTTCACATGTTTGCATTTGTATTTGCATGTCCTCAGAACAAAGGCCTGTGTTACCAACTTAACTAATAACATTATAGAAGTGCGTTCCACAGCGGAGAAGCATTATGGCTGTAGGCAGCTAAATGGTACTGGGGGAACGTTAGGTATTAGTAGAATTGGGATTTCTGGCTACGTATTCTCTTGGCATCAAAGCTGTTCCTGGTACATATTGAAAGAAAATTAATGTCAGTATACAAAATCCTGTTGAACTCAGCTGTCCTGAAACACCTAAGCCAAGGACTACAGCTGGCTGTAAGAGTGTACATGCTATGTAAGAGCTTGGGGAGTCTTTTTTTTTTCAACTTGTTCTCTAGCACTTCGGATGTAGTAAAAGAAGAGAGCTGTAACCCTCTTGAAGCTGCAGGAAAACAGCTAATCACAAAAGCTCAAGCGTGCCTGAGGAAGAGCTTCCTGGAGAAAATAGGTATATTAAGCCACCTAAATCAATGGGACTTTGGCAATTCTGAAAAGAAATTCTGGAGTAATACTGCACAGATGATAAGACTTGGAAATGCCTTGAGCTCCCTCCTTGTTTTCCCTTTAGTTGGTTACACTGTTAAGACTTTTGACAGTCTCCAAGGAGCAAGGGCCTTTAAATAGCATTTTATACAATGCAGAAGCAAATGCATGTAAGACCTTCTGTGTGGGCTGGAATCTCCACTTGGAAATATCTCTAACTCTTGCAGCTGAGCTCTTGGTGCGTAGGTTTGGATAACCCACGAGAAGCTGTGCTTTTAGCAGAAATTTTCAAATTAATTGGAAGGACAGAAAACCTCTGTATTGGTTTTAGCTGGGGTAGAGTTAAGTAGCCAGTATGGGGCTATGTTTTGGATTTGTGCTGGAAACAGTGTTGATAACCCAGGGATGTTTTCATTACTGCTGAGCAGTGCTTCCACAGAGTCAAGGCCAGTGAGTAGGCTGGGGGTGCACAAGGACTTGGGGGGGGAGACACATGACACACACACAGCTGGGACAGCTGACCCCAGCTGGCTAAAGGGATATTCCACACCATATGGTGTCATGCTCAGCATATAAAGCCGGGGAAGAAGGCAGAAGGCAGGGGGCCATTTGGAGTGATGGTGTTTGTCTTCCCAAGTAACCGTTACGTGTTATGGAGCCCTGCTTTCCTGGAGATGGCTGAACCCCTGCCTGCCGATGGGAGTAGCAAATTAATTCCTTGCTTTGCTTTGCTTCCACACATCTTTTGCTTTCCCTATTAAACTGTCTTTATCTCACCCCCCTGAGTTTTCTCACTTTCACCCTTCCTGTGCTCTTCCCCATCCCACTGGTGATGCCTATCAGGGTTAAACCACAACCTGTTTCTGTTTCATTTTGCTGGTGGCTTAGCTTACCTCACTAGTTCTCACGCATTTCAAGCTAAGAAAATGTCTAGTTAAAGGACTGCTAAATGCTGTTCATCCCAACCCAGTCACTAGGAATCAACAGAAAGGGCACACGTAGCCAAAGTGCAACATTGAGCTGTGTCCCCTTCACTGCACCATGTAATCAGAATCATCAGTAGTACAATGGGCAGATGAGCACGCTGTGCTGTGAAGAGCTCTGTATGCATGTGTTTTCCTTACAAGCTGCTTTCACAGCTTGCTTCAAGAAGCTCACAGAAGTCATTGGCTTGCAAGAATATTTCTAGACGTTACTGAAGAGAGCAGCTGCTGAAAAAAAGCTGGGTATTGGCAAAACTTTGTGCAAAATTCTGTGTAACTGTGTTTATAGTTAGGATTTTAGGTCATCAAATTATCTGAGAATCTGTCTCTACAATCTTAACTCTGAACCCAGAACAAGAATGGCACCAAGGGGAGGGACACAATGATGGTGATACCCTGAGTCTGTGAGCCAGAACTGCTTGTCTCCTTCATATGGCTGAGCGTAATTGCTCTGTAGAGCTGCTCAGGGCTCCTTGTGAATGGGCTAGATCTCAGTTGCTTTATCTGAGGAGCCTAGCTGTGGTGATTAGTAATTGACAGATTTGATTCCTAACTAACGAAGAATTCCTAATCAGAGTCATAACTCATAAGAGGAGTTCCCTAATAAGACCTGGTTTATAACATGCATTAAATCTTGCTGGAAAATTCCCCCAGATTTTTATGCCATGAACTCCTGAAAAAAAATAGTTCCTTGAACGTAGCCAACTGTTTGTATTTGCTGTATCTTCTTTTGAATCCTAAGGAAAAAGTTGTCTGCATGAGCAAGACGTCAGTCTGACGCCTCTGAGTTCAGAATCTCTTGGCTCCCTGAAGATGATCCAGCCTCCCCCTCTAAGCAAAAGGGAACTGTGAGAAAGTTGGGTACTTTTGGTCTGCCTGCTCCTGGTTGCACCTACAGTGTGACAGGCAGGGTAGTGTAGCAGGGGAAGAAGGGAGCCCAGGACGCATGCATACGTCCTGGAAAGTTGCTGAAGAACACAGGTGACTTGTAAAAGGTAAAGTGCTGAGCAGTATGTGTAGAGAGAAAGGATCTAGGAGGAAAATGCACAGTAAAACAGGTTGCATTAATTATTTTGACCATGGAGTAGTATGCTTGTTTGCTTATATTTCTGGCCATGTCCAAGTAATAGACAAAATTCTGTATATGAGCTGTCCTTGCTTCAGCACAACTTTCAGTAGTTTCATGATGAATCCCTAAATGAACATCAACAACTATATTGCAAAATTATTCCCAGAATTTGGAAGCACAGATCTGCCTGTTTCTGTAACTGCTTGCTGCATCTGCAGTTAAGGTTCTAATCATTCTCACAGTCTACAAGCTCTCTGCCACAGACACAAACTGGTACCAAAGAGAGAAACATTCAACACAAGAGTCCAGGGAAGGACTTAGGCTCTTAAAATAATTCCTGTGAAGATCTATCTGTTCAGTTAAATAATCACCACCTACATTGATACCATGACTAATGCTGAAAGCTGTAGCAAGGGTGTAAGAAAAATAACATCTCATCTTTTGAATGAGACTTACAAAGCTTTAGCTTCTACTCAGAGCTTGTAAAAGTCTCCCTTCTGTTTGCATACGAATCACAAGAGGCAATACAAAAATGTTTTTAAGGAGCTGCGTACTTCTCTAGCAACTTCTTCTTTTGCTGTGCCTAGAACTGAGATTCAAAGATCAGCAAGGTAAGTGAACACAGGATAGCCGGACATCTTCAACCATGAAGCTGTACCTGAGCAATTGATTTTCACAGCTGAAGACTACTCTAAGTAGAGGATTCTCTGAAATGCAGGTCACAGCCACATCCTGCTGAGGATGCTGGAGGTCAAGTACTTGACTCTTCCTTGAGGTGTACCAAGACACTAAAAAAGAATGACTTGAGTGGTGGGGAGAAGTAACAAAACACACTGATGTGAGCTGATTGACTATATCCTATAAAATTTGCAGCAGCTCCCCCCCTTTATTTTGCAAAAGTTAAGCATAAAATACAAAAGGCTGTTTAACAGTTTTCTTAAAATTTGCATTGGAAAGACCCCTTACTAAAGCAACAGAAATGTAGACACAAAGCTTGTTTTAGCTAGCAAACCACAATACGGAGACCAGCTCAGAGATGCTCTCAAGTATAAAGTGTCATACACATTAACACTGATTTCTATGCTTTTGCTCCTCAGCTGTGCTCTTGTGGTAGGAACAGACACTGAAAGTTTGTTATGTTTTATCAAAGTCTTAGCTGATAGCAGCTGATCTCAGGCTGCTGCAGCTCCCTCTGCCATGCAGCTCCCTCCCATTTAGTTGACAGGAAAGATGAGCTTTTTCCTCAGTGTGAAACTGGGCTGTGGCATCTGCTTCTCTGCATTTGGCTTGCAACTCTTTCTGCTCACCTCTTGATTCACTGCTGTCAGGATGGTGAGAATATCTTCTCCTCTGCAAAAACGCAAGTACATTTTGTATTAGGGAAGCAGTTGATGTCAGAAAAAATTACCACATTCTCATATATCTTGATCTATACCAGTGCTAGCGGCTCCTGTTTTAAACAGACTTCAAAGCAGTTAGCTAAGCTGCTTTGAACAATCTGCATGGTATTGCTCTGTCCTACGTTACTGTTTTCACTCTGAGCAAGCACTCCCACTGCGTATCATCTACCTCTGCTTGCAAATCAAACTCCTGCCATTCAGAAGGAAAATACAGGCATTGCCAAAAAAGCAGCTTATGGAAACATCATTACCGAGGACAGCTGTACTCCAAGTGCTGGCACAATGCCTGTATGTACCAGGTCCCCTCCCTTGGGCTTCTGTAGGAAACGTAATCTTGCAGGGTAGCCATGCCCAAGAGGAAGTCTGCCTCTGCGGGAATGCAGTCAAGCTGAAATTTTGCATCTGTTTCTACAGAATAATCTTCCTCTCCAGCATCTGTTTCTACGGTCACACCTTGCTGGCAAGCATCACCTTGGCAGGCCTGAACAAAAAAGACTTTTGGTTTTCCAGCAAGTGAGCGGCAATTCTGTCCAGTGAAAGAAGTGGTCAGTTCCTGGATAGGTACTTCCTGCCCATCAACACCATATATAATGCCTTTTTTCCCATGAGACAGGATACAGCAAACGAAACAGTCCTTGTTCTTGTGGTCTTCACAGCGGTAGATGTTCACAGTCTTACGGATCTCCTCTGCGGTGAGGTCATTGTATTCTGCTATTGTAAAATGAAGCTTGCTAAAGACTCTTCTTAGAGCCGCTGGAAAGTAAAAAGAAGGGGAATTGGAGCCATTTCATTGTATGAAATTTGGACTCTGCAATTGCAAATTGCATTTCTAGAGATAAAAGATCTTTTTTTTAAATCCTGCTGCACTACTATGCAGGTAGTTACATTCCCACTCTGAAAAATAATCTACTAGTCTAATCACTAGTGACATCTCTACTGAGGCTGTATCTCTTTCCCCCACCCACTTTACAACTAGTCCCTTCACCTCTCAAAATGTGTTGAACAGTGCAGTTGCTTTACCCAAGAGGAGAGGGCACCACCCACTAGGGTAGTACCTGAGTCACAGGAAGAGAAACCTTGCACTCTGACTCATTGAATTAAGTTGGAGTTCAGTTCAGTCAGGGAAGGCCCATTGATGGATTTTATCTCTTGGCATAGATAGTGCAAATACACCCATCTCCCAGACCCCAGGACCTGCAATGACATATGCTGCTGCTACTGCAGGACAGCCTGCTAAAATCCGGGCCCCCTGCACAGCAAGGTAATAGAGTCCCTAAATTCCAACATGCTCCCTCAATTTTGTTTTTTTGTTTTGGTTTTTGGGTTTTTTTGTTTTTTAAGTTGGATGTTAAACAACTAACGCCCAATTCTGG
>NW_009260410.1:775927-779106 GCF_000687185.1 Egretta garzetta
GTAAGGCTGACACAAAGCTAGCCTAGCGTGTAAGGTCCAGGCTGGGGTTGCTGCTTAAGGTTGCCGCCTAAGGTTGCAGTTAAACCAGCAAAATCCTAGTGGACTGTTCCGAGTCAGCCAGTAAAAGCTTGATGAGTTGATTAGGGTGTGTCAGCACAGGAAACAGAGCTGACTCAGCCACTACAACAGAAGTATCCTAGAAAGGGAAGGTTGAAATTCAGACCTTTAATGCAGGAAAAGGCTGGGGTTGCTGCTTAAGGTTGCCGCCTAAGGTTGCAGTTAAACCAGCAAAATCCTAGTGGACTGTTCCGAGTCAGCCAGTAAAAGCTTGATGAGTTGATTAGGGTGTGTCAGCACAGGAAACAGAGCTGACTCAGCCACTACAACAGAAGTATCCTAGAAAGGGAAGGTTGAAATTCAGACCTTTAATGCAGGAAAAGAAGTGAGGTTTCTATTTTTGAAGGCACGCAAACTCATCTGTAATGTTCACGGTACCTGCATCCACGTTCGTCCCGTTTCGATCTTTCATATTTTTGGGTTCTGGCACTGCTTCCCTGGCTTTTGCAAAACTGTGATTATTCAGGATCAGGCACACTCCACGGGGTCGGCTAGTCATTTTGTAAGCTTCAAGCTGTCGAAAAGAAAGACTACTGGTGAAACTACTGCACTCTCCTCCAGGCCCTTCTCAGCCCTTGCTAAGTGGCACAGCAGGGTAACGAGCCAGCTGGCTTCCTCTCTAGGCAGCTTTCCCTATACAGCTTTGACTCCCAGGACCTGGCAATGCATTGCCCCACCGCCTTTGGGAGTCTGTGTGCAGAGTGACCTACATCATCACGCTCAGCCCACATGGGGTGCTGCGCTCTCCTGCTTCTCCACGCCCAGCCATCTGCCAACTGTGTATCTCCCAGTATAATAAACTTGGCCTATCTTGCTACCCTTGCAAACGTTTCTGAAGTTTTAACGCTGCAGTGGCTGCTGCCTGTGACTTAGCTTCAGAATAAAGGATATTACAAAGTGGTGCATTTTTCTTTTTCTAGACAGCGCTTTTTAACAGTCAGACTTGTAATAACTGTTCACTTCATGGAGGGATGATCTCTTTGAGATAAAATGATGTTTCTAAGAAACAAACTAACTTACCTGGGAAGATTCATTCCAACTGCCAGGAGAATCAGATGCCACAGATGACGCCAGCCATCTGACATGGGCTGAACACAGACAAAAAAGTTTAAGTACAGAACGTAGCACTAGAGAAAGGAGAGAAGCTCTGTTCCTATTCTCCATCTCCACAAGTACCACCCGGGGTAAAACTGTTCTCTGAAAACACTGAACAGTTGAATGGCTGTTCAATAAGCCGCTAGGTAATCAAGTAAAAGGGAGTAAAATGTGATCAGTTAGTAAGTAACTGGACACTTGATCACTTTTTAGAGAGGCAACTGTGTAAAAAAGTGAGACGCAAGTGGTGTAAAGAGTCCAAAAGCTGAACTAGAGCGAAAAACCTAAACATTGATTTTTTGAGAGTTTCAATTACCTTCAGGGCCTCCTCTGCTGCCCCTCTGTTCCCCTGTGATGAGCATCTCTTCTTCACCTGAAAATCATTTATTATTAGTCCTGTATGATACCTATGTGTCACTTCAAGAATAACTATAGGAAAGAGGCCTTTTTGTTTCATTTTGTTTTACCAAATTCATACTCTTCAATTTTCTTCAACAGGCTGATGTTAATTTTTGCACAGAGACTCTTCAGGATACTTAGGTCGTCTTCTCCCAAAATCCCCTTCTTCTCCATCTCAATGAAAACGTCGAGCATTGTCTGGGTAATCAGAAAGGTAGTTTGCTCTTAGGGCACATCCATGCTGCCACTGGGAGGGAAGCTGCAACATGTGCACGTGACCTAAGCTTTCATGTACTGACAGCACATGCACTCCCCAGAGTCGGTCCAGCTGACTGGTAGCTCAGTTGAGACCTCAGCTGAGTCAATTAAACCCAGTTCAACAAAACTTACAAGTACAAAGCTCTTCTCAAAACGTACTCATTTCCCTTCCGCAGCTCAGAGATGCTGAAATCTAATAAGATCTAATCCAGGAGATCTAATGGTGATCATACAGGAACGTGTAATGTCATTTTTAACGACTGCTTTCAGTCATTTGACTTCCAGTGGCTATCTTGTGCACTTAACTGAAACACAAGAATCACTGTAGTGACCATCTTGAGCAATGGCAAAAATGGGTATAACCAAGCGAGTATGGTGTAGAGATTGCTCTGAAGCAAAAGGGGACCCAAGGGACAGGAGTTCTTGCCAAACAGTGAGTGGCAGAACACAGTGGCCGCCCCAAGGATTTACTAGAACAGCCATCAGTCCATGGTCACAGTCTCTCCTCTAAGAGAGAAAATGCTGCAAGAGTTTTCATTACCCAGAACAAAGTACCCTGCAGTCAGAACTGCAGGCTGAGATAGTGTAAGAGCAGCTGGATCTCCCACAAGCCTATCTGTAAACTCCAAGCTCTTGGGCTTGGTATGGATCTGCTGCTTAGATCCGTATTTTCCAAGTTTGGAAATTAAAAGAACAAAAGCATAAAGTAATAGCCACAGTGGGTGATATTCTGTGTTTGGTAATGGCTCCGAAAGCAGCCAAAAGAAAATCAGTTGGGCAAGATGAGTGGATACACTCATCGGTCTCCCACTGATCAAAGCCACTGAGTCCCCTAAGCCCCGCATGGTGCTTGGACACAAAGGCCTCTGTGCCTGGCACAGGGCGGGCCCAGGCTCTCTGCTCTGTGTCACTGCTGCAGAAGCTACACATAACACCAGCACAGACGAGTCCCACATGCACGGGAGAGCCTATAATACCTTTCCAGGTGCACCTTTTTTCTTACGGTGTTTTCACCATAATAAGAGTGACACCATAAGAAGATTGACGGTCATTCCCCTCATAGCAACCCAGTTGCCTCTATGGATGATAATTTTAAAAAAAAAATAATTAAATAAATTCTTACAGTCTTAGGGTTTAGCCTGCATTTTGGTAATTCTTTCCCCAAAAGAAACTTGAAAGACTTCAGCTCATCTTTAGTGATGTCTTCTGATAGCTGAAAGAGCAGGCATCTACAAAGAGGAATAGAGGACGCTGTTTCATCGTGTTCCCGAGCATGTCCCTTAGCACAATTTAACACCATACCCTTGAAC
>NW_009260410.1:779808-808301 GCF_000687185.1 Egretta garzetta
CCCCCGCGCTTCCGCCCGCCGCCGGGGCCCCTGGGAGCTGTAGTTCCGCCGGGATTTCTAAGTGAACAAACACACCAAGCAAAAAACCCCGCGGCTTGACTTAAAAACTGCGCGTCTGCCGGAGGGGGCTTCTCTCAAGTGCGTTTTAGGCCCCCTCCGTGCACAGGGATGAAGCGCTGACCGGTCCCGCGTCCGTTCTTGAGGCTGCTGAAGCTACTGGCGCAGGGCTAAAGGTCTCCCTCTGCCCCGGCTTTTCCTGCTGTCGCCTCCCTCTAGTTCTAAGGCGCTCACAATTCGGCGCCGCTTAAATACACACAGAAAGAAGCTCGTAACGCCCCTGGCTCGGCTTTCCCCTTGCGAGCCCTTTGGGGCTGCCGGCAGGCAACGCAGCACACTCGGTGCGGTGCGGGTGTTCGGCCTTCTACCCTAACAGCCATGGAACCGGCTCCCGTCCCACCCCTCCCAGATCTACCGAAGACCCCTCTAGCCACAGGAGCAGGCTCGCAGGAGCACTGCGGGGTGGCGTGAGACCCTGGGCTGGTGCACCCCCCCTGACAGACCTTCTGGTGCAGCATGCTCCATAGATGGTATTTCACAACAACAGGAGGGAGGAGGGAAGCGATTTTACCAGGTGGCATTTCACCTTTCTGAAAACAACCCTTAACTCCTTAGCGCTCAGCCTTGAGCACGAGAGCCACCCTCAGAGCATCCGTACTCTCCAAATAAAGAAACGGTGTTCCCGCTAAGCACTGATTTAAAACCGGAGTCACTTCCCCCCCCCCCCCCCCAAAACCAGGAAAAAACAGATGACAATAAATTAAGCAGAAGTCTTTACACTGTTATCACAGAAGTGGCTTTTCAATGGTTCAAAAACCCTACGCGTGATTACTGCCTGTGTGGCAGGCTGGGTCAAAGGTGGAAGTAATCTGAATATGGTAAGACACTTTTTAACAGCCCATGAGCTAAGGTGCCCTCAAGTCATGTTAAAACAAGCTCTTCCTAGTAAATAGACCGACGGAGGTACGGGTTCTTCTCTTTGCACTGACATGCCTGGAAAAATCAGACACAAAGCGGCTACACAAATGTAAAACTCCTGTAAAAGACCTAGGCCAAGCTCAGAAGACATGTCCAGAGTAACGTTCCATCTGGCTAGAAACGTATTACAGTTGGCACCCACAAGAGCCAGCCATGTTCGGGGCCTGGGGAATTCCAGTGGCTGTCAAAACCAGAACAGCTACAGTGAAAAGCAAAAGGCACAGTTACAGAAAGGACACACAGAAATGAGTATCTGGGAATTCCCAAACATCTCAGCTATATTTTTTAGTGCATTGCATAGAAGTCATTGCAGATTAAACATGCAATGTTTAATCTGTTTGTTCGTAATTTGAGACATCTCTAGCTGAAAAGAGGCAGATCTGAATAATTTCGGAGAGAATGGGCCCGTGTTAGTTAGGGGTCAGAATAAAAAGGGTAACCAGCAAGGGCTGAACACCTAACACCTCCCGAGAAAAGTCTAGCTCTGGACTCCCAGCTCTATAGCTTAATCTCCTAAATGGTGTCTATTTTGTTTCCGCTTCTCCGTGGGCTTCAAGATTTCCTGCAGGAGATCTTACAGACCACAGGCATAGCCAACAGTTCAGCTGATCAAAACTCTTTTGTCCCTGAATTTCGCACCGCCTTGAGAACTAAGAGTGAACCCTTATCTAGGTGGTGGGAGAACACATACTTACAGCAGCCTGTGCAATGGGAGAAGCTGGCAGCAATCTGACCACCGGCAGGCTCCTTACACGCACCACCAACCCATCCCAACAGTAGCATACTAGGAAGCCACCCTAAAACCATGCTGGTGGAGAGAATGACCAACTTCCCACGAAAGGTGGGCGTAAACAGCTCCCCGGGAAACTGACGTTAAACTGAACGAATAGGTAGCAAGATGCAAATGACTGGGCAGGGATTCATGCCACTGAATAACATTATTTCCGCCTCTGCAGCTAAAAAAAAAAAAAAAAAGTCCTCCCCAACTCTTCTAAGCATTTCCCTTTGCAAACAGCACCACTCTGATCTTGCCTGCTCGCAGCTCAAGCCTGCGGGACTTCATCTCGCCAACTTTGCTTTGCTACCAACCTTCTGACTCCACTTTCTGCTGGCCGAAAACAAAACACAGAATGGAGCCCCGGGGTTGTTTTGCCATTTGCCGTAACATTTGGCCTCCCAGCCAGGAGCTGAAGAAAAGGGAGGACAGGCAAAGTAACCATAGCTGAGGGCCTTCAGAGAGGAAAGGCAATTGCCGCTCACCATTCTCCAGGTTATCCTACAGAGGAAAAATGAGTCAGAAAATTGCAGATCCACCAGCCACCTTGCCTCTCAGTTCTGTGGGAGGGTGACAAATACGTGCAAGAACCACCCTGCCGCGGGTGTACGCGCGCATACTTTGCTCAGAACCATAAAACTGAAAGTATGTTTTTTCCTTCCTTGATGACTGCGTGAGCCACATATAAATTCACAGTACAGCTACTTCCTGCAGTCCTTTAGAGGATTTTGATGGGGTTTTGCCTCCCTTCTAGTAGGTCTTCATCAGCAGGCAATAATGTTAGCTATGGAGGTGGCCTGATTTTAACAGGTAGAACAAAATACCATGCCAATTTAAGGACAGGGTGTGACTGAGCAGCACACCTCCCCCATAGTGGAGAACAGCTCAGAGGAGAAGGGCAAAAACCCCAAGGATCTCAGGGAAGAATACATCCTAAAGAAAACTCAATTTACCTGAACATCAGGGAGACTTGGAGGGTAACTGTAGCTTTAGAGAAAATGGCTGCACCTGTGAATCATCAGGTTCTCCAAGACAATTAACAGAGGATAATGTCTTCCTGAGCTAGCCAGACCAGCATGGGGGGGTGTGTGAATACATGGCTCACACAAAAGTATAAAAACTGGACAACTGAACATTTAAACTTTGAAAAGAGCTGCAGGCTTGAGCTGGCTTCAACCCACGTGTTCTATCGTGACTGGGGATGCCCAATGTCATGATGGTGAGCATAGAGAGACGGGTAATGAGAATCACGTTTGTACTGTAGTTCGACTGTATTGCTAAATTATGCTTGTGTTGTGATTTCAGTATGTCGCTGTTATCACTCTACTAAAACAAAACCCCATGTAGAACCAAATATACCAAAGCAGTAAACTTGAGATCCAATTCCTCCTCCTGTGGAATATCTGAAAGAACTTGGTCAGAGAGTATTGAACCCTGACACGGAGAATTCACATGGTATCAAAGAACAGAAATGCTGTGGGTTCACAACTTCACTACTGGAACAGCCGCCACCTTCCAGCAAGTTTCTCCCACAGGAAGCAGTTATTTCATTTAAGCTATATTTCCTTATCACAAAACAACATTCACAAATATAATTACTAACTTCGTATCAGGGTCTTATTTATGAAAACGTTATAAAAATGTAAATTATTATTGCCACATTTCCTAAATGGTTAACCAAATGTCAGCCACAGAACTGCATCATACCCAGTAACACCTTCTGATAACTCTTGCCACAAACAGCACTCTCATTTACATAGTGCTTGTAACATCTATTTATAACTTAGGAAACCTGTGTGAACAGAGCTGTGATTCTAAGAACGGGCGTTCTCCCTTTTACTTGGAAGGTGATAAAGGGTAAGGGGAGCAAAATGCAACTGCCAATACATTGTGTGAAATTAGAAAAAAAAAATTTGCTTCAAGAACACAAGCAGGATTGAATAAAGAACCCCTGCTTTATGGCTACACATGGATTTCCAAACAATGCAAACTAAAAAAAAAAGCAGAAGTTACAAAGTGTCTCAAACCCATCATTTATCTTGTTATAAACTCAAAAGGAATGTAGCCTTCAGAACCTCATACAGTTCCCACATGCCACCGACACATTGCTGAGGACGCAAGGTAAGAACAGCCTCACTGGCATCGGCCGGGTATCAATATGCTGCCCCTCGGGGTGGCTGCCATCAAATACTTCAGTGAGAGCAAAATAACTTCTGCTGCTGAAGTAAAAGTGTTTGTTGTGCTGACTGTCCCTCAGTCAACTAATCCAGAAGAGACACACACCACAAAGGTGATATGAAAACCATGAGTATTTATTACAACAGAAACAGGAGTCCACAGGAGCTACAGTCAGTTGCCAGGAGGAGACAGCATCTCAGAGTAGTGGATGAAATGGAGTGGGGCCTTCCTTCCAGAGGTGGACAGTAATTCAAAACAGACTGTCCCCTAAGAGCTCTGAGAAAAAAACACAATTAGAACCCTTACTATTAAAAAAACCTGAACAGCAGTGCTGTTTAGCCACATAAATTAGAACATTAGAACATAAAGCAAACCAAATATTTGAAGGGAAAGAACCAAGCTTGTATTATCATAATAATTTTTTTTTGGTCCTTCTAGACAGGGATGTTATTTTTCCATGAATAATTATGCAGCTTCCAGAGACAGCTGATGATTCACCTCTGGGTAAATCAGCTACAATCTTACACACGGTCCCTGGGAGGGGATCTAGCATTCTGAATCTATCTATTCTTTTCTTCAGATTTCAGGGACTTATAACTCCTTGAACAGAAATGGGACTTCCACTGGCATTTCCAGTGACTCTTAAAAATCGTACTACTTGGAAGTGCTTCCTCACTTGAAACCCAGACTGAACAGACTCCACTGCTTCTGCAGGACAGAAAGCCAGATCTGTACTCCATGGCCTTACCACACCGCTACAGATCCAGGTGCCAGGAGACTGATTAAACATGGGAATTGGAAAATTTAGGTCCCATGGCCCCGAGGACTGTGGCTAACTACACAGATCCAGATAATTTCTCTTGCAAATTCTCTTCCCTGTGGAAGCCCATTCCAGATGTGATTCCTAATTGAGCGTATTCTTATTTTCTACTTTTCAGTTGATGGACATTGTGGAATTTGGAAGATCAACTGCTTCCGTAGGGTTGATGTTATCTTTGGCATCTGCTTCCATCCACCTAATACTCTTCCTGCCACTTCCTTGTTCACTTCTGTCAGGATGGTTATGAGATCCTTCTGTCTTGAACAAAAATGAAGAAAAGTTACATTGAAATACATTGTACTTGCAGCCAGGCCAAGAAGCTGATCTATGTTTGCCCCAATAAAGTGGTATCTCAGGGAAGGCTGGTATCTTCCCCTTACCCTGCCTGTCACTGAAACTGCACACTCCATTGTGTAACCACAGAATTTAGCGTGTTTGGGAAAATAAAAGCGACCTCCGTGTAGCATCGCTTTACCAGCAAATGCAGTTCCCTACTTTGGTTGTAGTCAGAAGGCAGCACTAAGGTGAAACAGAACCAAACCTCCATTCTCCAAGCCCTCTTCTGGATACCACGTGAAAGTGATACCTGAAGAGAAATTCTACTTTCTGTATCAAACTTATGATGGGGATGGGAGGGAGGCAACAATGACAATTATGACTAAAGAACACTGATTTCTTTGGTCTGTGCAATTACTCAAGAAATTTGCCTCTCATCAGATGTCACTGGAAGAAAAATCACGCACACACATACACACAATTGTTTATACGAAATGTTCCAGCATTATAACCCTGGTTCTGCCACAGGCAAACTAGGGGAAGTCCCTTGTACTTTGGTTCATCTGTAGAATGACAATGCCCAATTCCAGAATAATTACTGTTCTGCACTGTCCCGCAGGTGAAAAAAGCATTATATAGCACAAATGCAAAATACTGATGTTGCAGCACAGCATGCTTAAGTATGTACGTCTGCAATACCCCCAATGTACACGGATTAAAAATAGCACTTACTGTGGGCAAAGCAACTTCATCTTGTCACAGAGGCATTGAATGTAAATGCTGCCAGTCCTTACACAGCGGTAGCACTGATAGTCTTCCACTGTAGCCATGCCAACCAGAGTATCAGCCTGATCAGGAATGGAAGTCACAGGGGTAGCATCCGTCTCAAGATGGCCAGAAAAGTCTTCTTTTATTGGGACAGCTGGATGACCTACAGAGCCTTGGCAAGCCTGGATGAAAAACAGCTTGGGTTTTCCAGCAAGAGAAGGACAATTAGATCCACTGAAGCAGGAGAGTAAATCTTTAATAGTTACAAACTCATCATCGATGCCTTTTATTTTGTCTTTTTCACCATGGGAAAGAATGAAGCAAACAAAACAGTCCATGTTACTATGATCTTTTTTACTGTATTCTTTAACTTTCGCATATATTTGGTTTGCTTCTAGATCCATGTGCTCAACTGTCTCAAACTGAAGCCACTCAAAGACCCCCTTCACAGCCTCTAGGAAAAAAAGTCGGAAGGCACTTGTTAAACATAAACAGTGACAAGGAAGATGCTGAAACATAAATTTATGTGTGGTAGAACAGATATTAGCGGAAGTGTTCAGATCCCACCAATAAACTCACCTGACTGACTCAGCCTGCCAAATCTAATTAGAAAAACCCAAATGCCTAATTTTATTTTTTTTAAACACAACTGGGTTAAGCATCACACCATCTAAAACAAAAACAGGTTTCAGATTATTTGATTAATAGGTACAGATTAGTGAAGCTTACTGTGTTAAAGCAAGCTTTAACTGTGCATTGCATAGTAATCTCAGGTGCTTAAGAACACCACTTAGCAAGTTAAAGAAGAGGTACCTCTTCAGAATGACAAATGCTGCCACTCTTAAATGAAGTAGGTAGGTCTGTGAGAATGATCAATGCAACAAGAAGGAAGGCAGAGTAACCCACTAACAAATGCTATGCAGACTTCTCAGCAAATATTGACTTAATTGTTGCATGGGTGGTAAGAAAGTAGCTGGGAAGCAAGCAGCCTGTAAACAGGCTGGATGGAGTTAAAATATCAGTGATGTGTGCTTTCATGACATAGATTTTACTTTTTTAACATAAAAATCTTGTCTATTTTAAAAGTCACTCTTGCAGGAAAACAGGCTTTAAGGAAAATTATAACGCAGTAGCATTTATTTGAGCATTAAATAGAATTTAAGGACTTAAAAATTTTACTCCGTGATTAACTGAATTAAAAACAATCAAAAAGAGAAAAGGTGGAATAGTAATCCCTCCTTCAACATCTGGTACATTTGACCAACTAAGACGATGCTTTTTACCTAGAACAGGAAGTGGTTCCTTCTTTAAGCCATCAGCTAAACTGTTGGAAGTGGCATATTTCCCATTTCTACAGTGACTGTCATTCCAGTTACTCTGGAGGCAAAGGAGCTCAGTGGACATGATTCTTTTTCACAGGAAAGATCAGACAATTCTTTGAGAGAATTATCAGCAAAAAAACCAAACCAGTAATTGGATTAAAAAAGTACTTACCTCCATCTTTCACTGTTCCTTCTCTGTCTTCACGTGGATTTTTAAAAGCATAGTTGTTAAGAATCACACAGTAACCATGGGGATTATTTTTCATTTTATATGCTTCCACAAGCTGTAGAAGCAAAGAAAACAGGTAAGAAAGAGGTGCCAAGCATCCAAAAGATAAATATGCTATACACAGATTGTTGGTCCTTCATGTCCAAGAGCAAAAAAATCATGAGGGCCAAGACACAATAAAGGAAAAGCCTAAGAATACAAGCTAGCTACAGGGGACAGGAATCTGCTCTGTCTCCCTGAATCTCTCCTCCTATCTCTCTGTGGTTAGGATATGATTTTGGCATGGGAGAAAGTGACTATCCGGAAACACAAATTTACATGTGCAGAGGAAAAGTTCCTGCACCCCACCATTCCTTCTGAGAGTCCTTGTGAGTTTCTAGTGAGGTAGCAGATTCTGTTGTTCTCCCATCTGTCCAGGAGCATCCTGGCCAGGACTTTAATGTCCCAGTCTCCATTATCGTTAAGATTGGTTTTCTTCATGCAATAGCTACTCCTTCATTTCTTGCCTAAAAAGCTGCTGACAGCCGGGTCCTCAAAAAGGAACAAGGCTTGGTCCTGTTTTGAAGATAGGAATTTTTCTAAGGCCTATGTATAAAGCCAGAACCCCTCCCTTTCAGCTCTTCCACCTGCTTAGTCTTAAGAATTTATGCTCCCTGCTCCTAGGAGCTGGATAAAAACTTTAAAGGTAATCTCAAGGTATTTCTCACCAGCTGTGGTGTCTCTCCCTCTGCTCCTTGTTCTGCTGGATGGACAACAGGCACAGGCACTGGATAGTGGAGTTTTTCCTTGGAATCATTTTCTAAGAGGGAGAAGATAAACAGAACACTTAGGACTAAAAAGATAATTCTTCCATTGTACATATTTCAAGACTCAAAAAAACAGTGCAAGGAGTGAGGTGGAGGAAGGTTTCCACATCGCTGAGACACCATCATTTTGTAGAGCTGAGCCAAAAAGGGCTCCAGTTTCACAGACTGCTGGTTATTGAAGCTGTGCAGAGCTGTGCTCCGTTTCTTCTCTGATCTTTTACTGGTAGCAAGATCCAGATAATAAAAGGTTGAATGTGAGTAGTCACCCCAGGCAAGCCATTCACTAGCATCTCTACTATGGGATACATAAGTGAAAGAGAAGACCCATTTTTGCACAGTGGTACACTACAACTAGTTCATTTATTTTGGAGGCCTTTGTCTCTTCTCCAGAGAACTTTACTGTTTGGGTGGACACACCAATGATGCAGAATACCAGCATAACAGAAGATCTCCTCAAAGCAACAAAACACTTCTTTGAATACAACTGCCTGAAATAAGTGAAGAAATCATCAAACCCATGATTCTACTCAAGGAAATAAATCACAGTATCCCTTTTACAAGTTACACAGATGTGTTTAAATGAAATTTAGTTGTCCAGGCAACAAGATCGGTAAGATGTGCTCTTTTTCAAGGAGGATAAAGTAATAACAATACTCCTAAAAAGCCATTCCCCCTGACATGGGGCTTGCTTACACTAGTCACCCTTGGCAGTTTTTTTCTGATCTTTTAAAGACACAAGCACAGGTCAACAGCACAAAGACATGCTGGCGAAACTAGTCGGTATCTCTGCAGGGAACTGCATGGGCTGTATAGATGTGTCTAAGGAAACACACATTCTGAGTCATCCAAAAGTAAGTTCTGGGGAAAAATATAATAGGTCTCAGTTGTTGGTTGATGCATCCTGTTTCCTAAAGAGTAAGGCCCAGCTGAGGTGTCACAAGTCACCACCTCTGCTGCAAAAGTGCAGATATACTGGAGTCCTTAAAATTTCACATCTGGTACAAAAAGCTGTGGTTATGCTTTAACCAAGCACCTGGTCTCCAGGGACTCTTCCTTTGACTAAAAGCAGACAACCTGGCTATCAGAAAATAATGCTGACAATCTGCCAATACAAGTTTTCCCAAGGCACCTGTCACCTCCAGTCTCTTTCAGTGACTGAAAAGCTATCCTGGTCCAAAACCAGCACTGCACTATTTCCTGAAGAGAAAAATTGCATTTAGGGCAAAGAGGAGGGAGAAGCAGACTGTTTACAAGACACAGAACATACTTCAAGGAGAAATACAAGAAGATATGATGGGATAGTGAAGTAGCAGGGAACTTCAGAAACCACAGGTATCAAGAGCTGCTCTGCCTATCCTAGGTTACTGTAACGTCTCTCATCTCTGGACTCCTGAGCTGCCAAGGACAGAGGCATAAAAATCACAAAAAAAAAATCTCTACTCTTAAACAGCAGATTAAATAATTTACCTTTTGTTTTTTCTTCATAGGCATCGATTTTTTTCTTTACATCAGTTCTAAATCCCTTTAATATATCTTTCAGCACTGTTACGTCATCTTCTTTGATTATCCCATTTCTTTCCATTTCCAGTAACACCTTCAACATTGACTGGTAAAACAAAAACACATAACCCAAACTCATACAGTGACCTTCAATAACTGCAGTATCAGGCACTTCTGGTCAGAGCAGAAGACACCTTCCTCACTCCCAGAGACTGACCAGCTGAAGACCAATTTTTTTTTCTTCCAAACCTCATTAAAACAAGGGTCAGGATGCAATGCAACTGAAGAAACACATCATTACGGTTAAGAGAGGATCATTAGAAATTGCCTATGTCTAGGTTATTCTGCTTTGTTTCAGCAGTGCAAAGCACTGATGTGGATAACACCATGGCATCCTGTTGGGCCTCTGTGTTCAGATGAAGTGCTATTAAGTCATTTGGCTGTGCTATTTTAGATTTTCTGTTACAGAAGAGGTGTTCAGGGCTAATTTTGTTTTTTAAAGCTCAATAGTCCACCAAGTTGGAGGTAAATCTCCTAGTTTTCCTACAGGTGCCAGAACACAAATAGGGCTTTTAAGGAAGCTTCTTAATAATACCAGGCATTTTTATAACATGGTTCATTATTTACAATACAAGTCTTAAACTAGCTTATCAAACCTCTAAATACTTTTGTGGAGGAGTTAACAAAACGCTGTTACCCCAGATTACAATAAAGAAGAAAATGTAGCCAATGACACACAGACAATTTGTGATTGAATACACATTAGAACTGTCTCCAAAACATGGTTTTTTCTTCCAGCAAACATCACTCTTCCTAGATACAGCATATGTTCAAATGCCTTTATAAGTGCCAAGCAAAGATGAAAGGAAGAGCATGATGGATTTTGCAAGAAGAAAAGATTAGGGAGACAGGTGGTGGAGGGACAATAGGAACAGGAGAGCAAAAAAGGGCAGAGAAAAGATGCAATGAGAAAAAAAAGTCCATTCTTTCACACAGCAGCTATCAGCTAACATCACAGTTCTTTCAACAACAGATTTTAGTGAGAGCAGACTGCTTTCTCTTTCCTCCCTTCTCACAAGCACTAGCAGACTCTGAATTAGCCTTGCAAGAAACTTATCAAGATCACTTTGCGTACAGCATTATCCTGAAGCTTGTTCTTTGGTATTTGCTTTTGGAGCAGGAACTTCACACGTTTAACATCATCTGGAGTCAAGTCCTCTGTAATTCCATATAGCAGTTGCCTGGCAATAAAGAACAGAGAAAGCCTGATTAAGAAAGTTATGAGAAGTAAACACCACAATTACACATTTTAACTGCGAAATGTAAAACTCACAGTGGCAGGTAGTCACGCTGTAATAAACACAGTTATGCTGGGATATTCATAAGACAACAGTGCAGACGGAAAACAAGACAGTACACAACAGAACTGTTGTATATTTTGCATGCAAAGGTTTACTACTTCTGTGCTTACCTGTAGGCCGACACTTGTGCCCTGCCTGGGATCTGAAGCTCCCTCTCCATCTCTTTTCGGCTGGAGCCCAGCTGGGCTTCCAGGAGGTCGATCCGACCGATGCGGTAGAGCAGCTCCTTCAGGAAGGACAGGTTCCCTGCCTCGATCATGCCTTTCTCCTGCAGCGCCTCGAAGAAGTCCTGCGCCTTCTGGATGGCTTCCAGCTTCCTCATGGGGACATGCTCCAGGCTGAGGAACGTGCCTCAAAGAAGGCCTTGGGCTCCTGGATGGCTTCCAGCTTCCTCGCGGCTATGTAGTCCAGGCTGAGGAACTTCAGAGACACCAGTTCATCTGTGACCAAAGCCTCAGAAATGTCAAAAAGGAGTCTCTGGAAGTCTGTACTCATTTCACATCAGGATTTGGATCTAAACACAAACAGAAGTGTCAGTAACAGTAGTGCCAACAACCTGATTATAAAAGGTGTAACATCATGCAAAATAGCCCAAAATAAATACATGCAACCAAAACAGCAGAGACAGGCTGTCTTGCTATCATAGCTTTGGTGCTTAGCTCTTTCAGTTCTCTTGACTTAACAAGGAATATGAAAAACTGTACTAAGTGAAATTGAGAGAGAAAGTCACAGATTGTTCTCACTTCCTATGGCGCCTCTAGACAGCGGGAAGTAACAATGTACAGGATGTACAATCCTTGCAGGCTGCTGCTGTTTTGATTTTGTTTGGGCTGAGGTTTGATCCTATTTGGGAGCAAGAGCCACTTGCAAGTCTGAAACACAGACTACGTAGTAAATGAGACTGCCAGTTTTTATACCATAACAAAGATAAAGCTTTTACATCAAAACAAAGATAACAGTCCACATGAGTATAGCTCTTCTAAGCTATTTGGCTTTGCTTTTCTTTATACGCTGCTTCTGACCCTGGTCAGCATAGCCAAAGCACCTCTTCTTGTTTTGGATTATCTGCATCACATAAAACTCAGTTCCCAGTTCTCAATCAATTTGTAATATTAAAATCAAATACAGATCATGTCAACCCTTTTAAAAAGGCCAGGAGAATTCTTATCAAACAAGTTACATTTTACTGAGCACCAAATCGCACCTCCCTCCTCCACCGCTTCCTCCACCAGCTTTAGAAATATTAAACTTGGCTTATGGATCGAACTTTTGAGCACAAGAAAAAGTAAGAAAATACCAAGTGCAAATCTTCCAATTATCTCACCCTGACACTTAAAGACCTGCCTCCACTGCCTCTCTGGTAAGAGAACCATTTGTCTCTTTACTCTCTCTGCCTTAGATCTAAGACACTTAGGAATCTCTGAAGAGAAACTCTAGAAGAAATGCATTCAGTAGAGGTCTCTTGTCCCACTGGATTCACTGGGAGACAGAAAAGTTGACAACAGCAAATCAAAACTTCCTATTCCTACACTACGGAGTATTAGGCAATCCATTTTAAGGTTACTGCTACTGCAAATGTTGCAATACCAGGGCTAGTAACTCCAAAGTAGCCCAGCTGACTAACTCAATCAGTACTACCGTAAATATTAAAAAAAATAATTAGCAGAGAATCGTGCTCCCCTTTCCTCCAAGGACCACTCTACAGCAAAGCAGCTTTTTGTGGCGTACCCTTGGTCAGCAGTCTGTTAGTTAGCAAGAGTGAACATACAACTGAATCTTAAACCTTTGTCTCTCAAAAAAACTGATAAAACAGCAAAACATACACGGTGATGCAGCAAATACGATTCATGCTCTGCCCTCAAATACTGTTTTCGTCAAATCCATTCAAACGGAACTTTTAAACAGATTAGAATCCACACCACTCAGCCCGTATCACCACAAAACCACTAGTATCTGAATAAATCATATGTGCTTAACCTCATGATTCAATGATCTCAGATCTGACTGTATATTTTCATATCCACACGGGAAAGAGAAGAATACTTTCTTGGTAGCTAGTTATGAAGTTATCTTCTTTCTCATATAAATGTTTTTTAAGGTACAAGGCATGTGCTTATAAAAGTAAATCTATCTGGTAAAGGAAATATTAATTTTTATTTCTCAAAGGCTGTAAGTTTCAAACCTACAAAATTATTGCAATTAGAATAGACCTGCCACCTACACACTATATTTAAGCCTGTTTGTAAATACAGGGAGCACACTAAAACAATGTTTAACTGCTTCTGTCTTTTTCTCCCACTTTACTAAATATGCAACCAATACAACATGCAAACTGTTTAATGATAATAATAACAACAATAACAATACTAATTTTATGTCGCTTACATGGGAGGACAGGCTGGAGGACTGGTGGAACAACTCTGAAAAAAGTGAGACAGCCACGGCCTCTAAAGTTCCAGGAAAAGTCCTGCCTTTTGTACTATGGTCTGTATGGTCACATGACTTATGAAAAGTATAACAAAGTAATAAGCTGTGGTCCTAATGCAGCGTTCTCTAGTCCACCTATCATGCATCGTTCCAGTTTCAGAAAATTAATCATTACAGTGTTTGTGAGAAAAATCGGTAAACAAGCCACAAAAGTAACCAGGTTTTCCTTTTGGTTTAAGGGGACACACTAAGCAGCATAGCCAGGACTTTCTAGCATACAGAACAGCTCAGTGTATTTGCTCCCATACATAAATCCTGATTAAAAGACAGTAAGGGAAGGGTGAATCAATTATATCTTCCCATTTAGAAATCTCAGTCCCCCTGTCCTGCTGTATCACCAGATCCTCCGTGATTTACCTCCTTTCTCTGAAGTTCCTCTCCAACTGACCCTAACCTATTTTTAACATGCACTTTCATGGAAGATTATTTCCTAAATTAAAAAAAAGTCAGTTATCAGCACCGAATTCAGTAGCAGCACTCAGTGAACACAGGGAACCGAAAGGCTAAACATTCCTTTGAAATTATTTATGTAATCTACTTCCCCATTTACAAGATAATTGAAGCAATAATTAACTTCTGGCATTTTTACCCTCTTTAAAGTACAGAACTCTCTGCCTTCAATGGTAAGGTTCCCAGTATGGTCTGCTGGTCACCAGTATCTTCCTTGCAGCAGGAAATACATGATCAGCAATCAGTACAGCTACCAGACTCTCGGAAGCTTGTGAAGTCAGCATTATGAAGAGAGCCAATTAGGAGAGCCAAAATTTGTTAAAATTTTGCAATTAAAACAATCATTCATTGATTGCAACCTATCTACCCTTATAAACTCAAAATTATAACATACCCTTCAACAGAATGAGGCATACAAATTCCTTCCAAAAGGCACACGCTAGTAACAGTTCAGAAAACGCGTCTGACTTATTTCACTGGCGCAAGTTGTCCTTTTATCCAAAGGCTGAGAGTAGCACAGAGGGACACCACAATCTTCAGGTCCAAAATGGTTGTGTCTCCGTGTCATCTCATGCCTCAGTGTCTGTCTCCCTGCATCAGTTCCTCTGTGTCTTAACTGAATGAAGACTCCAGTCAAGCCCAGGTTTGCCTTTTCACATAGAGGCTTCTCCCATCATGCAGCAGTTTCAAGGACCAGCCCTCCTGGCACTGTTCTTCCTCTTTGTCTTTACTGTTTCACTTTTTATTTCGTCCTCTCTTGCCCTTCCCCAACATGTTGCTGTCCTTTTGTTAGCTTACAGCCTCTCCCATTTCCCTCAGCTCCCTGGCACCCTGGTTTTGTCCCTCCCGCTTCCTTTAGAACTGTCTCAGTGACCCAATCTATTCCTTGTGCAACAGTCTGCCAAAAATTCATCTCTCCCAGAAAGGCTGGTCTTGAGGAAGTGAAAACGGGGAGGCTACTGATTACTCAGCAACCATAGTGACTGTGTCCTCTACTGGCACAAGGCAGGATACACAGCTCCTGCACAAAAACTGACAGGATACAAGAGACTTGCAGACATTACAAATCCCACTTCAAGATCATAGTCTTCCCAGGATGCCAACTTTCCAACAGAAAGGCTCTTTTTACACTAGTTGCACTTAAAGCTATCTAAACAAGGGTTGCACAAGTCACAACTGTTGTCCCTCAATTGGGGCTTAGGTCCATGCCCAGTGTGCAGGAGCCAGTGAGCACACAGAATCGAGATCCACCTTCTAACCTTTCCGTACAGAAAGGGGTCCCAGGCAATAGTTTGTAAAGCTAGCACCCCTCTTTGGAGAAGCTGTGCGCTTTTATACAGGTTACAACAGAGGAAGTTGCACAATATTCATTCATTGGTCAACTTCCGATTAGGTAACTGATGCTCTTCTGAGCATGTTCCAATCAGTGGTTAGTTCATTATACAGAGGCAGGCGGACATTAGCATGTAAGGTCCCCTTCCAGAGGTGTGATTTTTATCATGCTAATTAGTCCTAGTTTCCTTTCAGGCAATCCTACTTCTTTCTCCCCCATCCCCCTAGTCAGGAGGCGATTTACATTAGCACATTGTCATTCTGATGTTACCTTGTTGTGATTCTTTACTTTGAGGACCACACAGCCCTACTTTAATTCTGTAGGTGGAGAGCATGCACATGTGCATATGCGTCTGTATGCCATCACTAAGCCTTAACAGAAACCAATCACATTTTGTTTGTTTGTTTGGTTTGGACTGATTTTTTTCTGGCACAGCTCTGTATTACTGGAGTTACACTGAAGGTGTACAGTGAGGACAGCAAGGAGTGATAAATATCTAAGTTGTATGAAAACTACCTGTTCTCCCCCAAGACTTTCAAACTGCTATCTTACATTACACTGCAGGAGAAATGTCCAACAATCTTGCTGAATGGCAACTGCGTTATAGTGCTAAGCCTACCCTGCCTTTGGGGTTGTGCTGAGAGTACCACTGCACGCACCCAAGTATTACAATGTTCTGGTTTTGGCTGGGATAGTTCATTTTCTTCCTAGTAGCTGGCGTAGCGCTGTGTTTTGGGTTTAGTATGAGAAGAACGTTGATAACACACTGATGTTTTAGTTGTTGCTAAGCAGTGCTTACACTGGTCAAGGACTTTTCAGCTTCCCCTGCTCTGCCAGGTGCACAAGAAGCTGGAGGGGGCACAGCCAGGACAGCTAACCCAAACTGGCCAAAGGGGTCTTCCATATCATATGATGTCATGCTCAGTATATAAACTGGAGGGAGTTGGCTGGGGGGCAGTGATTGCTACTCAGGGAGTGGCAGGGTGTTAGTTGGTGGGTGATGAGTTGTTGTGTCACTTGTTTTTATTTCCAGGTTTTGTTTTTCTCTCTGTTTCCCTTTTCATTACATCATCATTACTATTATTACTATTATTATTTCAATTATGAAACTGTTCTTACCTCAATCCATGAGTTTTCTTACTTTTGCTCTTCTGATTCTCTCCCCCATCCCACCTGGGAGGGGAGGGTGAGTGAAAGGCCATGTGGTGCTTAGTTGCCAGCTGCAGCTAAACCATGAGAAATGTGCAGCCATATAAACACAGCCTTCAATACACACAAGCAAAATATTCACACTGAATAGTATAAATCATGGTAGCGTAAACTGTGTTTGAACAAACCTTCTTATGAACGAGGGAGACTTTGTACCAGTCTTTTATATTTCACAAGTGTGGATCACTCTCCCCAGGGAACTCAAGGCAGAAGTCAGCTTAGACTCTTCTGACTGCCTTTACCTATCTGTGATTTAACTGGAGATTACCCAGGCAGAAGTCTCTACAGAGAAAGCAAGATAACATGATGATGTTCTTTGTCTACCGAACTTAAAAATGAAAACAAGATCCTGCAAAACGTCGAAATTGTTGTCAGTGTTTACTCCATACTGATGAAAATGCAATTGTTACCTAAACATAAAACCCAAGAGTACACCAAGCCTGAACAGTAACTGCGAGCCTGAAACTTCATGATTCTATTACAGTATGTTACTAACAGATAAAAGATTTTCTATCTCTGGCACAGATATGACTTCAAGTGTGGCAGCTGTACTAACTTAGAAGACTAAAAATGTGATGGGTCACACAACTCTCAATTCATCATGATAAAAAGTGACCATTATGTTTTGGCAAACAGGCTGCATTTCAATGCTCTGTATGATGCAAAACTCCCTTCCTAAAAATCCTAGATAGTGCAAACTAAAAATTGCATCCAACAGCGCTAGACAGACTCTTTCAAATCTTTACCCTAACTTATGGCTAGTAATCATATATAACAATCAGTGTTCTGCTGAAATAAACTAAGTTTCACTTCAGCTTAAACCCTGAGGCAGCAAAGTGCAGGGACCAGTCAGAAAGGATAAGCCTTACCCCAGTACATAATTTTATCTCACCAAGCTCTTAAAAAGAAGTACGAATTTAATGCAGTAACAAACAGGAAGGACAAAGACATACATAGTAAATGCTCATAACAAAACAACACGACATCATTTCAGTTAACTCACAAAATGCTGTTAGAAGCTTAATTAACAAGGAGCTTTGTTTCCTATATAACTGCATTTTAGACCTTAAAACAAGAAATGATAATCAGAAAATTTAATGCTTAACAAAGTTAACCAATCTGATAAACCTATACCTATACTACTGAATGCCATATTTCATAGTGTGAAAATCATCTACCCTAACTTTTCTTCCCAGAAGTGATAGGGAAATGACAGTTCACAAGGTTTCACAGAGGGAATACTATACAGCATTTTGGCTTTACTCTGTTTTGGAAAGATCTCATTGCACATGAGGTTTATGTTAGCCATTAGTTGGTATCAGTGTACATTGTGGAACAAATTACTGATTTCTGTAGTTAACTGGTTAAATGTAATTTAAATTAGAGATGGAAGAAATCCTTTTCCACTTACTACTTAAGCTTTCTCCTCTTCATTCCCACCTTTGTCTTTCTCTATGTGGATTCAGAGGCAGGACTTAGAATTGTTAGCCTGCAAAATAAAACACAGTAAGCCTAAACCAGACCATTAACAATCCTGGTTTAGATATGGAAGGCTACATGCAACCCTTATGCTGTCAGGAAAATGCTTTTATACCTGCAGTCTGTGCAGGTTCAAAAACGTTTAACATGATAGAAGCATGCTTCTCACAACCCTGATGTAAATGTTTAATGTAAATGTAAAGATGATGTAAATAGCTTGCACATGGATTGTTTTAATTGTGCCTCTCCAGTTTCACAGTTTGCTTGGCAAAAAAATTTATGAGGCCTTGCCTTGAAGCTAACAGTTCCTCAGGGTTCTGGATAACTGCCTTAAAACAGGTAGTGTGGTGAACAGCATTTAAATGAGATGTACTGATAAAAAGATGTATTTTAAAAGCCTCAGTGTTGCTGTGAAGGAGGAGGGTCTCTAGGTATTGGGAATATAAATTTTCTTCTTAAAGTATATGCTGGTTGGGGCATCTGCTTCTTTGTCCCCAAGCGGTCAACACGTCTGCTCACATCTTCATTAACTTCTGTAAGAATTGACAAAATATCTTCACCCCTACAGACAGAAGGAGAGCAAAAATTTAAAAAATTACTTATTAATGAGCAGATGGCACTCCATTTAACACCTCCGAGATCATCCAGAAGATACAGTATAAACATTTAAAACACAAAAAAGAAAAGACATTATTTTCTCCATATTTCTCCTCTTTTATTCTCATTTGAGTCATATTAAAAACAAAAGACCTTTTCTTACTCTGTCTTGCTTGATTCAACTGGTAAAGAAAAATAGTGGAATAAAGTATTTTTACCTAAATCCACTCAAGAAACAGATGGTTCTGCTTTAAAGAATACAGATGGGAGGTTTTGAGGGTTTTTTACAATAAACTTCACATTCTCCATATTATCTCTATGGTACTAGCAGCATTAATGTAAATTTATCAGTGGCAAGCAAACAAATCATCAGTTTTAACTAATCTTGTCCACCTCAGAACATGGGTTAGTGTCCCTATATAAATTTGCCTTTGGAGAAAAAAAAAGGGGGAAGTTCCTCCCATTTTTTCATGGAAGGGCTAAGCAAAGTATTTACCTTGGTACCAACAACTGTAGCTTGCTGCACAGGGCCTGGATATACCAAGCACCCTGTTGAATGTGCCGGAAAGAGACATATCCATCAATTGTGGCCATGCCTAAGAGGAAATCAGCCTCTTCAGGAATACTTTCAGAAGGAGAAACACTCCGTTGCATGTAAGACAAGTCAGGAATCCGTGCATCAGCTTCAACATAGACAGGACACTGTATCTCTTTACCCTGGCATGCTTGGATAAAGAAGAGTTTGGGTTTTTCAGCCAGCTGTGGACATTGTTTGGCAGTGAAGTGGGACATGATTGTGCGGATTGATACAAGTTCCTCATCTTTCCCATAGATCGCTCCTGACTCTCCATGAGATAGGATACAACATATAAAACAGTCCCTGTCTTTGTGATCTTGCAAACGCTGCCAAGTTTGCATGAGATTTTTAATCTCCTGAGACGTCAGATCTGTGTACGTCCTCACATCCAGACCAAGCCAAGTGAATACTCGCTCCAGTTCGCCTGTAATTTTAAGAAACATAAAAGGAAAAATTGAGGCAGTAGAAAACCATTTTATGAAGTCACCATGCAAGCTAATCTGAACCAGGAAAGAACTTACACCCTGACACTTTTGCAGAATCATCCTTATGCTAGTATCAACTAAAGGTTAACTCAAATTAAAAAAGATGGCATCAGCTCAAACACAGAGTTCCTGGATTTTTCCAGACAAGTTTCAGAAAATACAATGACATTTTACAATGTATAATGACACACTAAGTGAACTCACAAATGACACCTGAAAATATGAGGGCCTCCCCCACGAGTTTCAGATTAGATCTTTCAAAACGTTCCTCACATCATTATTTTCCAGCTGCAGTTTTGACTATTAGAGTTTCATACAGAAGAGACAAATAGAATTAACAGAATAAAATAAGAAGTATGCACAGAGTTGCCTGATTATGGAATTTTGCATTTTGTAGAATGATGGTTTAGTTTAGTTTAAGTTCTTTATTATAGCTATAGATAAAGGCTAAGTAAAAAGAGGTTCTTAAAATGATTCAAGAATGATCCAACTGCATCAGAAACTTGGTGGTTACTCAACCTTTAACCCTTCCTCCCCAAGGATACCCAAATGACATAATTTAACACATACCAAACATTTTACTCGTTAAGAATATTAACTAAAAGACAGACAATAAAGTATAGAGCAATACTAGACAATCAACTCATATGGGGAAAGACAGAGACTAATCCTCCAAAAATCTCACTTCAGTAACTTACCAGCATCTTTGCAAGAACCCTTCCTCTCCTGAAGAGACCTATCGAATTTAACATTATTAATAACAAGACAAAATCCTCTGTGCGGTCTATCCATTTTGTAGCTTGTCATCTTCTGTAGAAAGGAGAGGAAAAAAGCTTACAGCCTCAATGAATTTATTCAACTTACTCATATTTCCTCAACATGTCTCAAAATTGGCATCCAAGAATTAGAGGCACCTAAGACTGTGGGTTACTTCTGAAAAGCTGGTACTCAGTGATGCCTCCTTGTGAGAAAGACATGGGTGAAGCCTCAAGCACACTCTGTCACCATACTATCAAACTGTAGAGAGAAAGTTAGCAGCTGTATGCAAAAGGGAGGATTCAGCAGCCAAACTCTGCAATCTGAATTGGTGATGGGGATAGAAGTCCCCAACTGTTTCTAATGTCATAATAAGATTTTAACTTCAGACGGCAGAGGGTTCACTGTGAAACTATAGGATGTTAGACATCTGAGATTTTTTTTTTTCAAGAGTACTGATAAATACCTGGAGCAGGTAGTTCATACTGATCCACTGGAAAGGGATGCAAGCAGATCAGACATCTCAGAAGTGCATAAACCTGCCACACTACCAGTTTTGCTAAGACTTAAAAGTTACCTCCCACTCTTAAGAAAGAATGTTTTAAAAACTGAAAAGTCACCAAAACTTCCAAGTACCATCTCTTCAAGTCTAACCCTGGGTTGAAATAAAAAACTCCCTCCACTCCAGTTCCTTTCTGTTCACCAGAGAAGAACAAACACCTGCTTTTGCGCATTTTAGTAGAACACAATGAAGGCAGCATTCCAAGTTTCTTCAACAGCAGCAAGAAGTACTTTTGCTACAGCAGTCTGAACATCAGCTGATGAAAAGGTATGTTATTGCACAGAACTTCAAGAAATTAAATAGCTATAAACAAATTAACAACTTGCTCCCTCAATATCCATGCTCATCAGAAGGAAAAAGCCAGAGGGAGAATTCAGTGGTTACACTGCTGTACAAAGTTAAAGAGTGCACATAGGGCTCCTAAGAAGTAATCTCACAAAAGTGATCTTTTCTCCTGTACCAAGACCTCTGGTTTAGTGAGGAAGATCGTTACATGCCTGCAATAGCTTACTAAAAACTCTTGCCTTCTTTTACCCTTCTCACAAGGTTTTTGCATGCTACCCCTTACCACTTTTAATTTCAAGATGCCCTAAAGCTTTTTCTAAACCAGATCCAGAAAGAGAGAACTGTGAAGCTACATTTGTCTCTGTTGTCTTGCACATACTGCTGCCGTCTCCAAAATGCACAACTTCAGAAAATGCCAAATGTTTTGCCTGTATCAGGAAGACAAGCAGATGCAGTGATGTGTGGATAACATCAAAAGTCTTATGCCTGTTTTGCCTCCACCACACCTTTCAATACTGCTAAGTTTCTGACCTCCAACATTAAAATATTCTCAGAAATGTCCCAGTTCATCAGACCACTCAAAAAAACCTTCATGAGACACACAGACATCTCACATGTCCTTGCATGATAAATGTCATTACAGGGATGAAGACCTCACACACCCAGCTATCCAAAAAGAAGGATTTAAGAGATTGTCTCAAACCTTGGATTCATTTTCTACATCGTTGAATTTCCCAGGCAGCTCCAGGTTCATTTCAGCGAAGCCTTGTGTAAGATTAACTGCTTTGCTATCTATGAAAAAAACCCAGCATAGATATTTATGAAGAGAAATCCAGTATTGGTGGATGTAGCAAAAGGATTTTAGCTACAACACAGCACTTTTTGTATTTGAAATACTGTTTCATTGAAAGGAGTAATTCCTCTGTATGAGATAGCATAATCATGTTCAAAGGATCTATTCTGAACATCTCCAGTTATTTATTATTTTTTAAAATTAAATATTATATATTTTTGTGACAAAGGCAAGGTTTCTATTTGTATTGGTATTGTGGAACAAAGATATCTATGGTACAAAGATAGATTCTGAGACATTCAAATAAATTTTTCATTTGGACATCAGCTTAGAAAGAAACTGTATTGTAAGAAGGATCTGCAATGTTACTACTGAAGCTCCCATTACAGATTTTTTTGTTGTTGTTCCTGAATTGCTGACAATAACTCCGAGACTGACTTTCAGAGCAAGGTGGCATTGACAGAGCTTGAAAGCAGAAAAGAGCTGACAGGTGGTGTGCTGCTATACTTTGCAACTGGTCAATTTAACATGGAGTCACAAAGATGGATGCAAACTACCCACTTTTATTTGTACCAAATCTTTTCAGAGATCTGATCTAAAATGTAACTTTATTTATTGCTGCTTTATTTACTTCTCCCTAAAACACTTGTCTCTTTTTGCACTGATCACACACTATTTAATGCATTCAAAACATCCATCTCTACTCTACTCAACATAATGATCTATACAGCAAATGAAGTTAGAGGTAAAATCCTGCACCCAAAAAATTAACATTTCAGTTTTTTAAACAGAGTGTCCCATTCTCTTGTCCTTACAGGGATATTTAAACAGAAAACTTGGGGTTTTGTTTTCAGGAAAGAATTAATCTTTTTGTTTCTAATCAGACAAGCCTTATTAGTTAGTTTCTAGTCAATGACTGACCATGTACACAGGATTTGCCAATTTTCTCTTGCCTCTTTTATATAAGAACAGAAATCCGTCAAATCTATTTGTGCAGAAAGCAAAAGACCCTTCCAAGAAGACAGCAAGGTTAAGTGTGTTGCATTAAACCAAACGCTAGAAATTTCCCAGAGAAAGTAAAGGAACGCAACATTAAACGTAAAGGTAATAAAAACCAAACATATTTTCAGAAATTCTTACCCTTGACATTAGAACCAACAGATTTGATTGAGGTCTCCTATTTTTTGAATTAGGGGAATACCAAGTTAAAAATCATTATTATATATAAGTTTTTATAGTGATTTTAGCAAAATAGCCTTAATACAAAGCTCTTTAAGTAGTGAGTATGGACAATACTGAATTTCTAACAGCAGCAAAGCATTTAATAATGAAATTACAAAAAAATTCCCCACTTACAGCAAATCTCACGGAGCTAGAAACAACTATATTATCTCTTAAGGATAAAGGGAAACAGCAAAGTTTTTTTTTTTTCCCTTCCAAATGATCCTCTTACTATAGGGATAGGCAGTCACTATAAACAAAATAAAGGTCCCAACATCATCCCATAGCAATTATAGTAGTATTTTTGACTTCCACTATTTGATACTATATGCAGCTGTGTTTCTTACGTGCTGAACAAATATGCTTGTTCCCGTCCTAAACCAAGTAAGAAGATTTAGCAAAAAATCTCACAGCCAGTACAGTTTCAAAACAGAGGCAAGAAAAAACTCCAACCCCCAAACCATTAAGACCCAAGCTAGCAGTACATACTCCAGTGTACCTGAGGGGAAGTGAATACTCTGATGCCTCTGGTGTGAGACACTGAAGATTCCTTGACTGGCAGAGTATTCTCCTGCTGAGGCAGACATACTAAGAACAGAAAGAGACCAAAATGAGAGAAGCTAAGTGCCTTTTAGTTAAACCAATATGAATCTGCACATTAGGCAAATGCAGATCTATGCTTACTGAAAGTTGTATTAAAATAGAAGGCACCTTTGAAACACACTAACAAAGCATGGGGGAATGGAACTCATGAATCGCTGAGTGCCCTTGCACCTACTGGGGAGACATAGCTTTGTACTTCCCAGAATTTTTTTTCTCCAGTGCTTAAATAAATGGATATAGAACTTTTTCCCCAGTATGCTTACAGTCACTCCACAGGACGTTAAATGAAGGAATATTACAAACTGCAGTATAACCCCTAGTAATGTGAATCACACATTTAATAACAAAGCCTACCACATATCAGACATATTCACAGAGTTTGCCTCGCCAGCTTATTAGCAGTCAACTGCCTTGTTGTAGCGTACATTCATACATCACAAAGTGCCTTTTACAGGAGTCATCATCATCTCAATAATATTCATGGGGAAATGGAGAAGTGCGACATAACTATAAATAGGTTTTTGGTTTCCCAGCCTGTTCTGTATGTGCTGGACTGCTCTGTGTGGCCTCAGATATTCCAGCACATCCCTTCTTGAATTCAGCTAGGAAGTAATACAAGCTAGGGACTGTTATGCCGAATTTGTGTGTGAAGATGAGCAATCCCACTCCAGCTCCTGTTCCAGCAATGCACACATAGGACCTTGAGGTTCAGTTGCAGAGACCCTTCTAGTGCTTCCAGCATTTTAGCAAACCTACCCCCTGACTCTGAATTTCTCACCTTTTCCCCTTTTGTAGCTGTTTACTGTTTCTAGAAGATCAGGTGAAACATTCATACAGACTTCCTCCAGCATCTGTACATTGTTTTCAGTTAAAAGGCCCTTTTTTTCCAATATAATCAGCAATTCCAGAGCAGACTGACAGTCAAAAGGAAAGAGTAAAATATAGTTATCGTATCATAGAACTCAAAACTTACCCGCTTTGCTTCCTACCAATAAGTTCCAAATAGTCAATTTTGCATCACTGTGGGGGGATGGAAGTGTTGCTCTATGGAAAGCTACTGGTTGTGTTATTATTTGGTATGGTCTTGTTTAAACAGATTCACCAAAACCATATTAATGACTCTTGGCTTTGAGAAGGCTTTACTGCTGTGAAATGGTACCAACAACATAGGGACATGAATCTCCTTTGCACATGGCTCATGCAAGAAGATTTGATCTGTCACCCTTTTATGATCTAATGCAAGACTGTGGACTGTCAGAGACTGACCCGGGCATAAAGCATCAAATTCCATGCTTACCTGTCAACACCTTCCTCCTTGCTAACCCTATAAATACCGACCAGCCTAGTTGCAGATTATGCCCTATTCTGCCAAATATTTTTCATGCTTTTCCTCCTATTTCCCCCCCTCCTTCTTCCCACCAATTTGGCTCTCTCCTCACATACAACTATTATCCGTCGCTTTGGAAGATGGTTTTGCAGGAGGAATATGATATCCTTCAACATCTCATTGGTAATGTTCTCTGACAATTCATACAGCATCTGCCTGTAACAGAAATCCAGTGAGATAAAAGCAGAACAGAAGACCATGTACAAACTAAAAGCAATCTGAGAATTTAAAAATGAAAAGGGAAACAGTATTGCATAAATGGCAATAATGGAGAGAATAGAATCTTGCTGCAAGCTGACCTATATGGAGACACTCTTCCCTTCTTAGGCAGACATTCTTGCACTTTCTCCTTGGTATAACCAAGTTTCTTGAGCAAGGAGTGACATTTCATTCTGTATAAGAGTTCAGCTACCAGGAAAGTATCTTCCTCATTCAGATATTCTGCAGCTATGAGAAGCTGAAAGATGTCCACTGCTGACTTTGCACTTTCTAGTTTTCTGAAGGGGAGCAAGTCAGTACAGAGAAATTTTAAAGCTGCTAAATCTTCGGCCACCAGATTTTCATCAATGAGCAGAAGCTGCTGACGGAACTTCAAGCTGACATCATGCTCCATGTTGCTGGAACCAACAGTCTCTCTGCCTGGAAATAGAAAGCAAACGCTAGTAACACTTGAATCTCCAATACAACAAAGATTTCATCCAACAGCTGTTTGGAAATCCTGAATTCTCTGCAGAAGAGGAGTTTCCTTTTAAATAAACTTGAAACTTACTTCCTCCTCCAAACACAAGACTACAACAAAGACCAGATTTTGCAGAAGCTCTGAAGAACCCAGCCTAAATTTGAAGTTAGCCCTGCTCTGAGCAGAAAACCAGGCTAGATGACCTCAAGAGGTCCCCAAGTTCTTCTTTTCTTTCAAACATCTTCCACATTCAGATCTTTGCTTCTCTCCATTGTAGGTGGGAAAAGTCCCTGCAGTAACTTACTACAACTCTCGGTGGAGAGAACACAGTGGTTCACACACATTCCTTCATCTGCAGTCCAAGGGCTCGTTCTCCTCTGGCTGTAGCAGGGAGGTGTTCCTCTGTTACAAGCCTGACACCCAAACCAGAGCTGTGGAATATCCATACACTCCCAGTCATATCTTGCTACCAGACTGTGTTTCACATTTGGCATAGGAAAACCTTAAAGCCTCCCTTATATGTAAATGTCAACTAAAATGTAATAGTGCTCAGCGCTCAGTTTTAGTAGGCTCTGCACGAGCAACTCAATCTTACTGAAGTGTAATAGAGACTAATTACCTTTCCACTACACCAACTTCTTCCATGTAGCCTAGGCAGCTCTCTTCTGCCTGTGGAAGGTTATACAGGTAAAAAGGGGCTTCAGTGCCTTCTGCCCACATGGGCAGGTAGGTCTTCAGTCTTTTGCCTAGAGCAGCTAGAAGTAGAGCTTTCTACATGAGGAAGCACAAGAAAAAAACAGGGAAGTGGAATAGGGACAGAACCTCTGAATCCAAAGCATTTGAAACATCTGGGAGGACAGCTCAGCGGATAAACCACAGAGGATATCATAGCATGTGGGGGCACAGAGAAAAGACTTGCTTTTTTGTGGTCAGCAGCAGACAGAAAATATCATCCCCAAATCAGGATGCTCAGTTAGGAAATGACGTTTGACAGAACCCAGGAATCCCAAACCATGTCCTGTTCTAAGTCACAGGTCAGAGCAAAAAAAAGTCAGATTGCTTTTTCTTGTATCCAAACTTACTCTCCCATAGCTCAGTAATTGTTCTTCACATTCCTTCTCTCCTCATATGAAATCCCATGTGTTGTGACACCCCCTTCACTTAAACTACTATCAAAAAGGTTCAGATAGCCTGTTATCTACACACATAAACTGTATCACTTCACAGTAAATCAGACTTTAAATTCATTTAGCTAAAAGCTACTTTAAAATCCTATCTAGATGCTTTAATCAACTAAATTTAGCAGAATAAAGTTGAACTGATTCCTGCCTACACTAACAAGCCCATATATTCCAGGTTCAAGCTGAATTACGACAGTTCAAAACTTACAGCCAATGATTTCCACTAGTTGAGTTTAAAAATCATCGCTTTAGAACAGGGGCAAGTTGTACAGTCATTTCATCAGCAAATCAAACTGAAGTAAGATACAGCACAAATTCCTTCACCTACCTTTAAAGTAGTTTTCAAGCCTGTGTTGCTGCCATTCTTGGAAAGCTTTTTTCACTCCAAACATTTCCTGCTTGAGTTTGGAATACCCTCAAGACCTCTCAATGCATTACTAGCTGTCTGTAACCTCTCTTCTCCCCAACTTTCTCCCAGCACTACAATGAAAGGAAATACTGCCAGCTCACTGCCTGCTCATCCACTGATCAGCTTAACTGCTACAGTGTTTTTAGAATCCTCTACTGCTTCATGCATTTTACAGGTCATTATCCTATGTATATATTTATATTAAAAAAATATATAAATTTATTTATATATTTATTTTTACTGTCATGGTAAAAAAAAAAAATTTGAGTCCCAAAGCAAAGGAAAACAAGCAAACAATCCCTGTTCCAGTAAAACAAAATGCTGCTAAACACCCAGCACTAACACACATGGGACCCAGGACCTACCTGCTGCCCAGGTTTGCCGCGGCTCACGCTACCCTTTACAGCTAGAGCTAGCAGGACATTGGCAGGCAGAACATCGACACATAGAAAGGTGATGGATCAGCGTTTCTAATTTGTGTTTGGTGATATATCCTAAGAGAAGGGAAAGCACATAAAATAAGCAATAAGGATTATCAAATTACTATTTTTTTCCCTTTAAAGTTTTATTGATTGGGGCACTGCCAGGCTGAAAGATTTAATAGTAATGCAAAACCACGGAGCACAGAGGAACGCCGAGGCTCCACCGGCAGCCCTACAAGCAAGGGGAGTACTCGGCTCAGGCCCGGCGGGCAGCCCGCAGCGCAATACTGGAAAGAAACAGCGGGATTTAGGCTCCGGACACGGGAGCGGAAGCCTTCTTCCGTTCCCTCTCCATTTCAGTCCCACCTTTCTTACCTCTCACATGAGTGCCGACCCTGTCCACTCTCCCGGCAGCTCCTCTGAGGGCGGCGCTCAGCGCGGCGCGGTTTACCTCTCGGCCGGCCGCAGCCGGCGGTGCGTCCCGAAGCGCTGAGGCATGACCCCCGGC
>NW_009260410.1:808329-832269 GCF_000687185.1 Egretta garzetta
GCCCTTCCCCTGCGGCCGAGCGGGGGCCCACCCAGCACTCGGCCTGGGGCTTGTCAGCCCCCTGCCCGTCCCCGCGGCCGAGGAACTTCGCGAGGTAATCAGAAACAAGCAACCGAGAGTGCTTCCAGGACGAAATACAGGAAGTGACCAGTAACTTTTCGCTTTTGCTCTCAGGCCGTGTTAAAGCAGGCTACATAGGTGACCTCTGGAGGTCCCTTCCAACCCAAAGCATTCTCTGATTCAACATCGCAAAAAAGCCCCAAGTGCTTTTGGCGGTTTTTTTTTTTTCCCCACTGACAAGAAGCTCGGGAGTAGTGCTTGGGGGAGAGGGCTTCACTACCATTTTTATGCCAGTCTGTCCCCTCCACCCCTGCTGCAGTAAGGGGAGGAGGAGGAAGGTGAGCAGGCCCTGGCGCATGAAGGCTCCTCGGGGCTTTCAGCATCTCCAGTCATACCTGTATCCCCCCCTACCCTCCCCAGATCAATGGAGCCAGAATGGGAAGTGTCTCCTTGCTCACCCCGAAGAGCTGCTGTCCCAACACAGAAACAACGGCCAAGTTACCTCTTGAAACGAAGACTCGCTGTTCTTTGTTCAGTCAGCTCAGTTTTAGTATGGCTGTAGAACTTCACAGCCAAATTTAACAAGGTCTACAAGATTAGTCGACCAATGATTTCAAGTTATTTATTCTGTGGTCTGGAGGGAGATGGTCAATCAGTCTGACTGCATGCAGGTATTTTCTTCAGAAAATCTGCTTGAAATCCAGCATTTATAATTTAGTAGTAATAGTAATCGAGTATTCGTAGTAACAGCACCAATTTTGTGAAATCATGATGCTATTTTAGTAATGGCACCAATTCAAGTCACGTTTCTTATCATGGTTTCTACAAAACGTGAAAATACATGATCAGAGTAACACAGATTTGAAAATACGGCATGTTACAGAAAGGCACAATTCACAAAACCAAAATTCCTACAAGACTTGCAGTGTCTTACTGATTCTAATACAGAAGGTGAAAAAAAGTCTCCAAAACAGCCACAGAAAAGCTGTCAAATAATTCAGTACAGGAGATACAGTTTAAACGGAACGGAGTCAGATACACAGCAGATCATCCACAGAGATGGCAGTTTCTTCTCAGCAACATCATCCTGCATGTCAGAAGTGTAAAACTCCAGGTATCAGAAAAGAATTCTCAGAAACTGTCATAAAAAGCTTCTCTGGCTCAGGTATCTATAACAGCTGAAAGGGGAGATCGGTCATACAGCATGCTCCATCTACAACTGTTAGTACCATGACTTCCTCTTGAACATAACTTCTTTTCTGGATAACGAGTTGGCAACCATTCTAAGACACCAGTATGTAATAGTGCAAAGTAAACTGGGTTTATGGCTCAGGCACGTCAATGTAGGTGGCTGAGGAAAATGCAATGTAAGCCTGGTGCAAACCACCACAGAATCTCCTGCCTCATGGGTACACCTTCTGAGCCACTGAAAGGCATCATCTATATTCTGCCAATTCTCTTTTCCTTCTTCCATATATACAGTACATACAGAAGTACAACAGATGTTTAGTTCAGTTACCAGAAAGCAAAACTGAAATTCAGTGCTGTGGAGCTGTGAGTCTGACAGCCCTGTTCCAGACTGACAATGCAGGAACAGAGGAGTGGCTTGGTTTATCTTGTTCAACAGCAGGTTCTGAAAACTAGACATTTTGGTGGTGTGCGACCATAAAGTTTCACCAGCATGTCACTTTTTATGTTCCTGTGCTAACACCCTAAACTCACAATAGATCCAGAATTTATTCTTTTCCCCCTTTTCTTTTGGCTACTGAATGCAAGTTTGATACCATTTAACCACTCTATCTGCAATACATGTACAACCTGATGCAATTCAGGCCCTGCATCCAGTCACTTTCCAGACTCAAATTTTAGGTGCACAGTACAGCAGGAACAGACAGTCCCTATCACGTGTACGGAGGGACACAAAACGCTATGAGAGAAGTGGCAGACAACTTCTGGCATCGCAAAATTCCTGTGTGTTAAATAATGACTTCAGTGCTACTTTTCACTATGCAGCGAGTAGAGGGAATCAGTCTACCCACATGCCACTCTTGAAAGAGGTGCCAAAGCAATAAATACTGCTTACCACTTAATGATTACAGAATGAATACTGCTGTGGTTTAAGAAGCTACTGAGGGTCAAGATGTCAGTGTAGAAAAATCAGTATCTGACAACCACAAATGCTGCACAATACATTATATGTCCCCACAACTCTTTGGTCATTAGAGGGCTGTGATCACTTCCAACCAAAGCAGCCAGACACAGAGACTCCCTTCCTTTTTCATTGCAAGTGTTATTTACAGGAGCCTCTACAGTTTTCAAAAGTGTTTCTTTGTGATTTCTTAAGGAAGGGGATATGGACTTTACTTACTGTGTCATGCACTAAGGTGAAGAATGTGTACACTTCATAACCCCCAAACCTACACTGTCACAAAACTATCAGAAACAGAATATATCCTATTGCTAATACTTTAAGTAAATAGTTCTATTTAGCATCACTCAAAAAACCCCAAAACAACCAACCCACAAAACCCCACCACATCATTAGATCCTGTAAGAACAGCCACTATTATTCTTACTTCGCTTCTCCCTTTTCTCCCGTTTTCTTCTTTCTCCTTCCAATATTGATGCTGTATTTCTCCTCCAAATCTTCTTTTCCCTACTTGTTCTTCTCTTGGTTCTCCCTATCATTCCCCTTCTTGTTCCTGCTTGACATTTCCGTATTTCTTTCCCTCATCTCTCTGCCTCCTCTTGGTTCCATTATCCCTGCTTTTGGTTGTCTATAAGGCAGCAGAAGTGCTCATCACATGCAAAAGCTAGTAAGGGAAATGGGAAAAAGCTAAGTTAATTTGTGAAAGAAATCACATGTATTAACATCACATACATATATATAGTAACTAGGAAGCATATCTGATTTCTACAACCACAGAAAAACATTTGTTTCACACCATTTGCTTCACTTGCCAGCCACTACAGGAAGTAACTTCTAAGATTCCATATCTGTCATTTTATAATCCTTCTCTTACCCATGAATCATGAGCAAGGGAGTTTCAAAATTACACTTGCACTTTATTTTACTGTAAGATAGTCAGTTCTTAAATATTCAGGGTTAGAAATTAATGCTATTTTTTATTACCTATCACATATAATACAGACCCTTCTGTTGATGCAGTGCAATAAATTCTCTGCTTGAGTGTGTGGAATACATATGAACGTAATTTTACGGCACAGACTACTTTTAAAGCCAGAAGCAATATAGCACTTTTTTAGAAAACAGTAAACTGAAAGAAAGACCTGCCCCCTCTCCCTGCCCTGCTATGATGCATTTATTTCCACAGCTAGAACATCATGAAATTGGATTTAGTATTTTTAATGCTTGCAGAGAACAAGCTTTTAGAGAATGTCTGAATTTTGCAAAATATTATTTTCTATTCTCCCTCTTACACCTGTTCCTACATAAAATTACAGTAACACAACACATGTACCCATAGTTTAACATAAAATTTTGGGTTGCATTTCCCACTTCACAGCTATTAAAAATTTTCCACATACTTTTATTAAAGAGAACACTATAGTGTATGAAGTGGAAAGAGGAAAAGTATGGAATGCACAGGCTTGCACTACAGGTGAATTATTTTCCTAAATTGTGCAAAAACTTCTTCTCATCACAATCATGTATGTAACTTTCTAGCGTTTATATGCAAATGAAACAATACAAAATTTAAAAAAAGATAACAAGTGAAGATTTAATCACAATAATATAAAATGTACTTTATACATTATACAAAATGGTACATTACTATAAATAAATATGTATTTTATCTTAACATTTTAGATGGATGAAAACTATAAGGTAAAACTTGTTCAGTGGGTTTCTCCTCTTGGTATACTCTTAACAATCCTCATCCATCAGCTGTTTAGGAACCTCTTAAGCCCAGAAGAGACTGGGTCTACATGACATAACAAGAAAGGACTCCTGCGTACTTTTTAGACTTCGATATCTACTCTTTGCCAAGTAAGAGTGATTTCTACTTCCAATTATAGAAGCTACTTAAAAACACATTTGGGTTTTTTTTCTGAATTAAACTTAAGAAGCCTGGTTTCAAAAAGAAGTTAATAAAAATGATGTCAAGCCAACATGTAAGAAGTACAACATAGGCATCGAGGAATAAAAAAAATCACTGATACCAGAGTAAATTTACTGGCCAAGCCCTCATTATTATTAATATACTAACGTATACTGATAGCATACAATGTATAGTATCAATAGGCTAGCTGCCTGTTAGGTTTGGTCTATAATAAAAAGCATTGTTGGTGAAGTTGTATATGTAAGCACATCTGCTCTTTGCACAAATCAAATGCAGCTACACTATGAAAAAATCTTTTTGCAGTGTATTTGCTCAAGAAACTAGAGCAAAAGCAATGGGAGTGGGGTGTTTAATTTAACCCAGTCTTAAGAGTCAGTGGCTGCTACACAACATTTAGGTTCAAATAGGATAAAGTGTACTTTTACAACTATGCCTGGTGCAGCAAGTGTGAATCATGTTTCAGCTTCCACAAAACATCTGCCAAAATCCCACTTTTTTTAACCAGGTGGTAGATTACTGTAAAGCCCTGCCACGTGTAGACTCATTTTTGCATCAATGCAGAACATAGCCCAAAACATGGCAGATTCTCATTTATTAATGTATAACCCTTGCGTGCTCTGGACAGTACTGATGATGCAAAGTTCTGGGTGAATCACAACCTCTAATGCATCAGGCAGATAGAATCCAAATTATTTAAAAGACCCATCTCTCTCCCTCTCCTGTTTTGCTAGTCTGTGGAGGTACGCAAGCCAGAACTGTTAAGGAAGAACTGGCAGTGCTGGGTATGCATTCTTTCCTGACACAATTTCCATTACTAGGTGCTGGGGAAAGCACCTAGTCAATTTCAGTGGTTTGCAATGGCTTGTATTTGTCTTAAGCATCAACAGAAGGTGGTAGATCAGTGCACTGCTAATAGGTATACTAAAAAACAACCCAGGAAACAATACAAACACAAAACTCTGGAAAACCCAACAGCTATATAGTTTAGAGCTCTTTCCACCACGTTTACCTGTTGTACTTGGTTGTAAGATCTGTTGCAGTGCTATACGCTATCTGCCATCCTTAATCCAAGCTTTCAGAGCCTTCTGTATTAAAATATAAAGTCTAGCGCCTTAATATACCAAAATGCTTCTAAATCCCTGGGTTTGGAAGCAACAGGCACTTTAGATATACATACAATAACTGCATAAAGTATGTGCAAAACTATCTGGATCATAGTTAAGTGTTTCTCGTTAGCCACTTCAGACATGTCCTTTCCAACAGCAGTTAAGTGGGAGAAAGAAAAAGTTTCTTCCTCAGTGTGTGCTGGAGCAGAAGTGAGTATTGTTGGCTTGGGTCAGCGGTCTTATTCCATTCATAGACTTTACTGTTCAGTTCCGTGTGGATATCTAATATAGAGAGTTTCCTGCAGCAAAAGAAATAAAAGCTTTCTATTAAAGAATGAAGCAAGACACCATTTAAGAATCCACATGAGAGAAGACAACTTAATCAGCAAGGAGAAATTTTCAAATTTCATTTTTTAACCCAAGGCTGAATATGCACCTTGAAGACAATCTGTTATAACCCAAATCACTGCTGTGATATTGATTATGCTGACATGATGATCTGCGATTTCATTACAAGGTTTTAGGGTTTGTAAAAAGGTACTAAATGTTAACCCTGCAACTACCTTGAAAAACAGCTGCTAGCTTCCCCAGATCAGTTGTACAAAGAAAACCTTTGTTGGTAAGCTATATATCCAAACATATCTGATTTTTGCTCAGATTCCTTTTGATAACCTCTTTACATAGACTGAAGTTTTCTGATAGTTTAAATTCACAGAATCACAGAACAGCAAGGGTTGGAAGGGGCTTTGGGAGATCATCTAGTCCAACCCTCCTTCTAAAGCAGGTTCACCTAGATTCAAGATTACAGACTGGCAATCTAGTGGCTCCCTGAGCAGAGGGTTAATGAGATCTAAAGAAAGGACAAAATCCTTCCCCTCTCAACTGCTTTTCCCCAATCTTGGGCATTGACTTGCAAGCAGAGCACTTCTTAATGATAAAAGGCAATCCTCAATTTCACAGAAGCCTGGTGTGTGCCTTGTTATCCTGGAGAAGGGAGATTTCCAATCCTGTCTAAAGCACTGACATACATTGCCCAGGACCAGTTCTTCCCTTCTCACTCTGCAAGCCCCAGTGCCATAATTTTACCCTCCAGAATCAGAAACTTCATTCCTACTTTGGGCTATCTTCCTGTGCCATTGTTCCAGGATCAGGTATACTTGCCTTTTAACCTATGACACAGCATGAAGACACTTTTCAGGACCAGACAGGATGAAACGCAAGGTTTCTGATTCTCTAGGACAGCAGGCTGTCATAGGAAAAGGTTTATTTTTTCCTCCTTTTTTATTTACCTTTTATGAGGATTGCGGAGTAGCTCAGCCAGACAACACAGATAATACGAGGATGAACCGGGAGATTTTTCTAGTGTAGACACATCTACCTTGCACTGACTCCAAAAGATGTCTGCTACTTGGGGTATAGTGACTTTCTGAGGGATTTTTGCGTTAGCAATTATTTTCTCATCATCCCCATCTACTTCCAACAGACTAGTACATTCTTGATCATTTTCTGGCACAATGTAGCTCTGAATAAAAAAAAGCTTCGGTTTTCCTAGGAGTCCAGGACATGAGTCTGCTGTAAAGTATTTCTTTATTTGTTCCAAAGGGAGTCCAGAAAAAGTATGGTCTGTACAGAAGATGCTCTGAGGACTTCCACGGCTGACCAATATGCAAATGAAGCTGTCACAATTTCTGTGCTTTTGCATCCTTGCAACTTCAAGCAATGTTTGATTCATGGTGTTCATATTTAAATATCTGTAACAACGAACGTCATAGCCTAAGTCTCTGAAGGTCTCTTCCAACATATCTGAAAAAAGCAAGAGGTAATTAAATCACAGCACATCAAGGCTCAATCTCAACTACCTTGAATTACAGTATTTATAGTATTCCACTATTGGAAAGAAGATGTTTATTTTATCACAATAATTAAAAAATCGGGAGTACTTGATGTTGATCACAGCACACTACATACTTACAGTCTTTAATATGAATTATGCACTTCATGACAGCAAAACCACTATTGTTTGGCATGTGATCTGTTCCAAATTCTACAGACACTTGTATGCTTTCATTTAGAGCCAGTATCCCAAGTTCCTAGGACTTAAAATATCAAGTAAGAGGAAACAGTAGAAAATGCTTCACTCAGAACATTCTTGGAATGGTAAGGAGTGATCTGGATAGCATGGGAAACATGTTTTGCCTTTTAACTTGTCACAGTTACTCTGAATGGTTATTATAGATACACAGAACTGCAGAGGAAACAGGGACTCCCTTTCATCAAAGAGGAACCTACTGCAGTTATTTATGCCTCCTATTATTCAAAATGGGCTTTTAAGCAATGAGTTCCAGGTGGAGAATGGACACTGCAGTCTTAACTGTGACAGAATAGCATTTTCAGAGGAAAAAAAAAAGCTGAACAATGAACCTTTTCAAATGTGTTAGAAATTAAAAGTGTAGCTAGCCATTAACTCTACTGTATTTGTGTTAACCTGTGCTGCAGGAAAATGTGCTATGCTCTGATAACTACTTCAGATGTTTGTTAATATGGGAGTGAAACCACATACATGGTGGCTAAAACCACAGGTATTTTTTAAGTGTTCAGAGAACCACTATGACTCATACCTGTAGCATTGTATCTTTAGTATAAACCACGTATACATCATCCATGCACAGTTTCTGATATGACAGGAAATATCAAGTGCCATGTTTATGTAAAATGCCTTACAGACACAGGAAGTTAGACTGTTCCTTGACTTCAAAAGTCTAACAACCCCTAATTAGCAGAGGCTATTTCAGAGGTAACTGGAAGCAAAGCAGGAGTCCTACTACCACACTGTTCTCCTCAAAAAGCCCACGGTGAAAACAGGGAGCAGGATTTGTAACCTTCCTCAGCAAAATAGAGCGTAGATACAAACTCTATACTATAGTGAGGTGATAAACAGGAACTACAGAGTTTCATTCCAGTTCTGTTGGTTTGATTAAATTTTGTAAAACAATTTCAAAACCTTCCAGACATTTTTTGATTTGGAAATAGAATGGAAAATCCCCTCTATCTTAGATAATAAAATGTGCTCTCAAAATTCAGGTGGAAGGTTCAGTATTAATAACATTTAGCAGTCATATACTCGATGAATCACTTAATCCATTAGAGGGCAGTAGTACATACGCAAAACAAGAGTTACAGCAACAAGAGTACTTTTCCTGTAATTTACTGCTCTCACTAGCATGTACACATACACACAAAGATACAGAACTTGGCATCACCTTAGACCATACATGCACTCTTAAGTGTCACAATTAAAAATAAATTAAACCCAGCAAACTTAGAGCTGATACCTTAATTTAACAACAAATCAGAAATTACACATGGCAACCTTTGGATACAACAATTTTACTTTACGGCAAGACAAAACACAGCATTACATGCTGTAACCTGACATCAGAAAACATGTTTCTTCAATAGTAATCATTTCCCAACAACCCTCCACTGACTTTTGAGCATTTCTACTCTACATAAAAAATTACCCTTTTCTTCCCTTGATTGCTTACAATGTAAAGATAAAAACTGGCTTCCAAATGGAAAAGTCAAAAGCAGCTACTTACAAAACAGCAAGACTCCATTTACAAAACAACAAGGCGCATTTCAGTTTGAATTTTATCAGCATCTGATGAGTTCACATTGTTTACACTGGGCATTTTCAATTGTAATCCTTGATCCTACAGTATCTATTACTGGTTTAGCTTTCTCAGATTAAATCTTGGGATAGCTACAGACTGTAATGCTCGCCACAGATACAATTCCTAACGTTCTTGTTGCCATCTTCTCCTTCTTTGGTATTTTCAGACTTAAGAAGTAGCATGGCACAACAACTCTATAGAGTAGTGAATGTCTTTTTAACAAACTCCTTTAAGCAATGCCGTATGTCCTGCCTCTCCTGAATCTCACTAGCAGAGTAATGTATTTCAGTGAAAATCTTGCTTTCTATCATGTTAAAATGCTGATGATGCACTGGTGACAATCAACATCTGAGACATACATATGATTTAATTGCTTCAGCACTGCACCACATGCATGGAGACTGAGTCACACTAAGACTTACTTTGGGTGGTTTTGGCACAACAGCAGCAGAGCCATGATTTGCAGGTGCATCTGACATGCCAGATGCTAAATGTGTAACCTATTTTGTCCTTTCCAATCAGCAGACTTCCTCTATGACATCTACCCTTTCTGTTCTCATACAAGTACTGATACGACCATATGAGCTCATGAAAAGCACATACATTGATTTTTTTTATTTATTTTGTGAACATTTTTGTATTTAGTAGTAATTGCTGTGACAAAGGGGTCAGCACAGTATGTTGCCTGCACAAAAGGTCTGTGCCTTCTAGGGAAGAACAGATCTAAATTTACGTATCTATGACTATGAACAGATATAGCAGTTCCTTCTTTACTTCCTGTTTTCTCTAGTTTACGTGCCTTACCTGCTTTTATACTTACTGCTTCATTTAAAAAACTGAGACCTGGCATAGTAAAATACTCCTGTTCAATAAATCAGGTCAGCACATGCTCATTTCCCATTAGAAACAATTTAATGTAAAAAGGTATTTTTTTAACAAGACTATTTTCACACCTTGTGTTTTCTTTAGCTCTCCACACTGAAATTTCTCTAACAATCCTTCTTGCATTTGCTTTTAAGAAACAAAACTCCAAGTAATGAAGTAATTATTTTGGTACTGGAGCAGACTATCATGCTACCTTCTAGATTAAGGCTTCATAGTAAGTTTCTTGCATCAACAGGGTCATTTCTTGACTAAAGCTACCATGAAAGAGAAAAAAAGTAAAGAAGCAGGCAATAGGACAGAGTAGAATGTTTGATACCAACAGCCCCCCCCCTCCCCGCCCCAGTCCTTGGCCAGGCTGTCTTTGTTTAATTTTCCTCTTGGAGCAAAGTCACCTTTTTTTTTTTGTGAGAGTATTAGTGAAGAAGTGCTTTAGATTGAATAATTTAGTTTCTACATTCAGCAACTGCACCCTTGTTCTTTTTTTTTTTCGCCAGGGATCACTGACGAACTTGGTAGGACAGACGGAAATGAGATCCCAAGGATGCTTCCCAGCTGGACATAACTCAGTAAAATACCTTCCTTGTCCCTCTTCTCCATGCATGGCAGGATTGTGAATCAGTTCTAGTTCCTGTTACCCTAATGGGAAACTATGTGTCTTATTTTACATCATTTACCTAAAATACTATTGTCAAGCAAAAATCAAAATTTTATTTTCTGTGCCTGTGCTCTGCATCCACTGCTCTTCAGCAACTACATCAATAACTTAATTTGGCCCATCTGCTGGATGAGAAAGAGAAAAGACATGCCCACAAACCCTCTCCTTCCCCTGCATCTCTTAGTCTATTACAGAACTGACTGCAACTACTCTCTTTGCTTTTGTTTTTAGCCTCATGTGTTCCAATGATTAGAGAGTGGGGTTTCTTTGCTTATGCAAGAATCTAATTTTTGGATTCTACAAAGGCAATCAGGAAAAACCCACATTTTAACCATGGCACTGACTACCTTGAGTTCTACATGCAAACTGGTTTTTTTGGTTTTTTTAACTAAACCAAGAGGGAAAGAAGAAAAATTCCTTTCCCTATAAAGCTATGGTGGCGGTTTCAGTTTAACTGTGCAAGATATAACAGAAGCCTAGGTGCATTATTAATAAAGGACCACAGGCCTTCAGCTATTCAAAATCTATGGTGTCCACTATGATTATGTTTCAAATCCGCAACAGCTTTGATTTTGGTTTTGTTAAGTGGTGGGAAACACTATCTTTACCATCTCTGCCAATAACCTGCTGCATGACTGTAGCTTAATTATTCTGTTGGTCTCTGAATATCCTTTTTCTCCCTCCCAAAATTCAGTCTATTCCCTTCTAAGTTCTTTCATTCAGAGATTCTGTGCCAAAAACCAAACATTGTTTGCAATAGTTAGGAAAGTTGGCTTTAACCTCAGGTTGGGCCTTTCAACTCTCTGCTTTAGAAAACTTACTAGAATTGATAGACTAGCCGACTAGGACAACATTACCCTAGTCTGTCTGGTAAATGTACATCATATTCTTTATATTGAATTGTTCTAATTATCCGAGATTAACAAGATAAGGAACTTCAAATTCCAGACACTTACCTGTGTCATTGCCAATACAGTCTATTATCAGGCATATTCCTAAAGGTTGACTTTGCATTCTGTACTGATCATCAGACACCTGAGAATGTGAAGGACAAATACTAAGTTAATATCACTCTCTCAACTTACAGATTTCATTCTTTTCTCAAATTTAACCACCTCAGATCTATTAAATTACATCCTGTTGCTTTTCCATAAGAGTAGCTAGCAGAAGTCTATCTACTGGTTTGTAATATGTCTCACCTACACAACAAAACAAAAAATCAAGAGACACTGCCTAATTTTTTCCCCCCCTATTTCTAGTACAGGCTTAATTTTTGCATCCTTGTGCTATGCAACCTTGCTACCACAATGAACCTTAAACAAAGACTAAGACTGTACCAGAAAAGACAGAAGCAAGTCTGAGACTGAACCTTAACTCTGGACAGGTCTTCAAATGTAAAAGCAACAAGCCCCCTCTCCAGCCTCCCCTCCATTTCTAATGCAGATGACAAGAGGTCTGACTTCCAAAAGGTTTTGATTTAGCCTCCACTAATAAATATAGAAGTTCTGTATGCACATCATATATACATGCATTTTGCATACTGCTGCTTCTATTTTATATTAAAAGTATATTCTGCAAAAGCAGTTCATAGAACCTGTTTATGGCTGAGGAAGATATGGATGTACAAATCCTTCTGTTTGCATGCAATTAAAGGAAATCTCAAAATGAAACACAAGGAAAAGTAAGGTAAAAACTGTAGAGGTTTTTATTATATTTACATGCATACATATGCACAAGCACACACCTTATGTGACACTGGTCCCGATTCCTGAATGGACACGTGGACTGATTCTCCTGCAATTAAAACATACAGAAGTAATCTCAGTATGTAGATACCAGTGACATTTCTTTGAAATCCAATCAGTTAAGTGGAACCAATCTAGTCCAGTTAAGTTCACACTCATCTGGACCTCTTAGTTGCTATGTATGCTACTGAAGTTAAGAAAAAAAACCAACCCCCAAAAAAACACACCAAAAATTTTCACCTCTCAAATTGGATTGCATTCTACATTGCTTGTGACTAGAATAAACAAACAAACAATCGTTCCTACACTGAAAGAATTCAGCCAACTACTCCTTTAAAAATCACCGTATCTGAGAATTATTTTGGGTTTCCAGAAAGAACACAACATACGTAAGTAAGAACCTGGTACTCACTGGACAACTTCCTGGCTGGTCTGGTGGAGAGTCCACCAGTGAACAGACACAAAAACTTCCTGCTCAAGACTTAATGGACACAGCTGCACTACATGGGCCTCCAGAGATGGCGAGTCAATCTTTTCCATTATTTTACTAATAAACTATTTATTCTGTTAAAAAATTGTGACAGTGGAAGCCCACACCAATTTCAATAAAGTTTTAAGACCTGGCAGCACAAGCAAAGCAAATACAAGAGCAAACAATAAGGCAAGGCTTAGTTTTCAGAGGTACCAAATACTTCTCTGCTCCTGGTGATATCAACTGGATTGGCCATAAACACAACTATGAAACGACAGTCCTTTTGATACAATGAAATGTATTGTTTGGCTCTTTTAGATTATCAAAACTCAGATAAAATGCTCTTACCCAGACTAAGACTTTGTCCATTTTGTGGTTTTTCTTTATTCACATTCTGGATCTAAAATGAAGAAAAAGGTGTATTTTCCCTCTCTCCTTCAAGAATTAGTAATCATGTGTTCCAAAATATAACACAATAGTATTTTTCTTCCTCAATAGAAGGATTACATATATTAGAGTCACATCTATCAGCTAATTAGATTTAAAACTTAACAGTTAAAACTCCCCCTGCCAAAACCACAAACAAACAAAAAAACCAAACCCCTTCTCAGAAAAAAATTACCAGTTTACCACAAACAGCAAAGAAAAACTTAATACCTAATATAGTAAAACAAAACAAAAAACCTCTGAAGATGTGAATTTTGTTTCCTATAGAGCAGCAGGGAGGAACTTTATTATAACAATATTACCATAATTTGGGAAGTCAATGCAAACCCTTTCCCATTAGTAGTGTGGAAAACAAAGCTGTTGCGGCTTTGTTAAAGACAAACTGCATCACTGGTGTCTTGTACATAAGCTTTATACACACATATTTACTGAACACATGACAGAAATAATGTCATCAAATTAATTTAGTAAGGCTAAAGACTTTAATAAAGGTCATTCTATTACAATATCAGACCTAACCCAAGTATAAATAATATTGCATGCAATACGATTTGGTGACTTGACATACTGAGGTATCTTTGTTAAAATGAGATTAAAACAAAACACAAAAAATCTGAAAAGCTCTCTTTAAAAAGCCATGAACTTCAGCTTCCAAAGCTAAAAAGCTACTTTCCCTGCAAAGTCCAAAAGTACAGAGAATAATACATTTTGCAAAGAACAGTCAAACCAAACCTTTTTACTCCCCATAGTAGTGGAGAAAACTTACAAGATACAGATTTTATATGCCCAACTAATAGGGAAAAATTCACAGATGCTCTTAAAGGTGATCTTTCTCCTGCTCCTGGTGATATCAACTGGATTAGCCATAAACACAACTATGAAACGACAGTCCTTTTGATACAATGAAATGTATTGTTTGGCTCTTTTAGATTATCAAAACTCAGATAAAATGCTCTTACCCAGACTAAGACTTTGTCCATTTTGTGGTTTTTCTTTATTCACATTCTGGATCTAAAATGAAGAAAAAGGTGTATTTTCCCTCTCTCCTTCAAGAATTAGTAATCATGTGTTCCAAAATATAACACAATAGTATTTTTCTTCCTCAATAGAAGGATTACATATATTAGAGTCACATCTATCAGCTAATTAGATTTAAAACTTAACAGTTAAAACTCCCCCTGCCAAAACCACAAACAAACAAAAAAAACCAAACCCCTTCTCAGAAAAAAATTACCAGTTTACCATGAACAGCAAAGAAAAACTTAATACCTAATATAGTAAAACAAAACAAAAAACCTCTGAAGATGTGAATTTTGTTTCCTATAGAGCAGCAGGGAGGAACTTTATTATAACAATATTACCATAATTTGGGAAGTCAATGCAAACCCTTTCCCATTAGTAGTGTGGAAAAGAAAGCTGTTGCGGCTTTGTTAAAGACAAACTGCATCACTGGTGTCTTGTACATAAGCTTTATACACACATATTTACTGAACACATGACAGAAATAATGTCATCAAATTAATTTAGTAAGGCTAAAGACTTTAATAAAGGTCATTCTATTACAATATCAGACCTAACCCAAGTATAAATAATATTGCATGCAATACGATTTGGTGACTTGACATACTGAGGTATCTTTGTTAAAATGAGATTAAAACAAAACACAAAAAATCTGAAAAGCTCTCTTTAAAAAGCCATGAACTTCAGCTTCCAAAGCTAAAAAGCTACTTTCCCTGCAAAGTCCAAAAGTACAGAGAATAATACATTTTGCAAAGAACAGTCAAACCAAACCTTTTTACTCCCCATAGTAGTGGAGAAAACTTACAAGATACAGATTTTATATGCCCAACTAATAGGGAAAAATTCACAGATGCTCTTAAAGGTGATCTTTCTCAGAAGCTTTAAATCAGACCCTAAACCCAGCAAATAACAGGAATAAGAGAAATAAACCAAGTAATATTTTAGTTACTGGCCATCTCTCATTCCCTAGGCTCTGCAAAGATGAATCCCCTTTCAATGTCTGACAATATTTAGAAATATTGTTTGATATTTAGAAATAGTTTGATTTACTGTATACTTACCTCTGAATTACAAGGAGGATCAATCAGACTGAGATTAGGGAGAGATGCCTGAAGTGCATTTAGGTATACCGGCGGAGAATGAACAGAGGACATTAAAGCTGAAAATTTAACAGAAACACACAGAGAAATGCACCATCATGTATCAACTGTTTTAAAAGCCAAAATCTGTGAAGCATTCAAATACTCTGACATAACTCATAATTTTATCTTCAGTAAGAGCACATCTGATACTCGCTATCAAGAGTAACCAGTGCAAGAACAGCATCTTACCTCTGTGTTTGTACTTCTCAATCTTCCTAATCAGGTCTATCCTGTGAATATTTCGAAAACAATTTTCTATCAAATCCAGCTGATTAGGAGCCACCAAATTTAGCTTCTCCAGGTCAATCACAAGAGCTAAAAAACTCTAGAATAGCAAGAGAAAACCAAACTGTCATATCAGTAATTTGTTCTCTATCAGTAAGTAACAAAGCAACCCAGAAAATAACATGGGGAGGTCATAAAGGTTGTATATTCAAGAACTAGGGACATTACCTTCTGAAATACTAAGGTTAGTGTTATCTGGAAGGTATAAGAATTCTTGGTATTATCATAGGAGTAATGAAAACTAGGATGTGATATTCTTAAAAACAGATCAAACTTTTTGAGGAAAGTTTTGGACTTTCTTGTTGCTACCAAGCCAGCCACTGGGAATGTCACCTCACATGCCACAAAGCAAGAGGTAAGAAAAGCTTTGGGGAATTTGCAGGGCCTCTCTCCTTCTTTGGTTAAAGAGAGAAAAAGAAAAAACCTCAAAGGAAGAAGACAGAAATCTTCAGTCTTCTATGCACAGTGGTCAAGTTTTCTGAACCCTCTCTACTGAGTCTTTCCTTTCTCAGAGCACTTAAAACAAATATGCAGGATGCAAATGTACAGAGAAAGACATAATTAAAATAAAACTGTTCTTCTGTAAGTGAAACAGAGCACAAACATAAAACGTGACCTTGTAATTCAAAATACACTTCATATGACTATTGGTTTCAGATCTTTCATAAATGAACTTTCAGATCAGTAATACTGAAGAAAGATTTTTTTTATGCCTGTGAGGTTCATGCTAACACCATTCACTACAGCAAGTCTTCTCTGTTCCCTCTTACTGCTTCTCATGGTTCTTTCTTTGAACTAAAAACCAAAAATGAAACCGAAGCCACTACTCCTTCTCCACTTCCTGTCTTCTGTCTACTGCTGCCTCACTACCCCTTGCAGTAGTCTGCCCTCTTTTGCTGTCTGGCTACTTCCCTTTTTACTTTAATCTCTCATTGCTCCAGAGAAGACCAGTAGAAAGACATTACCTTATCTTTTGCCATTTTCATACGAGGTGCACAATCTCTGAGTAGAAAAATAAGAGAATTCACTTCTTCTTTTTCTAGATTCTCATTAATCTCTACCATTAGTACCCTGAAATAAAGTTGAGACATTTCTAAAGGATTAGCTTCCAGCAAGATCCCACCTGTACCCAACTACCCAACTTTTCCCATGTTTTAATGTACCATTCCCAATTGCACAACAGGAAAAGCACCTACCCTGCTCCAAAATCCAGTTATAAAATACCTACTCTTGCTCATCAGCACCTGCATTACTCAGACTGACTGTGTAATAGCCACTGCTAGGAAAACAGAAGTCTCCTTAATATTTCAATAGAGATGAAGACAATGAGACAACAGAACACACCTCTAACTTTTTCATCCAATAGTTACAGGGTTTCTATTTCAGTGAGAAGTTAACACAGGAAAATAAATCTTCCTTATGATTATATATATTTCTTTCTGAAGTCTCTCAAAGAAAGTAACTGCAGCTTCTTAATTTAAGCATCTTAAAACTACAGAGTGAAAAGTAGTAAGACACAGGTCCCCCAAGAAAAGCTATGTGCCACAATGCCATGTGCCCAAAGCAAACTAGAAAAGAAAGCATCTCTAACTAATGGTGATCCTCTAAAGCATCCTTTCTATCTGCTGATCTAGAACTGCACAGACATCACTGGTTTTACTGATTAACATATATAAATTCCTTAAAGATAGATGCTTTTAATGCCTTGACTTGTAAGAAGCTACTAAGGCTTATTTTAAGGACTAAACTTGACATATTCTTTTCACTATAGCCCTAGATATGATGTCCTTTTCTGCTTTTCTTTTACCTTCAAGACATATTTTAAAAAGAATCAAAAAACAACACCTCCCCCCCCCCCCAACAACCCACACACATATTGAACAAAACAGAGAAACAGAGTAGCCTTGAAATCTGAAATAGATGTATTACCTGTAATCAGGGACAATTCTGATGCTCCTAGCAAGGTTAGCTTCTACTGTTTCTTTCTCAGTCTTCAAGATCCTTCTCAGCAAGTCAAACCTCTTAACTCTGTACAACAGCTCAGACAAGCCAAGAAAAGACAATTTCTCCCTGTCACTCAAAGCCACCAAGAGCTCTCTAAGGTTGGCAGTGGCCAAGTCAGGAGCAAGGTCTCGGCATAGGAAAACCATCATCTCTTCTTCTTCTTTATCCAATTCTTGTTCAATCTGGTGAATAAGGACAGCTGGCACTTGGCACCTGGTCATCACTTTGTCGCTGTCCCTTTAAAATTGCTAGCCTACTGCTTTTTAAACAGGAAGCCAACATGACATGAAGCCCATGTCTACCACAGCACTTCTCTGGTGTTCATTCTTAACTAGATGCATTTTTACATAGGCAGTTCTGTGGGAGAGAATTAAAAGGGTACTAAATCAGTGATCTGCTGCACAAGTTCACAGATAACTCTCCTATCTGATGTATTTCACTTACAACTAAAATACTAATGTAGTCTACACAGACCTCCTGTTCTCAAGGGGTTCTCCCAGCTGTTCATTACAGAACAAAAAGTACTTGGTAGGTCATATTAATCATAAAAAATGGAAGTTCTTTTTCAAGTAAAATTACCTTCACATAACCCTGTAAATTCCATAGGAAGTGAAACAAAAGTCATCAGCTTGCTGATGAGTGATATTTCAAGTATTTCTGGAAATAAGAGTTAAGTTCCACAGCAGTTTAAGTCTAAAGCTCTGATCTCTGGCCAGCAACCCTCTACCTCCCTGCTCACCACCACCTTTTCTCCCCTAATAAAAAGTCTCAATGCATTTTTCAGGAAGAGCTTTTGGAGCTAAGAGGTAGTGTAACCACACATTGTAGACAAAAGAATTAAACACCCTTCCCCCTTCCTGGTATAAAATCATTGCTATCAGGCATGCACTTCACCTTAAATGAAGTCAAAATAAAGGAAATAATCACAACATAATATGTAATATTTTAAAAGATTAATTATCTATAAATTCAGGGATGTGTGGGTTTTCCTACTTAATAGTTTCATTTAAAGGGATTCCAATCTGAATGGGTTACTGGGGTTTTAAGGATTCCCCACAGATCCCCTCCATGCTCAAAAAGATCGAAGAACCACACAAAGAAAAAATTCCAACCTTAAGTACACAAATTGGTTAACTCTGAAGGTATACATAAGCCACAGACCACCTTTTTCTTCACGTGACATTCATGTTTCACCACACTGAAAAATGATATAAAAATTCAAACCTAGAAAAAAACCCCACCCTTGTGATTAACAAAATAAGTAGAGTGCTACGTGCAATTTCCGCTGCCACCAACTATGGAAATTCTACCTAACCTTCTTTGATCCCCACTAACTACACTGAGAAAGGTGAAATGAGCAATCTGAAGACAAATCTTACCCCTTAAAAGAAGTTCAGTCACTATACTGCATAGTTTTGTTTAAACCATTCTGAAAAGCAAAGGCCAATTCAACTTCAAAGCCTAATACACTGAAAAATTCTAGCACTTGGATAACATTTTTTGAAGCATTTTCAGCCTTTTGTTACACATTCTGGAAGTCACAATCAACAATGTAACATATTGTGCCCATGCATTAAGGAGACAAGATAAACTCATCTACAATTTTTTTTTCATTCCAATGCTGTTTAAATGAAAAATAGCTCTATACTTCCACTTGATTTTCCTCAGAGAAGGATTAACAGCTGGATTCAATTAAACCCATGGATTGGGTTCCACTACCCACTAAAAGAGCGTATTCAAATTCAAGTTCCTAGGGCAAACTCTCTTTTACCTACATCTATCCCAGTGAGACATTTTCTATGGAGTCAAAGACTGCAGTGGCTTTCTCCTCCAACACTGCTGATGACTGTCACAATCGCAAGTCATTGGTATTTAAAAAAAAAAAAAGCACCATTGATCTTGCTGACAGCATGCCTGAATCACTAGAGGAATGTAACACAAGTAGCTGTTACGACCTCAAGGTCCCACCTTCAAAAGCAAACTAGAAGGGGGAGGTAAGGAAGGGCAGCACAGGCAAGCTGTAAAATATCATAAACCCACCACATTAGAAGACCCAAGCATTACTCTGCTTAAGTTTTCCTGCATTTCCATACCAGTGTAAATGAGATCTAATGTATATGCAACAGTCCTCAAAACAGTCCTGAGGCCACTTTGGCTCATTTTCAGAAGCACACATACAACTGCAGCTGACAGTTAACAAGGCTGCAGATACCCTGCTTAGCCCATCACAGCTTCCTATGTGCATTCTACACAGACTGTGGTCAATACCTTGAGAAAACACACAATTACAGTACTCTGTTACAGCACACAACCAGAAAAAAACACCACCTATCTTCTCTGATACAGTTCCATTCTTAAGAACCCCAAAGGGACATGCACAAACACAGTGTTTCAGTGTTTTCCTTCATCACATCACACCATTTAGGAACTTGGGAGAACTAAATATACCATTTGCTCCAAGAAGTGTAACAACATTTAACCCTAATGTAAGCAGTGCAAACAGCAAAAAAACTCACAGACAGACATGAAACATCAGTAGAAGCTGCTCCTGTCATATACCCTGTCAAAATACCACAGTATTTTTAATATAGCAAGCTGGAAAGTTTTGTTTCCAACAAAACCAAACTGGGTAGACAAAGTATTTGTACTTTTAAACCTGTTCTATTTCATACATGGACCCGCAATGGTATCATTTGTACAGCTGGGGTGGAAGGGCACAGTTGGAAAATTTTCAGGCCTGTGATAAGCAGAGGAACCCCTCATGCACTGGAGTGCATTGCGTACAGTTTTCTATCAGAGGAAAAGCATATTTATTGCTAACTTCTTATTTTCAAGCTAGCACCAAACATTTCTGAGAATTCCACAGAAAGACAAAGACTGTTTTCATGGCATAATGCAGTCAAGAAGGGGGAGCTACAAAACACTCACATGAAAGCCTCTCCCAAGTACCTACAACTGGGACTTTCAAAAGAGCTTGAGGAAGTCATAAACATGACTCATTCTAAAGGGAGATGGGAATTTAACAACTTCCTGCCATTTTCAGACATCTCAGATAAACATTTTATTTAAAACAAAATACTCTAGTTGATTTTTATCTAATATTTAAAAAATAGTTTAAAAAAAAGAGGTGTGTGCACGTGTGTGTGTCTGGTGGAATTTCCTACAGAGTTAAAATTTCAGACATTCAAAATTACTATTTATATGTTACCTTAAAAATAATCTGCCTTTAAAAACACATATGAATTATTTATTTTTGTGATCTTCCTTTATACATGATAAATTGAATGCGCATTATAAAAAAAAGCTTATCAATACTTCCAGTGCTGAAACTCTCTTACCTGTATGCAAGTCTCTCCACAGGAACATTGGAAGATTGGCATTTGACCATTGCAGAATCACTGATCCAGATCCAGCACACACTGGTTTCCATCCAGTATTTTCCAATGATGGTCCACAGACAAAGCTGATTATATCAGCTCGTTTTCTGTGGAACAAATATCAATGTCACAAAGGACTGCTGGGGGCTACTTCCTAATTTTAGTAGGGATTAAACCAAGGAAAAACAACCTAGGATCATGAATTCTTCTGTGTGATTCAACTGGTCCAATGAACCAGGAATGAGGCTTCAAATAAAAGGGAAAACAACTGCACACATACAGTGATTTGGCAATAACATGCATTCCCCCAGGGTTCTGAGTGTGGAATGAGTAAGAGCAACATGAACTAAGTACTTAGTATAACTAAAATAGTTTATAACTTTGCATCCAAAAACCACATCACCATATTTTGACAGCACGAATGTCACACTACTGAGGCAAGGCTGGTACATTCCATCTGCATCCGCTTCACCATGAAAGGTGAAGGGCATCATGCTTCACCCTTCTATCTGATATGACCACTTTTGCAAGCATAACAGATACAGTTATCATAGCTGTAACAATTAAAGAAAAAGAGAAAAGCAATGACAATGTAAAACCCAGCATCCTGGCTTTCAATTTAGATTACCTGGGCCCTGCAACAAGAAGAGTTATTGAATGTAAATTCTTTACAAAGAGGAGAGGAAAACCAGCTTATCTTCTCAAGAGGAAAGACAAAAGTTCCTAGTCATCAGAGACAAAGCTGCCCCAATAGTTTGTGTGTTCATGTGCATATGTAATTTGCCAATATTGCTGCAAGAAAACATTCAAGACTTTCCTCTTCAGTTCAACGTTTCATCTATTGAGTAAAGACTTCAATGCAAAGCTTATGGAGCAGGAAGATGGTTAAAAAAAGAAACATAAAAGTACTACACATTCTCATTTATATTCCCAATTTATAAGAAATCCAGAATCATTGCAAATAGCTGAAGTCTAACATCACCACCACCACTGACAGATAAAAGGATACTGCAAGGTCACATCAGTGAGTGAAAGGGGCAGGCCTGCACACGGAACAACAACAAAAAACTTTTTTCCTCCTGTATTCAAAGAACCAGAAAACCCCCCAGCACGCTGACAGAAAATGACTGGTGAGGGGGGAGTTTTCTGTGTCTGGCTATTTTAGTTCACTATCACCCCAAATTTTCACAGAAGGACTCTTCTGGGAAATAGTCTTAGGGTCTTCGGAAAGAAAATCACTGATTCTAGGGTGACTCAGCTGTCTTCTTGTCCCCAAAAGAGGTCTGAGAGAAAACACATCTCAAGGAGGTAGTACCAAAGTGCACTTAAATACAAGTTTCTGGGATTAGTTAACTTTCAGACTTTCCTGAACAAAGTGTAAGATTTTAAAGCTGATGAATTCCTCACATACTGCACAGGAAACCACCTTTGTCACAGGCATATTTGTCTAAGTCTGCACTGACTTTTGACCCTGGGTATTACACTGTAAACAAGGTTCACAAGAAGGAATTTTTTAAGGTAAACACCTGAGAATATTAGCAAGCATATTTACTCCTCAGACCACATATAATTTCCATTCCACACTAAAACAGACAGAAAAATATCTGTATGAGGGTAATAAAGTTAGTTATACTCCAATTTTTGAACTCTTTCACACTGCCCCCAGTCCATACAGAATACAACCAAAATCAGGAACAGATTTTTTTCTTCTTTTTTTTTTCCCCAATGAGCAGGAAATAACATACTAAAACTTGGCACACAAGGCTTCTTTGCTGTTTAATATCATGCATGAAACCCTTGTTCCCATGACTGCAACACAAATGCTGCACAATATACAAATACCAATGTGATTATCAAGGCAAAATGTGATAAATCAACATAATAGGCCTTTTATTAAGAAGGAAGGTCTTTTAAGAAAAGCAAGGGAACATTTCACACTGAGTCTGTAATTTCTGACCGCATTTGTTTCTTGAATGTTTCACAACCATCCCTGCAGCAGCAAAAACAGGATATAACATCATGGGTTGGAAAATGACCTTTGTTCCACAGGATGAGCTCATAGGGAAGCCCCTATGCTAGGGGGAGAGCAGGTTACTTTGCTACAGGAGACGCTAACTGCATTTTATCCTTCCTCTGCTCTGCCTTGTTTGAAGAGGTAGAGGTGGTGAAATCACACAAAGATTAACTGCATTTTGAGTCTGCGTCATCTGGCATTTTTCAAAGTGTTGAATTGTTTGGAGCACGCTCCACAAATTTCACATTTCCCTATAAAAGAAAAAGGATTTGTTACGAGATACAGGGAAACCCCGCACAAACTTTCACATTTCTCATTACTGTATTAGGCTTAAATAGGTTGTTCTCGGTGTAAACTAGTCATGACCGCGCTAATTTCCATTTCGAGATATACTAGTTTAACACCCCAGTCCTCCTAATCAAATAACCAAACTAGAACTGGGTTTACCGTAGGGAGTTTATACAAATTTCGCGCAACTTTCTAACTGCGTCATTTTAAATCACACTTCAAAATGAAGCGAGCGGAAACTCCGCTCTGCAAGATAAAAAAGTTTCAGGAGGATGGGCAGCGCCGGGTTTCGCGTCTCCTCAGGAGCAAGGTCGGGCTCAGGCCCTAACCAGCGCCGGGCGCTCCAGCTCTCCGCGCCCGGCTCAGCCCGCCCCCCGGTGAGGACCGGGCCTAGAAAGGGAGGAGGACGCGATACCGGAGCACAGTGTGTTGAGGCGACTATACTGACGCGCAGGATGGGAAAAGAGGTGTAAAGGAAAGGAAGAGGGAAAGGTATAACGCACCCAAACGCGCCGGGGAAGTCTCATCTACAGCAGCGGGCCCAGGTCCGGCATTGGGAACAGGGAGGAGGATGGGGCGGCACCGGGCGTGGTTTCCAGTATCGCTTCTCTTTCACATCAGCGAAAGCCGCGGAGCGCTTTTCGCTCGTACCTCTTACGGCTGTTGGAGGGACCTGAGCCG
>NW_009260410.1:832990-843342 GCF_000687185.1 Egretta garzetta
TCCGTCCCTCCCTTTTGCGGTTGTTGGGGGGCCCGGAGCCGCCTCTACGCGTACGCAGAGACGCTGTTCAAGGCAGAGAGACCTCCCCTGCCTGAGGGACGAACAGGCTTTAGCCGCCTCACCATCATTATACATCTGCCGAGCCACGCTCACTGAACTCTTACGACTTTACTGTGAATCCGGCCGTTAAGTATTTTGGGGCGAGACAAGGGAAGGATTATGCTTTTCGTTTTGCTTTATATTGTACGTCAGGCGATGAAACTCGGAGCTGCGCAAACAAACCTGCCCAGGTCCCACAAGATGGCGGCGGGCCTGTGGCGGAAAAGGATGTTTCGTCCCGCGCGCAATCTCCCACCGGCACCCTTGGGTGTCGGTTACGTACAAAATGGCTTCCGACTAGCTGGGGCGGGGGGGTGTTAGCAGCGCTCTGGGGAGGAGGGTTTGGCAGCGGAGTGGTCTTGACGTGCGGAAAACGGACTCCACAATCTGTAAGATTGTAAAGTAGTTGTGTTTATTCAGCGCTGGGCAGCACGGCGGATAGTCCCACCAAAGTCATGCGCACCTCCACGTGGCAACTTGTCCTGTTTATATGTAGCAAAGTGTTACATATGCATGACGTTTCCCAATACGCCTATACATATGCATAACCTGTCCCGCTTCGTATTAAAATTAGCCCCAAGAAGTCATTTCCATAAACTCCTCCCCGCTGCGCTTGCTCAGTGCCTCCTTGTGGTGGTCGTCGGGGGTCGTGGGGATGAAGGCTGATGGCGCCTCTTCGTCACCGCTAGTAACCCCTTGTTCTTGCGCAGACTCAGTTGCTTCTTGGCTCTTGCCCAAACTGTAGGGTCGGTGTAAACCAGTTCTTAAGGTAAACTGGTTCTTATCAAAAACTGTCCTTCGTAAGGAGCAACAGATCTTCCTGCGTCAATTAGTTCTCATTCCTTCTAGTCTGGCAACATTGACAAACCATTATCTCTTGCTTCATCCCCTCCTGATTCTTCCCGTCCTTGAATAGGGTTCTAAATTTACTAAGTAACTATACTACTGACTTTAGCAAAACATCCAAACTAGACACTACTGACTTTAGCAAAGCATCAGCAAACTAGACAATAAGGCCTAAATCTTATGCAAGCTGTTTACATCTGGGGGTCTTTTGACCTTTAAGGTATCAGTCTTCAGTTTAGTATGTGCATAGATGTTTATGGGACCGTGCTTTTTATACCACTGCTGGTATGAGGGCAGACAAACCAGCTTTGTATTGGCCCCAGTAGCCGCTCAGTGGTAACAGACCGTTTTTCAGCGAGCAGTTACAGATGGGGTAAGTGTGGGCATGTGTTTTAGCGGGAATTTGTGTAGAAGCAAGCTCTTACTTGGCTCATGTCTTGCTCTATCACTCTTCATTCATAGAGTAATACTGTACAGGTGTGTGAAAATTGTATGCTTCCCATTGTATAATTTTCAGCAAATTTTAAGCAATGCCTTGTCCCTGTGGACTGGGTGTTATAATTCCCTTGGTATAAACTAGCAATTTCCATGAAGCAGTTTACTGTGAGGTGCTAGTATTGTAGCTGGAGCTGCTCTGTTAAAGGCCTAAAATGTAAAATTCTGGACTATTTTATCAGCTGAACTAGACAAAAGCCACCTCCATATGTGATGAAATTATACACATCATGTATATCTCCCAGTCAATGGATTTCAAAGCACTTACAAAACAGTAATTTTTGTGCTGCTAAAAATACAGCAGTGGAAGCACAGTACTCTGGGATAGCATGCTGTTGGGCAGAGTCACACTCTTTGGAACTGCAGGGAAAATGGAGGCAGAAAGTAATCACCTGCACCAGAATATGGTCGAGTACCAAGCAACTGCTCTGTGTTCTGAAAAAATACCTGGATTCCTACTGAAATTGTATGGTCAGTCTCTCAGTATCAGTCATTCAAGGATGTCACAGTATCCCTGCTTCTAAGACATAGCATTGGATCGGTGCTGATTCAGAAGGAAACGAGCTACCTGCTATGAATCAATATGCACACTTTCTCCTTGAATCTATTCCATACAATCATGTAAAGATGTGTACAGGTATTAGATATAATAGAAGAGTTTAAGGAGATGGTATGGCTGCAGGCTTATGAAAGAACAATTTTTTTTTTTTCCAAAAATGGTTGAATGATTTACTAATTTAACGCATCCATTACTTAAGCAACCAGTATACTCTTTTGTTTACTTGCTTCACTTTTCCCTTAATTTACCTAATTTTTATATGCTTATTAAACAGTTTTCACATTTGTATAGGCGGCGTTTATGAGTTGTATGCAAGTCTTTTTGTTTTATTCTTTCCCCTCGTTTCTAAGTTGAAATACTACATTGTCTTCATTGATAGGTTCTCATGTAAACTGAAACTGTAAATCAGTATAAATGTAGAACATAGAGCATACCAGTAAGGTTAGATGTAATTGAGAAGAGATGGTCCTGTATGTTTCAATGTAGAGGGCTTTGGATATTGATCTCTGGCTGGGACATATTTCTTTGATTTGCTTTTATAACAGGTTTTATCTATTTCATTTTGCAGATTCTCCTAGTTAATGTGAAACAAAAGAATTTATGCCTCCTGAAATACTATGAACCTGTCGTTTATGCTATGTATTTCAAAACCAGATTTGGTATGATCAGGGTGAGTGCATTACATTTGTATATATAAATGGTGTCACTAGTTTCATTTGTTATGTGTTGGTGTCACTTTTATTATTATTATTAAAAAAGGCTAAGTCACTAAGGGAAGAGATTATTTTCATGGGTTTTTCTTCTCCATTGGAACGATGGTAAAAGGATTATCTGACTTTCAGATTTCTATTATTTGGCCCACAACTGAGGATAGAGAACATATAGAACATCTGTAAAATCAGATCCCTGTCATATATGTAAAACAGTTTGGGTGAATCCCTGAATGTTTTGATACCCATGATGAAATCTGTAAATTTAATTGGAAGACAAGCATGGGTCCCGAGTATGTTCCTTGTAAAACCCCTTGAAGCAAACACTCCTAACTTCAATTAGCTGTATGCAGAAAATATACTTGCATTGATATAAAAAGTCTATCTAAAAATGCTGATCTGGCAAAGAATTAATTGCAGAATAGAAGCTCATAGTTAGAGAGCTCAACAAAAGATTTTGTAGGAAGTTTTTCAGGAGACATTTCAAGGCAGGTTAACAACACAAACACACAGCTACAGTCTGCTATTTAAACTGCAGCTGCCATGGGAACAGTTATTCTGTTATGCATTGAAATAGGAATTTCAGAGACGTCCAATTTATACGACAACGTAGTCACCATAGTATTGGAATAATTAAGCTGCTTTAACTTCTCCATAACATACAAATTTGGAAGATTATGCTGAATGATGTAAATATTATAGGTAGCATTAACAAAACCAATAGATAAATCGCAAGTATCTTTCCAGGTGAGCAGAAATAGCTCTCTGACTACCGATAGAGTTGGGATTTCCACTTGCATTGCAGAAAATGGAGCATCATCAGTTCTGTTTTTCAGAACTTAAGATACAGACAAAGTTTTCTTCACTGTGGTATTACAATCATATATGTTCCTCACCTGCAGGTGCCACTGCTGTTTGTGACCCTGGGTCTTTGCACTGTAACATATCTGTGCTGGTACAAAGCCTGTTTTAATGTAAGGACAGCCAGTGCTATGGTTACAGTGAAGACAGATTTGGTACTATTATTTTAATACACAGGAAACACTCCATCATACATACAGAAGAGCATGAAAACAAGCTTTCGCAACGAGAAACTAAATGGGACAGCAACTAGTACTTAGGTTTTTTTTAAGGCTTATGCTTTTGGAACAACAGAGTTGGGGCAGGGAGGAGCAGCCAGTCAGCGCACAAGTACTGCATACAAATTAAAATTACGAGGAGCAGCTGAAGTGAGAAGCACATATCTTAATTACAAGATTCACCAATACTGCATGTAATGCTAGCTGTGTTAATTGTTTTCCCGAACGACCATCTACAATTCAGTTATATTAATAAGTTTAGGCTTGGACCCAGATAGAAAACAAACAGTGAATACCAGCCTTTGAAAATGTATACTCTGGGTGGGACAGTCTAAGGAACAACATGGACATATTTTGTGCAATAGACATTACACAGTGGATTCTTGTTTTGTTTTGTTTTTTTTTCAGGGAACAGTGCAACTGGATAGGGATGCTTGAGAAAGAATTAGGCAAGAAAAGTTTAGTAGAACAAATGGTTGCCCTGTGAACAGTGCCTTGAGCAATGTCATACTGAGATGACAAACTCCACTGAAGAGCGCAGCTGCACTCCCACAAAAACAGATGTTTACTGCTCTAAAAATAAAGCTGTGTTACATCACTCAAAGATTGTGTGCTAATATAGATATTAAAAAAAAAATCTTTTAGCTGTTTTGGTAGGAACTTCAGGTTTTTTTTAAACCTGCAATTTGTGACATGATTACTTAAACTTTCCAGTTTCTTCACCATGTAAGTACATTATGTAATTGTCTAGTGTCATTTAAGTTTCTCGTTTGTCTAATTTTGCTTTTCTGTTTAGTGAGACAGATATCCTGTTGTTTGGATTGAAAAATGAGATAGTATACCCTCCTTAGCTTATGTTACTAATGGCATAAGAAAATTTATAATAGGATATTCAGCCAATTCTAATTCCTAGCATTGCAGAGGACATATACTGCCAACAGGCCCTTTTCTATTACAGTTCTCACTTCAGGCATTCTTAAAGCACTCCAGAAGCTGTTAGATAATTTAAGGAAAAAATAGGAAATTTTAAAAAAATTATTAAGATTATTAAGGTGTATAAATAAATAAACAAACAAGCCTGTGCCACTACAGATTTACAATGTAATACACCAGGACAAGGAAAAAAAGCAATTGAACCTTCTCTTTTTTTTCACATTACACTCAAGTATATTGGAAGTCATATTAAGAGAGTTATTGCTGAGTGAAACATTCTACTTTGCTTAATAAACAATGTGCTTAATGGCAGCAATGTAATTTTTAATTTCAGGATATTACACAGCAGATTATTTTGGTACATACTATTTGCCAAATTAATTAACTCTTCAATAGGATTAAGTATAAGCTTTGGTATTTTCATATACTTTGAGACAGTTCTGGGTACTCTCTAAAGCTTTAAGGTAATAGTTCTTTTTATTTAGAGACTTAAGAGTGAATAGTAACAAATTATACTTTTAAGAAGTGACAAGTCATTCATTACTACTTATCAGCAAATAATTATTATTAAACCTGTAATTAATGCAGTACAATTTTTCTCCTAAAAAAGCAACACACTTTCTCAATTTCATTAATAGAATGTTGGCAGGGCTTGAAAGAGCTGGGCCGATAGTTTCCTCTGTTCTTTAAAGGATGGTACAGCAAACCCAAGAGCGTATTTATGTCTTGTTTTTTTTCCCCCCAGACTGAAGTCAGGTAAATTGCTCTGATTATGTTTTTTGATCCTTCCACAAAAGTATAACAAAATCAAAGAAACATGCTGATTGCCTGTGATAGACTTTAATATGCATATTATAAATGCAGAGAGCACAGCAGGCTTATGTATGTTTCAGCTTAGTGATGAGTATTAAGTTGTCATATTTAATCTTCAGTGATGGCCTCCGTTCTTCTTTGGAGGAAACAGTGTATATTCAATGCCAAGAGCTATGACGAAAGCTGCAAATCCCCACTTGAGTCCCCTAGTAAAGACTTCTGTTAAGGTGACAGGTTTTGCAAAGCCACCCATATATCTCCAGGCTTCATTACTAGAAGAAAAATTAAACCAAAAGAATAAAACAAGATCAATGGAGCCACTGTGATAAACATTAACAGAGTATCTTTGTTCAGAAAAAAAGACGAAGGTATTTCAACTAGAGATAAATGATAAAAATGTTATGGTCTCAATGTAAGTATCATTTAAGTAACAAGGAGTTGCCACATGTAAAGTTCATACTAATTGTAACCCTTTATGCATATAATTTGAGATACAAGTAACACCAGCAAACAACACAATTCTAGAATCACCTCCCCAAACTTGTTATGTAGTTGTTGTCTTCTGTTTACTCTTTGGAACAAAATCAGAACCCACTAGCACATGCATGGAATGGAGCAAATACAAAGGTTAGACAGTATCTAGCCTAGTTAAAATCTTAAAAGGGAAAGTTTTTCAGCCTAGAAAGCTCATCCCAGTATGGAGGCACTTTCTGTTTTACAATACGATGTTTAACTATATTAAGGTAGTAATATTTTAGTAGGGCCAGCAGTGACAAGACAAGGGGTAATGGTTTTAAACTAAACCAGGGTAGGTTTAGACTAGATATAAGGAAGAAGTTCTTTACAATGAGGGTGGTGAAACACTGGAACAGGTTGCCCAGAGAGGTAGTGGAGGCCCCATCCCTGGAAACATTCAAGGCCAGGTTGGATGGGGCTCTGAGCAGCCTGATCTAGTTAGCGGTGTCCCTGCTCCTGCGGGGGGGTTGGACTGGATGACCTCTAGGAGTCCCTTCCAACCCAAAACATTCTATGATTCTATGATTCTATGATTCGGTCAGAAAAGCTTACTAGAATTGAAAAAATTGTGTTTAGCTAAAAAGCTACAGAATATTTACAAACTTCATACTGCCCTGTCTTACTGGTTTTGACCTATGTTGTTACTGAAACTTCTACTCACTGCTATAACTGATTACAAGTATTTATGTGTAGCACAACCAATGTAATCTATAGAAGAGACAAACTGTGTCCACCTTTAGAGACGCAAAGTCCTTAAGAAAAGGAAAAAAACATTTGCACAGAGACAAGCAATAAGATTAGAACCATAATTTCAGGAGAAGATAACAGTTTTTTTAAACAAGGGGGTCAAGTATTTATGTTCATAGACAATCCCTTTGTTCAGATGGTCTCTGTGGCTTGGGGTGAAGGAATATGGGCATGGTAGAGTATCTTCTAGATGACAGCATAAGATACTAATTGATAAAGACTTAGGTTTCCAAACAGGACATCTTTCACACAGCTTATTCTGTATTGAGTATGTACATGAATGTGCATTTGCTACAAAAGTGGAAAACTGATACCCTATTAAGAGGAACTTAACATATGAAAGAGGGGAGCCCCAGAGAGGGTTACTTTTTCAAGACTTGTAGTGCAAGGTATTAATGCAATCTTTTTGCAGATTACTGAAGTAAATAACTTGCTACTTTAATTTCTCCTTTGTTAAGGAAGATTGGCATGATACATGTAGTTGTCCTATGGAACTGAAACATTACCTTACATAAAATTGGAAAAGTTCAGGAGTAGTCATGTCATACTTCAACAGTTTGACTTTGTTCCTTACATAACTCCTCACATAACTGGCTCAATCCCCTTCTTGTACCAGAGAAACATAATTCTTTTTTTCTAGGAAGGGCAACAAATATTACACAAGCTCCTTTCCAGTTTGCTGTTTTGCAGCACTTCCTGAACAGTTGGATGTGTATGCACTAAAAGTCAGGTTAATGTACACTAAATTTATTTATGATATTAAGGTGTGTCCATTTTTTATGGGAATAAGCCTATTGCTTGCTAAAAACAATTTTGTCTGAAGCAAAGGGGGAAAAAAAAAAAAGCTAACACTGCTTGCACTACACAGAAAAAGGCAATGTAAATGTGACACAGGCCTGGAAAGTTCACTGGTAACCGATAATCCTAAGGACTCATAGCTGAAGTGATTCTTATCATCATCAAAACTATGTTTTACTCTATGCTTACAACCTTAAACTGTTTCAAAGGAAGGAAGAAAGTCTCTCAATCCCAAAACCCTCCAGAGGTGACAGCACATAACTTTTTAACAGATTACCTGTTTGCTCTTACATTTTCCTTGTAGTGAATTGAAGTAAAAACATTGCTATGAAGGCTCCTGGAATAGTTTGCTCATGCAGCTTTTCCCTTGCAGAAGAATCAAGACTACACAGCACATTTAGCATTTTTATTCCTGTCCTGGTTTCGGCTGGGATAGAGCTAATTTTCTTCATAGTAGCTAGCACAGTGCTGTGTTTTGGATTTAGTACCAGAAGAATGTTGATAACACACTGATGTTTTCAGCTGTTGCCAAGTAGTGCTCAGACTACTCAAGGACTTTTTGAGCTTCTCCTGCTTGCCCAGGTGCATAACAAGCTGGGAGTACAGCACAGCTAGCACAGCTAACCCAAACTGACCAAAGAGCTATTCCATACCATATAACGTCATGCGTGGGGGGGGGCGGTTAGTTCGGTCGGTCGGTCGCGGGGAGACCTTTATCTCAGCCCTCGGCTCTAACCTTTTATTTTCTTCCCGATTCTCTCCCCCATCCCACTGAGGGAGGGGGGGGAGTGAGCGAGCGGCTGTGTGGTGCTGAGTTGCCAGCCGGGTTAAACCACGACAATTCCCCAACATTAAAGAGTATTTGAGCAAAATATTACATAATTCATGACATGGGAGAAATATATTAAGCCCTGTTTTAACAGCTGCCTAAATGATCCAGAATTGCTCTAGCTAAAAAAAGAAGAGGTATGCATTATAGAGTGGGGCAACTTGAGGTAAAAATCTGATCTTCCATTCTGTCACTCACTGCTTAGTAAAATGAAACGCACAGCTGAATCACATTCCACATTGTACACCAGTATAGCTCTTCTTTTCAAATAAAGGCCTCCGGTTGTACATGAGGAATGCTATTCCTACTCAGAATGTCAACGTAAGTTCCATCAACTTCAGCAAGATCTGAGCACACAATCTCTGCTGAAAAGGGATAGGCTTACTCACATATGCAAGACCTAATATTACGCAAGTGTTTTGCTGGATGAGGTATTGGTCATTGTGCCTGATCTGTATCATCATGAAACATCACAAAGTGCAAGGGTGCCTTGCAAAATGTGGAGACTGGTCAAGGTGATGCAAGGTGCAACCTCCACGCAAAAAAGTAAACAAAGATTTAACTGAAATTCTGACTAATATATTCTAGACGCATTTTCACTGTTTTTACTAAGGAACAATCTGCAACAACAAGGTCCAGTTGATGCTACAAGATGACATATCAAGATTATTTTTTAAGCTCTTGCACTTACCGAGCCCACGGATCCCTAAGACCCCGTTTAGCTAGCCTTTCCTGGACCTTCTCTAGTGGAGTACCCTCTATCTTCCATTGCCTGTAGTCGGGGAGTTCCATTTTGCCATGGCCATGGCCATGTTCATTTCCATGCCCCATACCTACAAGAAAAGATAGGAGTTTTTTGTTTCTCAGAGAGTATCAGTACACTGTAGAACAAAGAGACTTTATGCTGCGTTTCAGAAGTTGGTGATTAAACACAGTAAGGCAAACTGTGCAGAGGTAAGTGTTACTGCATTGTACGTCACCACCACCATTACATTCATGAAGCAGTTATGTAAATTTTATGTGCCAGAAAAACAATTGTTTCCAACATTCATAAATGCCCTTTAGCGACACCAGGGCCCACCAACTTGCAAGCTTCCCAGAGTACATCGAAAGGTCAGAGTTCAGTTTGAAATTTCTAATTTAGGTATGGCAGAGCTATGATCATCAAGCTCTACAGAAAGACATGACTTGGCTCCTCCACTCCTTTTAAGTTGCCTCCAATTCAGTCAAATATAACTGCGGCAATAAACAGGTACAGGATAAATGAATGGACTAGCAGGTGCACCTTACTAGTCATGTCACGAGGCTGGCAAATACACGCTTTGAAAGAACTATGAAAATATTAAGGTTCTCCCTAAAAACAGTGATCAAGGCAGACGGGAAGGTGAACATCTTCAGTGAGTCATGAAGGACTGGAAGAAAATAACAATGGCTTTGAAGTCTTCATTTTCACAAAGCATCTGAAACTTCTTTGAGCCAGGATTTCCCCTTTTAACACATATCTACTAGCAAAGAACAGACTGAACATCCTTAATTTTTAGGAGAATTGACTGTGGCACAATGGTGCCAAGAACACAGCTTCAAAACCTGTAACTCTTGCAGACCCCAAGCCGTGGAGGCAAGCAAACAGGATTCTCTTGCAGAAGGAAACCTGAAGAAGAGTTCTAATGCTGTCATTACCCGAAAAGCTCCCCCAGAATTAAACCCCTGTCTACACCCTTGTCATAAAACCCCAAGACCTCTCTCCTATCCATACTTACCTCTCTACAAGAAAGGGGTTTAAGCGTAGGCGCACGCTAGCGCCCACACGCCGCGGACAGCGGGCTGCACTGCAGCACCAGCCGGGCACTCTCTTGCAGCAAAACCGGCTAAAGCAGGGCTGAAAGGCCGCCCCGAGATGGGGCAGGGAGGCCCCGCTCAGCGCCAGC
>NW_009260410.1:844220-846826 GCF_000687185.1 Egretta garzetta
CCTGACCGCGGAGAGCGGCGGAGCGGCCGCGGGGCCCGGGGCTGTGCCCGCTCGCTGCCTGCCCTTGGGGTTCACCTCGTCGGGGGAAGAAGTTGTGGGGTAGATCGGAGGTGCTCACAAGCCCGGCTGGCGCCAGGAGCAGACTTTTGGCTTTCAGTGGATAGATATATCTTAAAAGAGCATCGTTGTTTGTTTCCGTAGGAGAAGTGGGGAGACATCCTGAAATCCTGCAACTGCACTGAAAGGTAAGTGAAAGTTAAGAATTCTCTTGACAGCTGCGTCTTGAGTGAGGTGGTTGCTTGGTTCCATTGAGTACCTGTCTCTGGGGAGCTCGGTCTTTTACATGCTCTGGCTATCCAATTGTGAAGTGTTGATTGCCTTAGTATCTGGATAATTACATTATTTTTTATGTTCCTCAAGGTTGAGTACATAGTCCCCTTCATCTGAAAAGAAACTGGTGAAAGTTAGCTACTCAGTCAGTGACTTATAAAGGCTTAAATAATTTCTCAATTGTAGATGATAGAATAATGCTGTTTCTTTATAGCAGAATGCAAACTCTGTTATATTAATTTCTGATGCTCTTATAAGAATGAGAATAAATGTTGTTTTGTAGCGTCATGCTGGTAGAATTTTAGGACAGACTAGTGCCTTTTTTTTTTTTAATATCCTGATGTAAAGCTCTTTCTGGGTTTCAGGGTTTTTTTATAGGGATATTGGGAGCGCATGAGAAGAGTTCCAGGAGGAATGCCATTATCATGTTATTAACAGTGAAACTGTTCTAAATAGAGTGCCATCTGTTTAATCCAGACTGCCTCTGTCTGGTTTCAGCATGGAATGTTTTTCACTGTGAGATAAAGTCTGCAAGATTCTGAGCAGTCTCTTCTGCTCTGCGGATGCAGTGTCAGGGTGAGAGGAGACACTTTTTTTTTTTTTTCTAATGTATGTGGGGTGGAATTGCAGGAACGCTCTTTGTTTGTGAGTTACCTAAATCTCTGTCTGATAGAGAACAAAGTTCTGTCAGATACCTGTGAAGTATTTCTTGTTTCTTATTGTGGCTGAAAGTTAATGGGTATGTGTTCAAAGTCTGGCGTTGCTGAGGAATGTTGATGTTTTCCTCAGAAAAAAATTTTTCAGTGACCCATAGACATGTTGGATACCAGACATCTTGGTTTTATTTTTTGAAGGAAAAATACAAAGTCCTAGTTTTATTTATGGGGTTTTTTGTTTGTTTTATTTTCTTTTCTTCATGGTGTTTGGAAGCATGACTTGATTGTTTATGCATGAAGGCATACTTTGTTGGTATTGCTGAGCCTGTCAACATGTTCAGTTCTGATCACAGAATATTGACTTTGTGTGACCTATTGCAGTCGAAGAGAATTGTAGCAGGGGAGTGCACTTGGCAATATTTGTCATCAAATACACTATCACTTTCAAGGTTTAGCAAGGTTCTGGGTAACTGTTTCCCCCCAACCAGGTACCTAAAAACCCTTGATAGGAAAAATTGAATGCAGTTGATAGATTCTCTTTGCCATGAGGTTACTTAATGTTTTGCTTCCTAAACTTCCTTTTCTTTCAGCACGGACCATACTCTTTCTTTTAAAAATAAGATGGCTAATATGAGGGATGTGATGTTTTGGGAATATAGGAAGCTTTTTGAAGCTGTATCTTTACCAAATAAATGAGTCTGCATAATTTCAAGGGGGTTTACTGTCTTGTTACAACCTGGTTTTGAGAAGGAAACTTCACCATCATAAGTGTTTAGTCTGAAGAAATGAATAGTATGCACAAAGAACGAACATAAAGAAAAGAAATTTTCATCTGTGTAAAAAATGCTGGATGTCCTTTAGGATGGGAAGGTCATGGGGACTCCATGTGCAAATAATCAGTACTTTTTGTGGTTTATGCAGTTGCTTTTTTTTGTACTATTCATGGTGGTGATAATTACTGGAAAGATTAAGTGTTCCAGGATAGTTAACATTTATCCAGCCATGCTAGTTATAATTTGCTGGGATTCCTGTTTATGTTGCTAGGTTAGAGGAAGGTGGCAGGATTTTCTTGAATAACTTTCAAATGCCCATGTTTCCAGAAATTTGTGTTGATATGCATTCTGGATTAACAGATTGAGAGATACATTATTAAGTATTTTCAGTTTTGAGATCACAAAAAATGTTGTGGGGTTGTTTTGGGTTTTGGTGTGGGTTTGGTTTTTTTTTTTTCTTTTTAGCTCAATATATTAATACATATTTGAACTATCTGAAACTAAATACGGCATCCTTTTTTTTTTCCCCTGAAATTGCATGTTATTTTCTCTGGCTTTGTATTAGTAGTAATTTATAAGTCATTGGAAGCCTTTTGTCATTTGAATAAAATGGTCAATCCTGCTTTAACTACAATAATGATAGAAAAGATCTCTCTTTAGTCCCCCTTGGTTTCTTTGGATATTTTTTAAAAAAGATTATGAAATGTGGGGAAGCAAATTATCTTCTCAGGCAGCATTAGAGAGAGAGCTAAATATTCACAATCTCAAACCACTGTTTCACCTCTCTTTTGGAGAAGTGATGTGCTGGAGTCTTAGTTTCTTTCTGTTTTTTGGTTTGGTTTTTTGG
>NW_009260410.1:846853-892313 GCF_000687185.1 Egretta garzetta
GCCATACTGGTCTAATATGCTCTTCTCTCTTGAAGCCTAAAGATCTGGGATCCTGATACGGACAGGACCGTTGTTTCAAGTCCTGCTTGTTTCCCACAGCTAAGCACTATTTGACAGCAGGTGCTTTATTCATATACTCTTTTCTAGGCAAGCGTATAGGGTTACTCCTTAGGTCAGCTCTCCCAGTCTCTCAGCAGGATGATGTTTTATATGGATTTTTATTCCATGGATATGCTTAATTTTTAAAAACTTTAGAGCCTGTGTATGGTTTTTGCATCTACCATGTTTTCTGGCAATAAGCACCATACTTCACGTGTTGTGTGAATTCTTCTCTTCTGGTTTCAACCTGTTATCCGAGAACTTCATGTGATACTCTCTGTTTTCTGTACAAGGAGAGGCAGGACTGTTTGACTCTCTCCCAAGCAGTTTGATACGAGTTTAGAATCTTTAAATATCAGATACAAGTTTAGAATCTTTAAAGATCACAGATAATGTGTTCACTCAAACACTTGTCTGGGCAGGAAAATAATTCTAGATTCCATTAGTTTTCTTTATACTTGTTCCCTTATATTAGAATATGAACTAGTATCAGGAAGTGAAGCTGGAGGTTTCCTCAGCTGTCTCCTGGTGAAGGACATCTCTGCTATAGGAATGATCATTTAAGAAGTCCTGTGACTCTTTTCAGGAGAAATTGATCTGAGCGGAGACAGTCACCAGTAGTTCGACATGCTACTTTGCTCAGTTATTTTCATTTCCAAACAGAATAGTTACGAGAAGTAGTTCTTGACTTACTTAATGCTGTTTTCCACAGTGTTTCCTTTGCAGTTATTTGCTTGTAGCATATAAAATTTTGTGCAGAGTTGTGTTCAAGGGTACGTTAACTTCTGAATTGTGCAAATTGTTCAGACATTTAATGTAGGCTGTAAAGGTAACTATAAAATAGAGGTTATGACTTTAAGAAAGATTTGCAGGTGTCAGGTATTATCTGAATGATCTGTTGTTTTTCCTGAACCTTTCTTTTGTCATGGTCTTTGGCAGAAGTGGAGATTCTTAAAAAACAGAATTGCAGGATGGTTGAGGTTGAAAGGGACCTCTGGTGATCATGTAGTTCAACCCCTTTGCTCAAAGCAGGGCCAACTAGGGCAGCTTCCTCAGGACATTGTCCAGTTGGATTTTGAATATCTCTGAAGACAGAGACTCCACAACCTCCCTGGGTAACTTGTTCCAGTGTTTAAATATCATCATGCTGAAGAAGTTTTTTTCTTATGTTTAAGTGGGATTTCTTGTATTTCAATATGTGTCCGGGTAGGCACGAAGTTTTTTTGAGAGTAAGAAAGTGTTCTGAGTTTGTGCTTGTATCGCTAACTGTAGATAAAATAGTAAGTTGGTTGAATTTATCTTTCTGCACCTTTGCTTGGATAATTCATGCTTCTAATAACAAGACAAATAATTTAAAATGTATTTTTGTGTTGTGGGGTTTTTTAATAACATTAATCACAGGACAGATTTATGGGAGTGACTCGGTCTCCTTTTTCATATACAATTCTGACTTCGGTTTCTAAACTTGAAATATAAGGTCAAGAGGTAGAGGGGCAATTCTGATGAAATAAAATATCGTTATCTAGTAGAACCCTACTGTAAACCAAAGTTCTCTATTGCCAGCAGTACCATAGAGACGAGAACGTGTAAATCTTGATCAGGGGCTAGGTAAAATAATACACAGTTTGCAGACTATTCTAACACATGCTGCAGGCTATCAATAATAGTAAAAGTTTCGTATTGTAAGAAAAATGGCTGTATGGCCATTAGTCATTCTTCTGTTAGCATTACATTTTTTTGTCAAATATAATGAATTTGGACACAGGCTTTTTTATATTGTTTTCCTTAGAGCCAGAGAAGATAGAAGTGATGTGCTGCAGATGTTTCTTGTGTGACATTTATGTTCAGTATAGAGTTTTAAGAATAAATTAGTGGTCATGGAACATATTTGTCTTAACAAACCATGTAGCTACTTCTAAACTAATCTGCATCTTTTAATGCTGCTATAGAGCAATTTGGATCTCATGTACCCTCATGAAGGATAATATCCTTTTCTTCTGAAATCCTGTTTCTCATACTATGGATTCTATTTGAAAATGTTTAATAAAATAAGTAATAAATAAAACATATATTTTATTTATTATTAATAAATATATATTTATTAATACATTATTATTTTATTTTATTAATAAAATTATTGTTTTATTTTATTAATAAAAATAAAAATCACTTAGGGTTATCTACCTCAGGAGACGTTTTATTAGTAATCACAATTCAGGTGATTGTAAAAGACAGAACTATCGTTGGCAAGTTACCTTTTCAGTCTTTCCTTGATTGTTTTCTGTTCTTCTGCAGGCAGTCTAGTTTGCCCCTGCTGCCCACTGCCTATGTCAGATCTGCTACCTTGACCTTCTGGTGTGATTCTGTAGAGCAGTATGTATTTTACAGTTCAAACTTACTGACTTCCTTTTGTGTGCCAGAGACATTTGGAAGGAGATCTCACTTGGGCAGTGAAAGAAAATGTCAGGTGAATAACTATTGCAAAGTGGTAAACTTTATTTATTTATTTATTTTTCTCTTAGTACTGAATATCATTACTTGGAAAATGCCAAGTTACCTGTCTGTGTAATACTGTTCAGCATAGGACCTTATGGAGATGACTGGAACAGTTCAAACCTGTTAGAACACTCTTCTAGGGATTCACTCTTTCTGCATACTCTGGGGTGGTTTTTTTTGTTTGTGTTTGGTTTTTTTTGTTTGTTTTTTTTTTTTTTTTCCTACAGGACTGAGTATTTAACGACATCTCATCTTCATGTAGAAGTTATACATGTGTTTGACTAACAGTGAATTTTGCAGTCCAGAAATGCTAACACTATGTTCTTGTGTGCAATAATTTAGCTAATCTTACTCTGTTTTCATTTTACTTACTGTGATTCTTCAGAAAACTGAACTGGTTAAGTTTTCTGTATTGGTTTCTGCATTATGTATGGTTCATGAATTCTTTAAATAGTTATACATTACTGTTCCTCTGGTTTGTATTTAAGTGAAATATTTGACATGGACATTTGTGGAGACTGCATGACTGTAGTTTGCTGATTCACACAGGGCAATTTTGATACTTCTGGAATTTTTTTCTGTTTCCATTCCCTATGTTTAGTAGTTGTATTTAGGGTCTTCCTCTCCTCTTCTGCCCTGCCTTGACCCATATTTGGGCTGGGGAATTATTCTACATCTATCTGGAAAGGCAGTAAGAAAGTTTAAAAGAATGATCTTATTTTTCATGGCCATTCAGCTGAGAAGATACTGGGTTGAAAGATAATGAGGTGAGATATGTGTAAAATTTGCTTGTGGGTTTTTTTTTTTTTCCTTCCTGGCATCATTTATTTCCTTTTTATTCAAATAGGTTGGTTATTTTTGAGAGTTCTAGTGTCTGTTTCTTCTTTCCATCTCATCTGATTTTCTACTTTGTCCTTTCTGTCTCCTTTAGGTTGGAGAATATCTTGAGCTTTAGGAGAGGCCGGAGAGCAGCCCCCCCTTCCACATGCCTGCCTCTGTTCTGATTTGAAATAGGGCCACAAGGTAGAAAACTTGATTTAGAAAAAATTCTGAAGAAGATCATAGTAGTCATTCAAGCAACTTCCCTGAACATCCTAAGCATAAGATTTTGAAGACACGTGGGCATGAGTATAGAAGATTTTGTTTTAGAAATAGCTTATTAGCTTGTCTCTGTAAATTTAAGTATGTTATTTCCTGCACATGAAAACAAATTAGCTAGAAATTATTAATTTTTTTATAATTTTTTTTTAACATGGACTTTGTGAAGATCTGACATCTTATGACCTGTGTGCCCCATTACCAGTGTAAGCTACACTGGTAATTCCACCATCTGCTTTAGACAGTGTGGTAGCAACATCATGATGGCTCAACATAGGATGGTCAATAACCTTCTAGCTGGGACGTTTCAGAAAGCAAGAGGCTTTTATGTAAAGTTAGTTATAGAGGTGGTGGAGTGAGCAATTTATCAAACATCCTAGTATATGCCATCAGAATAGAGCAGGAAGAAAAATCTAAATGTTCAACTTCGAGTTTTGATATCTCTTTATTACTCCACGTTAGGTGTATACTTTTTTCAAAAAATTGTTGATACTTCTGCATATGAATGCTGTCCCTCATGCTTTATGGCTGGAAATGCACATGCAGTTAAAAACAGTAGTTAAAAAGAACTCCCTACTTAGCATGGTTGTTGTACTGGTCTTTACTGTCTGCAAGTAACTTGATGAAAGATGCCAAATCCCTTGGTAAGCGTAGACACCCGCCATCCAGATTTTGCAGATGAAAATTCTTCATGTTTCTGGCACAGCTGAAGTCAGTGCTAAGATTTATATTTACTTCTGCAAAATTAAGGTTAGAGTGTGAATTTCCAGGCTTCTGTTGTAACTATGTTGCTTTGCTCAATATGTAAAACTGAACTTCAGTAAACAGAACTAGCACACGTGTTTGCAGTTAGAACCCAGTCTTGATAGTACAAGTCTTTCTTTGTACAACAGTGATAGTATAAGAGTAAGAGAGGGTGTTAATATCTTTTCAGACTCTTAGTATTTTAATAACAGCAGTGGGATAGAGAGAAAACTGGTTAAAGTCCATTTACTTTTGTGAAATTACGCAAGAAGTGATTGAGGAGTTTGTTAAGTAATAATAATGTGCCCTTTTACATAGAAATGTGAGGCATGCTGATGAAGGATTTATCCTAGCAAAAGCTCATATTTCTTTGTGTGTAACAGTGGGGAACTTTCCATTGCTTTTTTTTTTTTCTTTTAAGACATTCAGTTGATCTGGAACAGCAGAGAGATGTGAGCTAAATATGGACACAGAGGAGAGTGAGGGGGGGTTTAGATGTGGAATGGAAAAATGACTAGTTCCTTATGTGCATGGATTTTTTTTTTTTTAAGCTGCTTTTTTTCTTGTTCTTAGTGTAGAACAAGCCTTAGACAAAATTGCTGAGCTTCCAAAGCTGCTTCTAGATTGTTAATTGTGTGTCTGTTCTATTTGATAATTGTGTAACTGACAAACCATGATACCTGATGGTATCTCTTCAATGTTGCATCTGTGCAATAGTTTCAAATAGTAACATCCTTAAGTTTCTGGAAGTTACTAAACCGTATTTGTGGTAGTTTCTTGGGAAGATCGCAGAATGAGGTGCTGTTTTTGTCAGACTTCCTGTGAGCCGTTCTAATAGCTTAATTCATGTTAATGAACTGCTGCAGACTGCAGCTCAAATCTTGCCATGTCACAGTAGCAAGAGCTTCATGAAAATCTCTGAAACAGTTAAGTGCTACCTATGGAAATACAAATAGAGGTGGGAATCCTGGGCTGGAGGCTAAGTTGATTGAAAGTAGAAGAGAAATACCTAAAATACTGAACCAATTTAAGCTAAGCATTCATAAGCTGTATTTCTGTGCTGTTTATTTTCATAGACATTCTGTGACAGCAGCCCTTCCTTTGTCATAACTGTAACATGCATTTCATGATTCTCTAGTGAAAAGGATGCCTAGTAGCAGGCTACTGCCTTTTCCATTTGTTTAGGACTGTGCGCCTGCCAAGGCTTGTTTCATGTGCTGTGACTCTTCAGCTTTGTCTTCACCCAGGTTACTGTAAACACCAGGTGAGTTTGAGAAGCCTCTGTTTATCTGTGGAATAAGAGAACTTCCTAGCTTTCTTTTTGTTTGTTTGGGGGAGAAGGAAAGAACAAGTTTTTCTTTCACCATTATCAGTGTTAGAACTTGAGTCAGCAAATAAAAAATTTAAGATAATTTGCCCTGGATATTTGCCCAGTCTTTCCAGCTGATTGGTGGAATGTGAACAGTTTAGGCAAGGCATGTTGTCCATGAGTCTCCAAAGGACCAATTGCAAAAATAACTAAGATGCCCTTTTGCAGGGCAAAACACCTTTGCAGGTGTTGAGTGGACCTGGAATATGCATTGCAATCCTTTAGATGCATAGTAGTAGTCCTTTAACATGTATAGTGAGAATCAATAGTGAAAATACATATGCAGTCATTCTTTGTACATACAGAAAAGAAACTTTTGGATTGTTACAGTCACTTCAGCCATAGAAAAGAGAAAATGTTTTTGAGGCATCTGGGTGTTTAAATCATTCAAATGGCAGCTGCATTACACACACATATCTTGTGTTCCAAGAATCACTGCACTAAACTCTCTGTCAGGGTGCATGCTTTACTTTTTTGCTCTCTACATAGGTTAAATCCTTTGTTAGCTACAAGTCTACTATGGGTTTCAGCAGTTCATTTTTACAGTTTACATGGCAAAACTAAAACTACTGCACTAATTTCACTTTTTAATTGAATTTAAAATATTAGCATTTTATGCCTAGTTGCTAACTTGCCAAGTTATCTCAAACTTAAACTCTGGAATTTTTAGGAAAATAATTCGAAGTGCTTTAATACATTCCACAATAATGTTTATACATTAACTTTGTAATTTTACACACACCCCCTTTTTTTTTTCTAGCTACTTCAATATTTATAGTGAGTAAAACTCATGATGCTAAGGCAGAAAAATAAATGTGCAACTCTGGAATTTCACATTTGTTGTGCACAGAGTGCAAATTGGGTTAAGGTCTGTGGATGGATACCAGATGGAGTTAGGGGTCAATGGCCAACACTAATTGGCATTGATGCTGCTGAAATAATATGAACAAGTATTGTGCTGATTGTCACGGAGTGTTTTGTGTGTGTGCCCTCCCCTCTTTACTTTATTTGGTGATGTATAATTAACCAAATGTTCAAAGGTTGGTTTTTATTTATTCTGTGCCCTTTTTCTCAGACTTGCAGGTATTGGTCTGTGCTAAAGACAGAATACTGGGCTTGATGTAATAAAAGTAAAAGGAAATTTAAGGAAACTTAAGTAAACAGGAGGATGCCTTTAGATGTTAATTTCATCTAATAAATTAAGATTTGATGTATCCTGCAGAAAGCTTTAAAGTGATCCATTGGGGATTGGGGGTGCTACGCTTTTTTTTTACCAGCCGCTAGGAAAGATCTTCTTCAGCACGGCTGCTTGTCATTTTACTGAAATGTTTTGTAGGAACTTCACCACATTTGGCTGGTAGAGATGTGCGTGGGTGTGACAGTCAACTACTCTTCTCTACTGATGATACTCCCATGATTGTAACCTACCAGAGATTGTCTTTCATAGCTTATTTTGATAATAAATTTTTGGTCTTGTGAGAGAGAGAGGGGAAGGAACAGATCTTCAAATGGACATTATCATGCTAATTAGGAAACCTTAATCACCATTTAAAGAGTTTTCAGCTTTATCAGGTTTTGAGGTATTTCAAATTCATACGCCGATGGAGAGATTTTGATAGACAAAATATTTTTGCTGCATGTACTGGCTTTATTACTGGAATTTTGTGTAGTTATTTTATTCCTATTTCTATGAACTCTTGGGGCATTCTGCTTTAGTAATGTGTGTTGTCTTTGAATAGATTGTGATGATTATCTTTTTGTCTCTGTGAATGCAGGCTTTATAGCTTTCTGAAATGCGTAATGTTGCTATAAGTAAATTCTGCATGTTTACTCATATGCGTCACATCTATGGAAAATGCAAAAGGATTTTATTAACATTTATTTTTATATTGCAGGAGAATGTTTGAAGTTACAATCTTATTTCTTGGTTTTAATTATTCAAATGAAACAGAAACAATTAGGAAACAAAAGCATTAAAAGATGGTTACAAAAGCCTTTTCAATGTGCCAGTTGGATAGCTGGCAGTTAAAACAAAAAGCATGAGGATTTCCTGCCACCCCCCAAGTATGAAAATCCTGCTGCTTACTGATAAAAATAATTATTGCATAATCATCTTAACTTGGAGATCTGCACATAATTGCAGGTACCAGGGTGTTAGGTCTGGATTTGTATTTTGTTCAGAACAGTTTTCTTGTGTACTGAAGTAGTGACATGTGGATGGTGTGGTTTTGGCTTGGATTTTTTTTGTTGTTATGGTGGGGTTTTTTGTTTGGTTGGTTGGTTTTATGCCTGATCAACCATACATTCTGAGAAGTTACTCAGTGCTCTGCAGGTCCACTGTCTGCCTGCCAATAACCTCAGTATTCCTAAACCTTCTGTCTAAGTTGCCCTTGAAAGGCTACATGTGTTTTGTGAAGCATGCTGTATGAAAGGCATAGATGAGTATATTCCTTATACCAAAACCATACAATTTAAGGATTTCTGGTGCCCGGTGCTTGAACTTTGGTAAATGCTGCTAATTCCTATCAGCGCAGTTGCATAGGGAAACAGAAGAGTGACACTCTTGATAGGCTATTTAATTAAAAACTTGGGATTTGATTAAAAATTTTTGATCATGTGTTTGAAGATAATGAACTGAATTTGCTTTATTGCCAATATAATTAATAAAAAAAGTATAATGTCATGTACATTACCTAGATGGGCAGTGTGACCTACCTGTAAAAGAATAAGGAAACCATATATGTTTAGTATAGTTCATGTGGATGTATTTCTATTTCAAGTAGATCTAATATAGAGAATTTGCTGAAGAAAATTAATGTTGCAAAAACCAGTAGTATAACTCTTTGACATGTTTGCACATAAGGCCATCTTTGGTCTTTTTCCAAAGGTAAGTTTACAGAGGAGACTCGAGGGAAGGAAAAACACTGTCCTACCAACTGATTTTGAAGTTTGTTTTTAGCAGGAAAACTATTTAGTATTACAAACAAAATCCCAGAGTTTCTCTGTGTGCAGGTGAGGTTATGTAAAAATGGCTGAAGTTTAGAACATTGAGTCCTTGGTGAGAATTCCCACTGTTTTATTTGAGTGCAAGAAAATATGTTTGAAAACCTAGAACATTGTAAAATTGACCATGTATAAATAAATTGCATTCCTCCCTCCACACCAAACAAACTTGAGGAAGGCTGCATGGATTTTCAAGGCTGCCTGTTAAATCTGTCATTTTTCATAATCTTGAAAGACTCCTGCTTTTGTGAATGTAACTTAAACAGTATTTGATAAAAACATTTTAATTTTGTTCAGGCTATGAGTAGAAAAATACACAAAAATTGTAGTATGCATTTAGTATCTTGCTCTTGTTTCTGCAATGTGAAGGGGGGAATAGGACTGCATTTCAATTGAAGTCATCAAGGCTATACCTGCGGAAGGCGGCTTTTTTTTTTTCTTTTTTTTTAATACTGATCTATAGCTTAGATAAATGAAAAGCATTGTGGAAAGTCTTGCCTAACAGGGTGCATAGAAGATCCGGTTGATTTAAGTTATTTGTGCTGGGTTTGCACTATGTTCCTAGAGAGATTGTGTGCAAAGTTTTGCCCCAGAAAAAAAACCTTTACATTTCACATTAAAAAAAAAAAACAAACCCCCACAAAAAACAACCAAACACTCTCCCTCCCCCCCCAAGAAACACCCCTGTGTGTATTAGTAACTTAGTGTTCCTCACTATTTAAAAAATGTATAACAAATTAACTACTTCACACTGAAACATTAACTAGTCTTTCCTTACGACTGGTCAGTCTCTATTCTGTTCTAATATTAGTTTTAACAGTAGAAGAATAACAACTGTGTAAACAGTATGCATTGTGTTTAACTATTCAACAGGGAAGTTTAATAATTAAACATACCAAGACAGAAGGGGAAACTGGTATACTTGTTGCACCAGTTTACTAATGTTTTAATTCTCATACAGTTATTTCACAAAGCAGTAGCATATACTTCCATGTGATAGGCCACAGAATGCCAAGTATAGTTAAGCTGAGTTTCAGAATTTCATGAGAGCTTCTAATAAGGTGATTAAAAAAGGGTTGCACTTTCTTTAGAGGCACTGTTTCTTTTTCTGCTTTCTGTGAAGGAGAGACTCCAACAAGGGCCATGTAATTTCTTGCTCTGGAGGAATCATAATGAAGTTACTGGGTTGGTCATGAGCATTGATTTTTATAGCATAGTCACCTTAATCAATTGGGTCAGCTATGTGGATAGTTGATGTTAAGGTAGCTCTTAATGGATTGTGTTATACAGAGTTAAGATGGTCAGGAATGTGAGTTACTTCTTATGTGTGGAAATTCTGACTTGTATGGTCTGTCTAATCTCAACATAAAGTAACAGTGTTTTTCTTCTCCTTTTGTGAGATTGTTCTTTGCAGTTCTTAAAACCTCTTTCTAAATTTCAGAAAACAAGTGTGAGATTGCAAACAGTTGCCACTGAAATAATGCTGTGATGCATGACATGGAAGAAGACAATTTGTTTCCTGTAAAATAGCAATTGGAAGTAGTAAAGGCAGCTACAGTCTGAGCACTTCTGACTTTGAGTTGAAGCAGAGCTTATATTTCTGGATTTTTGATGCTATTCTTCTTTACCTGTGAATAGCAAGCAGCCTCTGTGTGTGTCTTAAGTCCTCTTCATGTTTTCTATGTAGAGCTCAACTTCTTCGTATATTCTGTTAGGTCAAGCAGAAGAGATCTGTGCTGTTCTGAACTTGTGTCATCTTGATGAGTAGTGGTGAGATCAGTGATGTTTCATGTAACTATATTTGTTATTCAGTTTGCTTTTTAAAGTCTGGGAACTTGTATTGGAAAAGCAAGACCAGAATATCAATCAGAATTAATTTTATCCTTGAAAACCGTACATCTGAAATGTGAATGATGCATCTGAGTCACACGGATTCAATTTATGGCATCATGCAATAAAGGAATATATCCTAGTACTTATGGACCTTTAACTCTGGCATTTTGAAAGTTTATGTTGGAACTTTGTATTTTTACTGTATCATTAAAAAAAATCAGTAATGTGACATAATTCTGGCTATAATTGAAGTAAATTCAAATAAATGTGAAGATTCCACTTATTTAAGAGTTTGTGGATATGTAAGTAAGTGTATAGATGGCGGGGGGAACCTGTCACCTCAGTTTCATTTACTTACACTCTACTTCCTGGAGCTGAAGGCTTTACCATCTGGAAATTGGAAAGATTAGAATGAGGGATTTCATTACTTTCAGCAGAGGATTCTTTAAGTTAGATCTCTTTGGGAATACTTAGGGCAGAAGAAAGGAGGTTAGGTAAATTAATTAATGAATATGTAACCTAAATTCCAGTTCGTGTGAATTACAGTTGGTAGCAGATACTGCAGCGAGAAATATGTATTGATAATTTATTGATCTGGAATTGATAGGGGACTTAATTTTTATGGCTATTTTCATGATATAACAGACATTTATTTCTATCAGTTGAGGAGGTTACAGCTCAAAAATGGGAAGCTGCTTAGAATCTACAGTTCATATATCTAGAACTGTTTCTGCATGCATTTCTTTCCTTTGCAGGCAAGATAGTGATCTTTCTCAGCATAATGTTTGCAGTCCTATTGCAAAGAGTGTGTGGATGGGTTTTTGGTGGTGTGGGGGTTTTTGTTGATTTTTTGGCTTTGTTTTTTAATTTTGTTTTGGTTTTTTTGTTCCCACAAAAATTCTGTTTCAAGTTTTCTCCTAGTCCATGCTTGTTCATTTTTAGTACTTAGCTTTGAGTGTCCCTTAACTGTGGTTTTGCAAGTGTTAGTTTGCTGTTAGATTTTTTTTTTTTTAACGCTCCATTTTTACTATGCATTTTCTATCTTTAGTTCAGTCTTTCTAGATTTAATTTACTTCATGAACCAAAACTGTGAACCAAGAAGGTGTTTGGGAGAGGTAGGGTTACACGGAAAGTAATTTGCATGGAAATGTTTTCTTAAGTAAAGAAATTCATGAGTTGCAGACAAACTAGCATAGGAAGAGTTATTGCATATGAACTGATGCAAAGGAAGAACGAGACTGTATTGTTTAGCGTAGGATGGGTTATCACACAGGATCCTGACGAGAATGTTTTAGGTTTCGTGTAGGATGACTACATAGAGTTGTTTCTAAGGAAACTGGTGCTGAGAGAATAAGGTAGCATTTCTATGGCTAACCTACGTGTGTGTGTGTATTTATATTTTTAAGTGCGTCGAGTCTTTATAATAGAATAATTAACATATGTTTTGCTGTATTTAAGGCTGCAGGATAATTTCTTTATTATATTATTGTTTCCCAAAGCCCGTAGGTAAAGTAGAGGAGTATCATCTTCATATACAGAAGATAAATGTCTCCTTCCACTTTCTCAATCTTCTTGACTCTTTTCTTTTCTGCTTCATTGATTGCTTGGACTCCTAAGAGGGGGATTTAGCTACAAGTGTACAATTGTGTTTTATTCAGGCTCTTAGACTGTGAGGCAGATGGGACTTAAATTTTTCTCTAGAGTGACCTGACTTCTGTAGCTTTCTACAACTACTCTGCAATACAATGAAAACATCAGCTTTAAAGTAATTTTTAAACTGTTACCAAGTATCTATTTTAAGTGTTGTATTTTCATTCACACTGCCCTAATTGTTTGTCTTCAGCAATTTTGTATCTGCAAAGCACAGTTTCACTATAGTAATTGTAGAAAGATAGAAGGTTTGGCAGCTGACCTTTCTGGTGCTTGAAAAGGCACAGAAGATTGTTTAGGGCTTAAAATGACTTAGAGGAAGCTTTTTGGAACAGATGGGCTGTGTCTTTTCTTTACCCTTTTTTGGGAGAAAATTTTGGCTGAAATTGATGCGACCTTTTTTATAAGAAACTGAGGTCATGGTGCAAGTATGGTACCATGAAAATTTACAGGAGTATTGTCAGTCATCTTCGACTTCACTGTGGTAAGGCTTTCTCCCATCATTCTCACATAACTTTCTTTGTTGCTGGTATCCAAAAAGAAAGTTTTTTAGCCTGGTTATTACTAGTGAGTCAGAGTGGGCAGGGAAGAGATGTCTTATCCAAGTTGTTTTGCGTGACTAAGGCTTGGCTAATAAGACTGGCAACCTAAATCCCACATATAGAATATGTCAGCATTTATATTTTAAAGTTGGAATGCATGTCTGTCTGCTTAAGCTTGCAATTAAATTACCTAAGAACTGGAGTTGGAAGAGAGCTCTCTTTCTATTAAAGACAATGCTTGAGCTGATGATTTAAATTAATGACTGTCCAGAGAATGTTTTGTTTCTTTCTGCCTTTGTCAGTTTTGTACCTTGTAGAAGTTTGTGTTTCTCTGTGCTGTGGAGCTGTATGGCCAAGAGAGTTCTGGCAGAATGCTTGTATGTGTTTCAAATGCAAAATTGCAGTTCTAGTTCTGATTTTTTGAGGACAACAGTTTTTTAAATTGTTGTTTATGTCCTTACCCAAATGGCAGTTTATATAAGTGTTTATTAAATATGATTGTGATAGAATAATGAATATGATTGTGATAGAATAGTATATTTATGTAGATGGATAAAGGGAATTACAATGGTATTTGTGATAAGTTTGTTATAAGAAACATATTATTATACATGTACTTCTAAATAAGTACAAGAAGTAATCTACCAAAATTGAACATTCCCAAGGCTAGTCTTATTTTCTCTTGGGATCAAATTAACCTAAGAGTCAATCCCTTTTCCAGTGTGGAAATCAAACCATACTGTGGTTGTGTAATATAGTCCACAATGTAACTTGACAGTATCTGGACGAAGCTGTATATACTTGTATACTGAGCAATTAAGGAACGAGATGCTCCTAGAAGTTTTTTGTGAAGTCTATCCATTAAGAAGTGCTAGCTTACACCATTAAGTTTTCTTCTTTACTCTTCTTGTTGTACAAAAGAAGTAATGTTGTAAAACAGGTGTTATAACATTTATCTAGCATCTCTTCTCATTGCCATCATGATATTTTATGATAATGAGTCCTACTCTTAGAGTCTGAGAAACAGTATACTGTTAGCAGTCTAACATTTCTACCTTGTTACATTTTAATGTTTTATTTTTTATTACTTTGTTACAAAAAATCCATTCTACCTTCTCTTTCCGTTAATTCCATGTGCTTCTAAGACACAGAGTTCTTTTTTCTTTGAATTTTTAAAATTATTCCCATATCCAGGTTAGAAGTTATTTTTCACGATCTTTGTCATTAACTGCCTCTTAACTATTTTTCTGCCTTATACATACTTATTTTTAGGTTGCTTGAGTCAAATGTAGGCCAATGTTTCAAATAAGAGCATATTATTAGTTTTATATGCTCTACTTACGTGTTTTCAGATTTACCTTGTACCATTTCTGTGTGGTGATTTCTTGATTTCTTTTCTGGCTGCTGATACATTCCTGAGCAGATGTGTTTATTAAGTTGTCGAATGTTTTATCCGGTCTTCTTTCATTTGGTCTTTTAAACCTCTGCATTCTGGGACCTGATGAGATGCATCCCACAGTCCTGAGAGAATTGGCCAATGTAGTCGCCAAGCCACTCTCCATGATATTTGAAAAGTCATGGCAGTCAGGTGAAGTCCCTGGTGACTGGAAAAAGGGAAACATTGTGCCCCTTTTCAAAAAGGGTAGAAAGGAAGACCCTGGGAACTGCCGACCTGTCAGCCTCACCTCTGTGCCTGGAAAGATCATGGAACAGATCCTCCTAGAAGCTATGCTAAGGCACCTGGAGGCCAGGGAGGTAATTGGAGATAGCCAGCATGGCTTCACCAAGGGTAAGTCCTGCCTGACGAACCTAGTGGCCTTCTATGATGGTGTGACAACAACAGTGGACAAGGGAAAACCAATGGATGTCATCTATCTGGACTTCTGCAAAGCCTTTGACATGGTCCCCCACAACATCCTTCTCTCTAAATTGGAGAGCTATGGATTTGATGGGTGGTCTGTTCGGTGGATAAGGAATTGGCTGGATGGTCGCATCCAGAGGGTAGTGGTCAATGGCTCAATGTCCGGATGGAGACCGGTGACGAGTGGTGTCCCTCAGGGGTCCGTGCTGGGACCGGTGCTGTTTAACGTTTTCATCAATGACTTAGCGAGATCCAGTGCACCCTCAGCAAGTTTGCGGATGACACCAAACTGAGAGGTGCGGTTGACACACCAGAAGGATGGGATGTCATCCAGAGAGATCTGGACAGGCTGGAGAGGTGGGCCTGTGTGAATCTTTTGAGGTTCAACAAGGCCAAGTGCAAGGTAGTCCTGCAGCTGGGTCGGGGTAACCTCCGGTATCAATACAGGCTGGGGGAAGAAAGGATCGAGAGCAGCCCTGACGAGAGGGACTTGGGGGTGCTGGGGGATGAAAAGCTGGACATGAGCCGGCAATGTGCACTGGCAGCCGGGAAGGCCAACTGTACTCTGAGCTGCATCAGGAGAAGCGTGGCCAGCAATGAGGGTGGGAAAACACTGGAATGGGTTGCCCAGAGAGATAGTAGAGGCCACATCCCTGGAAACAGTCAAGGCCAGGTTGGATGGGGCTCTGAGCAACCTGATCTAGTTGGTGGTGTCCCTGCTCACTGCAGGGGGGTTGGACTAGATGACCTCTAGGGATCCCTTCCAACCCAAAACATTCTATGATTCTGTGATTCAGGAATAACTTGTCATGAGAAGTTCAATCTGTTTTATTATTATCTGTGTTTGTCAGCATGTTGCCCAGTTTCCTTTCTCCAGAGTTCATTAGTCTTGTTAAGGCGTATGTGTGGTGGGGAAACATGTTCCCTGTGTAGTTCTGGCCATCTTAGTTCATGTTGTTTTTTACCTATTCTGCTTCTCAGAGCGTTAATTATATTAAATGAAGGTGCTTTTGTTATGGAGCTATGAATGTTCTTGATCAAAGGAATTGAATGTAGATTTAGTTCAAAGTAAGGACATATTCTTGATGCCTTTCCATACTACTTTTTTACAGAAGTAGCATGGAAAAATCTTTTTTTAAATACACTTCTTTCCATGTTCAGTAATGAATTACAGGTATGAGGGGAGTGTATTTGTAGCTTGGAAAAACAAACTATAATGATAATTGAGTTTTCTGTTCTTTTAGACCTTAATGTTCTCTTGGATGAGTGGCACTGGAAAGAGATCATGCAGCTTGAAGATTTGTTCTTGTTGAAACAGTCCAGGTTTTAATTGCAAAATATTCTTGCCGTAACCTTTGAGGTAAAAATATATAATATTAGTGTTATTCATCATGCAGCTAGGACTCAGTTGCATTATATACATCGTGACTTCTAGTATATAATGGCAAAAAAAAAAAAAGATTAATTCTTGAAGTGCATGTCCCGCTTATGTAACCTCTCCCATGTATTTTGAAGCCAGTATAAAGTCTTAGCTTCTTTAAAACAAACAAGCAAAAACCACAAATAAAGTACAAACCAACAACAAAAAAACCTCTGCATACTTGAATAGTCATATCTTCTTAAATGTCAGCAATTATTAATATCTAATTGGTAGCACTTTTTTTTTTCTTTTTAATCCTCACCGTAAGTGTTGGTATATCTGTATTGCGAGTGCTATTGGCTCTGATTATTTGGTTAATCATTTTGTTGTTGCAAATTGGTCTTGGTTAGTGGTTTAGATGCAGACTGGTAAACAGTAATGTATTTATTCAGTACATTTTTACACTAAGTGTAAATGAAAAATGTGCTGTCTGATGAGAGAAGTTGATTTTCATGTCTATTGCTTTAGAAGACAGAAGTTCTTGGGCAGTTATCAGAGTTCTACATTTCATTGTTTTGATAGTGTATTACTGTAATAAGTTTTATTTCAGACTGATATTTTCAAAGACAATAATATAGACAATGGTGAATTGGTATCTTTAAAATGAGAATCTATTTCCAGGTAAGCAAATAAAAGGATTGTAATTTAAACATAAACTCATGGTATTGCAGTCTGTTGGTAATTTCATTGTCTCTTGGTTTATACATGTGTTATAACTAGTCTAATCCTCCCCAAACTGTCATCATAAGAGTGCCTGGAAAGTCAAAGCTGTGAAGTGCTATCTCATATATCCCAATGAAAGTTAAGTTCTTAAACATCTAGGCAGCTCGTGTGTTAACATCAGGAGTTAACCCATTGTTTCATACTTTTTTATTTGTGTGCATAGCATGAGGTAGGAGAGTGCTTTTGCATGGTAAAATTCTGGTTAGATCTCAACTGTAACTGGCAGGTGTATGATGCAAGACACATTAAGCATAAAGATTCCAGGTCTAACGATTTAACAGCCTTATGTCTCGTATTCTGCCCCTTTACACCAGATGAAACAATTAAGAAGTTTTCTTCTAAACTTCCTGTGCTCTTTTTGGGAAGCTTTTCAGTAGTTGATTTTCATATTTGATCTTAACATTGAGTGACTGTGTTCCCAACTATAACTTTTCTGTTCCAAGCTTTAGTGTGAATTTAAACTTGCTTGCTTCTTTGGCATTTAAGGAATCTTAACAGTCAGTCCATATGTAAAAATATATTGGTATATTTCGTTATTACTGCTCCTAATAACTAAATTCCTGCTTAGCTATCATCCTTCCTGCATATTGTAAGAACCTTTGAGCATAGTAGGGAAAAAAAAATCTAGTCTTTTTAAAATAAACATGCAAAATCTCCTATATACCCTGTATTTTGTTTGCTTTGGGAGAGATGTGAACACTCTGGAGGTGAAATTCAATACTCTTAGTTCAGGCCGCTTCAACTTTGAATAAATATGCACAGGATTTAGAGCAGTTGAACCAGTTTATTTTAGAGACACACCCACATGGTGCTTGATATATTCCCCCCTACCCCCTGCAAAGGTACAGCAAACCAGGGAGTGGATGTAAGCAAGAGGTGTGCTTTGCAGATGCTCTTGTGAAAATCCCAGAGTACGGTCTGCGTGTCAGGCTGAGACAGTCACACAGCTGTTGTGCTTGTGTTCCTCTCTAGCAAAAGTGTCCAAGTGCATCAGATGCAGCCTGGCTGGTGTGGTGCAGAATGGTGGGGCAGCACTCCCTCCTCCGATGGGGTGGCTGGAAGGGTGGGCACGGTGGGGGAGGCACAGTCACTGAGCACTGAGCTAAGATGCTCACTGTGCTTTTGTTTTCTTGTACGGAGTCAATGCAGAGTTAGTGTACTGTAAATCCATGACGTGACTATCTTGCCTATTTGTACAAGTCCTTAAAAATGTTTTTAATACCCAGGCAGATAATTTGGAAGGGAGAGATGATTTGTCCTAAACCCAAACTAGTACAGTAATACTAGCTGGAATAGATGTGGGCTACTTCTGCATTGATACAGCAGAGCTATATGTCTACACCTTTTTAAGCCACATGAGCATGCAAGGATTAACATCTGAAAAAGTCTTCTGGAAAGGATGCAAATGTAGCATTGGAGAAATGAAATAGTTCGTGGGCTTTTTTTCTATAAACGTGGTACAATATTGACACGTAGATAAGGTGCTTCTCCTCCTGAGATATATAGTTCATATTATTGGTCTTTAATGTACACCCTGTCAAAAATGTTCTGAAAGCATCAGAACAATTAGCTGTATTTATATAAGCAACCACACAAAGCTGCCTTTAGAATCTTCATTGAGTGAAAATGGACAGATCATACAGTAGAAGTGGCCCAAAAAGATCTATTGTGTAAAGCTCTCTTTCCCCCGTTTTCCTAACAAATACACAGAAAGCACTATACAGCATCCTTTTCTTCAGGGATGAATAAGCACAAGATTCCTGTGGTATATGCCCCATATTCTAATCCTTTGTGTACTTGGAGATTATCACATACAACCTTAAAAAAAGTTGTTCTGCTTTTTCAAAGTACAACTGTTAAAATCTTACTGTACCACATGTAAGAAAACACTGTGCACTGGATTTTGTTTCTGGCATTGTTCTTAAAGGGCATGGCATAAGCTCTGTGCTTCAGCAGTTGTTCTCAAGATGGCTGCTTTCCTAGGCAGTAGGTATGGCTTTGGTTCTGAAGCTGACTTATTCTGGAAGAAGTCCCCAAACAGGGCTTGCTTGAAGGTCAATGCACGGCACAAGCATTGGGACAGAAATATGTTGGATACTGGAGGGGAAGGCTGACTTTTCCTTTTTCATGGTAGCTAGCCACTAGATGGGCGTAATTATAATACCAAACTGCACCCAAATTTTGACACCAGCACAGGTTGAGTTTTTAACTTTGTGAGTTGACTTGTTTGACAGACAGCTATATGTGGACTTTCTGTAAGGCTCAATAGACTTCTGTAAGAGGAGTTAATTTCTTAGGTAGGTTAGGTGTTATGCAATTATGGTACTTGACATTTTTTACTTCTGTGGTAGGAACATTGGGATCTGTATGGTGTTCACGGTAAGGCATTTGAATCATTCTTGCGACTCTTGGTGGGTTTGTAATTGCTTTAGATATGCCAGGCTAAATCCTGATTCCAAGGAATTGCTAATTCTTCAATTCATTAATTTCACTTCTTTGTAGTATTCTTCCCTTACTCCAAACTACTACATTTTTACTGGCCTAATGCATGTGTTTCTTGATAGCCTTGTGCATTTCCTTATGTCTGGCACGGTTAGCTTGCTTAGTGTTCTTGCAGTCTTGCTCTGAATTTTAGTGCCATAGGGCAAGAAACACTTGTTGCTACTTAAAATATACAATAGTATCTGGTGCTCAGTGGAGCTTTATTGAATACAAGTTTTGCTTTCCTGTTGGAGCCGTGCTGTAGTTTCATACACATTGCTGTAGACTGGTGTATAAAGAGAAGGGGGATTTGTGTTTTGGTGTGGGGTTTTTTGTTGTTGTTCTTGGGTTTTTTTGTTTGGTTTTAAGCATAATCTTATTTCCTCCTTGCAAGGTTTCTCCAAGGAAATAGTCAGGTTCCTACAGACTCAGTGTAATCTCTTGGAGTTGGTAACAGTGCTGGAGGAGAGCAGCTGCTCTCCTCCAAATTTTAACGGGATCTTCCAAGCTGAAGTAATCTTTTAGGGGAGAGGGGAAATTTTGGCTGTGAGTTACAGCTGATGTTTGCCTCTTGTTTAAGGGCAGCTATGTACTGTTTTCTATGTGTAAAACAGTTTAAACCCCCACACCCCATTTGTGATGCCATGTAATGTAATTTTTTTTATTATCTTCTACTTAAATTTAATTCTAGAAAATCTGCAGGTTTAGTTTGTAAGCAAACTGACAAGTGAATGAAAAATTTTGAGCTGTTACAGCCTGATTCTCCAACCAGGTCTGTGCACATCTGCTTGTGCTTAGTCCTTTTGTGGGGAAAAACTACAGAAAAAAAAGTTCCCTTGTCTGATTTGCTGGTATATAACTGTGATTCTTGTTGCGGGGCTAAAATAACCTGAGTTCCTATCCAGGAAAAAATTATGTCTAACAATGCAGCTCTGGAAAGGTCCACCTAGTGAACTTCCAGGATCTGTGTTTTTGGTTTTGACAGTAGGGATAGCAGGTTAGGTACAACTGGACCTCTAGGTAACAAATGCAGTAACTTAGAGCTAGTCGGGAACCCATGACATTTCTAGAGAGTAGTGTATATCAGATATCGTGTCTGGATATACAAGTTGTTTCTAGCATGTTGTAAAACTTGGGAAGCTTCTAGAAGTCCTGAATCAAGTCTTACAGACCTGATATTCTGTCTTGAAGATGCGTGCCTGATAATTGCAAGAAGCAACTGATAATAAGTTAAATACATAGACATATTTTGTCTTTCAAGACTCCTCTGCATGTTTAAAAATCTGTATGGAATTGGCTACAGTCTGCCTATAGGGTAGAAATTTGTTTGGTTTTTTTTCAAACCGCTCATAAATATTTTCAGGGAAAGAAGAGGATTTGAATTTCATTCATTCAGAAGTGTATTATGATTTCTGCAAGGAGTTGCATTTTTAAAAAAAAGTTTTATGAATTTTAGAAAATTCATAGAGAACATTGGTTTGTGTATACCATCTTGTGATAAAAGCCTTCGCTTGCCAATGTAGCCTGAAAAGGATGGTACCTCTTGCTAGCCTATCTCTAATTAGCATGGAGGAGGGAAAAAAAAAGGGACCTTTTAGTAATTCAGTAATTTGGAAAATAATGAATTGAATAAGCAGTATGGAATGGAATACAGCTATTGTTTGTATACTTCAGTTTCCTATTAGAGGTCTCCAGATACTCTAATTTACTTAGAGCGGGTTCATTTGTGTGTTGTTTACCTCATGCTCAGTATGAAGGGAACATGCAGTGAAAGGTGAACTTCAGTATAATACATGATTTTTGGAATGGCATTAAAATTTTGGCTTTGTAAGGAATATGTATTAAGAACAATGATAGTAAGGAAATGTCTTTAATGTATTCCATTTAAGAGGTATGTGTTCTCCAGAGCCAGTGTATTGATTCAGCTTACGTTTTATAAAAGTATTACTCTCCTCTTTTATCTTGCATCTTTCTTGCACAGTTCTTCGTAGGAAATAGCGCTTCAGTTTTCCTTTCTATTGTGCTTGTAGTACTGTGCACCACTAATATGTAAGGGTTTTCCACATACATGACAAAGCCTTCTTTTTGGATGAAGGCAGTCTCTCCCTTCTTCCCTCTGCTAAAACGCCAAGCCTTTTATTTTTTTTTATGGCAAATTGCTTTGTTACAGAAGGACCCGGATATGCTTTAGTGGATTTGATAAACTTCAGTTTGTAAGGTCAAAAAATATATGCATTACTGTTTGGTTTACTTTACTATATTTCTCCTTATTTTGTGATCATCAGAATTTCTTTTCACCTTTCAGAAAACAGGGCAGTACTTGAAGGCTTGACAAATGCATCCCAGGTTGAAAAACTGCTGCATTCCTCCTCCTCTTCCTCCTTTAGAAAACTGACTTCTTTAAAGAGGTAAAGTTTAATGTTGCACTTCCTGTAGAAAATGTTTGGGTTTTTTTCCAGGCAAAGTGAACTATATCTCAACTTCTGTAGTGTGTCCTGTGGTGTTTTAAATTAACTTATATCCATGTCTCATTCTGATGACTGGTATCTGTTCCCCTATCTATTGAAAAGTATGTCTTTGGAAACCTTTGTCTGCAGAGATCTATTTAGTTGTGTTGTGTTATTTTATAGAATTATTTGTCAGTGCTTCTGCTGAAATAAGTCACCCAAGTGTCACTTGAATTTAAATTAATCTAATGTTATTTCTGAATATGATATCTTTTAGGATTTTTAAACATGCTTTTGAAATCTGAGGCAGTTCCTTAACCACAGGAGTTTGTATTCTCTCAATGACTTGCTGCCAGGGGCCATGCTAAATGCTATATGTAGCCCTGTTCATACAAAATTGCTAACATTAAACTTACAGCTTCCCAACACAATTTTTATATCTTATTTCATTTTCTGTTTAACAAATACAAATCTGTTCTTAAATACAAATCTTCTTTTGGAAATCAAAACAAGTATGTGCTGAGACCAGAATAGGTGATTCCAATTATCTAGTCTGGCTATTTATCATAGGACTTACATGATGTAGCTTATATATCAAACCCATAACTTTTGGTTGAGCCTAAATAATTTTCAAAACATCTGAAAGAAAATTGTACAAAGTAAATAATTCATTTCATGTTTACCTTCCTTTTTCTTACCAATTTTACAAAAATTCTGCAAATAGTAGCACTTAATATATTCTTGACATTGCTTGTATGAAGTTGATGAACATAAGTGTTTTGGGGATTAAACATGATTGTAGCTGTTATCATCTGTTTGTGAAAATGTTTCTCTTTTTTTCCCCATCCCAGGCTAAAAGAACTTCAGAAAAAGTTGACTGTAATGAAGGAAAAATACTAACTAAAAAAAGGGGGGGGGGCTTTGAAGCTGATGGGTATTTGTAGTTTTCAGGGAAAACGTGGTAAAGATAATACGACAGCATGTGACAGCTTTGTTGCATATAATTGTTATACAGCAATATCAACTTCTTTAAAAAAAAAAAGTGTGACCAAAATATCTTTTAAAATACAGTGTCACTTCACAGATTTTCTGTTTCTTGTTTCTGTTCAGGCAACTGTTAACCTGCAGGCCCTGTCAAAAATAAACTTTTATGAAACCTTAACTAAGAATCACTGTCTTCATATGTCTAGTATGGCTTCAGACAGCTCTTATATTTTACTGTCTCCTCAATTTATGCCTTTTCAGGTCACTATTAGGCTTTAGTCTCTAGTATTAGGCTACAGCTTCATTTCACTTCATCAGATTAAAATTTTTGGACTTTAATGACTTCCAGGTATTGCCAACCTGTGCTGAGGTCACACAGAAAGACAAAATGACCCTTGTTGCTTAGAATCTATTTAAACATCAAGCAAAGGTATCTAATGACGCCTTGTGTTTTAAACATTCGTGCTATTGCCTTGAGAATTAAATTTATAAGAATTCGAAAGATGATCTATATAAAATGGAAAACAGTAACAACCATTGTCCCTGCAAATTTTTTTTTTGTTTCTGAGAATTCCAGCATACTTTTAGAAGAGCTAAATCTTGCAGTTTGAATGACAAGCCTCAAAATTCTTTTAAGAACAAACTTTAAGAAGTAAATTTCTGCTATTAGGATTTCTAACAACTGGTTTTATGAAACTGATTTACTTCAAGCTGTATCTAGAACTGTCATTACAAGGTCTCACGTGATTTGTTCCATGATGCTCTTTACTTTGCTCCACTTGTCTTTTCTTTGTACTATATTTGGTAAGGGAGCAAGAATGGGATGATGTGTCTGTCTTAAATAATGTATGTTTTGGCCTGAAGCACTGAATCCTTTTTCCTCCTCCCTCATTAATGTGCTGTACTTTTGACTAAAAGTTTAGTCATCGTTAGAAAATGGGACCAGTTTTCTGAAATGCAGCTTTTCTTATTGTTTGATATTATATAATTCTATTGGGAATTTGTTAACAGCTTTTAATTGGGGTAGGATTTTACAAAACTAAGTTTTGCTGCCAGAATTCTTTTTTAATTTCGTTTTTCTTTTCTAAAGGTAAGAGAGAAGCAAAAGTACTAAGAAAATGCTGGGATCAGAACGAGGTGTCGTGGAAGAATGGTTGTCAGAATTCAAGGTGAGCTGAGAAGATGAATGGTAGCTATACCATTGGCTTTCTGCCACAGAACATTTTTTTTTTATATCCAATAATTAACATTTTAAATACCTATTTAGTCTTTCAACATCTTATAATGCATAAAGCATGCAAAGGTCTATGTAAATGTGTCAGCTGGTACATAATATGCAATGCATAGTTCTAGTAATTTATTTTTATGGTTTATTATTGTAGAGCAAAACACTTCTATAGCAGTGTGGTTTTTTAAAGCATATATTTCTATGTAGATCAAGCTGATAGAATTTAACTAACAGGTAGATAGTGCTGACCAAATTTCTAATTCAGCAACTTGTCTACTAATTTTTATAAAATAAAAATTTTGGAGTTTAAAAAAATATTAAAGAAAAATATTTGGCTGTTTTTTTTTTCCTATGGTCTGCATACAATGAATTGTTTTGTCATGAAGAATCTGAAGTATTTTTAAGCTATTCTGCGTATTGACAATTATGCTGAATGAAGTACAAGATAATGCACAAATAAGAAAACTGGATTTCAGGACTGATATGAAATTAATTAGTTACTTAAATTAAGAATTAGTAATTCCTCACATCACTGATACATTTATACACAATAAGTCATTACATGCTGGTTTTGGAAATTTGTTGAGGAGCGAAGCATGCAAAATCCACAGCCATGGTTGCTTCATGGGACTTGACACTGTCCATGTTCATTCTAGATTATCCACACCTCTTAAAAATTCAGGTAGATTTGATAGACTTTTAAAAGTACCTGTTAAATATAGTATATCAAGAAAGAGAGTCCTCATATCAAGCTGGAAAAAACTTTTTTTTGAAAGATAAATCTGAAACTGCTTTTGGATTTAACCCTGGAAGTTGGTATGTGCCCCCAAATGCTCTTCATTCAGGAGAACAACTGATACTGAATGGACTACGTTACAAGTCTGAAAATTTACTGAACTTTGGGAATTTCTCTTGATGTTGGGATGAGACTGAATCCTTTTGTAGAGATCTTTAATGCTTGGAAGCATTGATTTATCAGGGTAACACTTTTTTTTTTTTTTTTTTTTTTTTTAGGCATTACCTGAAACACAAATATCCAGCTATGCAGCTACATTGCACCGAAAAAAACCACTGGTACCAGCTCTTTATAAGGTCATTCAAGACCCAAATAATGAGGTAGGAGACTTTAAAGAAGATTTTTTCACATTCTTTTGTCTTCCACCTCTACAACTAAAACTAGAGTAATTGAGAAGTGGAGGTAGAAGGGAAGATTGTTCGATTCTCCTTTCTAATGTAGTCTAACATGGGTGTCATCCCTCTTTTTACTCTCTTGTTTTTTGACAGTTACTTTAATGCCTTTCTGGTAAGACATAACCTCATCTGCTCCCAAAAATACAGTTTATACTGTCTGCTAGATTTTACTTGCCACAGCTGACTGTTACGCTTGATTTGGCATTTAGGTCCCCCCCCGCCCCTGAAACCACCTTTCAGTCGTAACAGAGACAAAGTAGGCCTTACAGTGAAGCTCAGTAAGACCAGTGTGCTTCTCACCTGGTGGCTTATTACAGTGGAAGATGGAATCAGTTTATTAAATCCTATTACAGTAACCGGATCTTCTTTTGCTTATAGTAGTATCACATTTGTGTAATTTGGTTTACACTGCTGTAAACAAGAGCAGAACCAGACCCCCAAAATATAAATATACACAATGAAAACTTAGCTTACCCTTGTATATAATTCATTTTGCAAATGACATTAAACTGAGCATTCTATTCCACTGGCTTCTGCTATGAGCATTTCTGGGAAAGTGTGTGAAATATACCTTCCGAATAAGTTATGCAAGAATACTGTTCTCTGCTGTGTAAGCTACTCTAGATAAAATGCTTCAAAATATTTGATTTATCATGTGATCTCTTGTGTATTTAAAAATTAAATAGCAAGTGTACACAGCAAGGAAGTTCTTTATTTTCCTAAGCACAGCTCAGCTGCTTTTGGAAGCTGAATGCTTGATTGAGCTTAAAGGAGATTGCATAATGCTCATGCAATAAAAAAAAAAAACCAAACAAAACTGCTTAGTAGTTGTCAACTTCATTTCAGCGTTACAAACTTGCATAGTGACCTTTTTCTTTGTACTGAAGCTACTGTTACTCTCTCCAACCTCAAGCTACCATAGCTGCTGTTGTCTTTTAGTATATATGTATTTCTTTGTATGTATACTTCTGAAAATGTAAAAGCTTTCCTTTGCTTTGAGAATAAACGTTCGATTTTTTTTTTTTAATGATGCAGTGAACCAGATTTGCAAAAAGAGTATCTTCTTAAGGGTGTGACAGTAATCTTATGTTATTGCACACTGATGCTTGGCAAATATTATTCTTTGGAACTGCTGTTGCTGTTTGGGCCTGATTCTGATGTCAGGTATAAGATAAGCGATCCCAGACTCAAAGATGACTAACTTCAGGTTCTGCTAGTTAAGGAATCATGTTTTTTTCTTGTTGTATTTCTTCCAAACTTGTATGCGTGTGAGGAGTATTAACCATAGTAAATTCATTACTTTGCATAATTCTGAGGTAATCTTTAGCTCTAAGTGAGGGAGTTTTAAAATATGCTTTATAGGGCATTATTTGTTAGAAGGATGACTGATTGCTTGTGAAGATAAAGTTTATGTGGTAGACTATTAAAAAAAATGAAGTTGCTGAGTCCTTAAGCTTGATGGACAAGTAATTTTTTAGTACAACTTAATCATAAAGTTGACCTATTTTTAAAATTTCCTGAAAGGTGCGAACAGTTTAGAGTAAACGTGAGTTTTTGTAGAATAACATAATTATATTATTTTTATAAGACTAGAATTATCAATTTAACATGGAATCAGCATGTTTAGGAACCAAAACAAACCACCAAGGTATTTATCTTTTCTGACAGCTGGCTACCAATTTGAGATCTACCAAATGAAGGCAATCATACTGTCAAGTTAAATACAAATGTTACTGTTTACCTTTTAGGAAATTCCCTGGCTTTTTTTAATATGGAGAAGATAATGACTGGAATGGAAAGTTACATAAAGAGTAGAGAGTGATCTTGCTCATAAACAGCTTATTTAACTGAATCATGTATTGATTTTTATTGATTTTTGCATAATATTTGGGTTCTAAAGTAAAGTGCTTTTGAAGTACTGGGGTTTTAGATAGTTTTATAATTTTTGGAATTGGTTTATAGTTGTAGGCATAAATACTCCATGGATTTTAAGTTAATGCAGTACTGAAATCTAAACATTGAATGTTCATGTGGGGCTGTTTAGGTTTAACTTGGAAAGCTTAGCCTTGAAACAAAATGACATCACCTTTGCAAGCACCAAGCACTTCCCAGAGCCAGTAATCTTCAGAAAGTAACTAATTTCACCCATTATGTTATAGCTAAGCCTAAAATGAGCACATTATTTTCAACCACGATTGAATTCTTCAAAAAGGCAAGCATTTCCAATCTTTGTCATGCATTTTATAATACATTATATTTAACTTCAATGTATGGCTTTTAAGATTTGGCAAACTTGTAAAATAAGCCAAACTAAAGCTATTCATCAGCTTCCTTAAAACATGACTAGTCTGCATCTCTGTGAGGTGTAAAAACGAAGTCTGCAAATTATATCATTGTCACTTAGTGTATTTGAGAAAAAAAATTAATTTGTAATTGTTATGCTAATCGCTGTTTATGCTAATAGGAAATGTAAATTTTTAGTTTGTCAGAAAAGAGGCAGTTATAAGAGACTATTTACTTTGAATTTGTTGGCTGACTGCTGTGCTACTCAGTTTCCTTTGACTTTGGACTGAAAGATCTTTGGAATTACAAAAGTGTGTGCCACTTAATTTATACACCTACTACCGGTGACAAAAGCTTCATTTCCTCTGTTTATCCAGTGTCTTCTCAATATTTATATTCAGAGAATTAATTGGAAGAGGCTGGTTCTCTGAAAAGCCAGATAACTAGGATGCAAGGAAAACATTAGTTCTTTCTCAGTGTCATGTTTTGTCTTTCCAGCTGGGAGATGATCATACTATGCTTTGATAGGGAAAAGTTGGGTGTTTGTATCTTTGAAAATTTTTGTGTTGTAGCATCTTTGTGATGGCAGCTTTTTCTTGTGGACTTAAAGCTCTGAACACACCAAAAGTGCTATAGGAGTTGCTACAAACAACTTTCAGGTTTTCACCTAGGTAATTTGCAGTTGGTAAACCTTTTGCACAACTAATATGACAACTACTAGAAATGAGGGTTATTGGCATGGATTGTAGCACCAGTGACTGGATATTGCTTGTATCTTTCTAGGGAGCATGGTTTCACTTAAAAGACTAATTTTATAGAATTTTTATTTGAAAGAAAGTAGACTAAACTCAGTAACTGCTGTGGTTTAGTCTCATCTGAGTTTAGCTGAAGTAAATTTTTCTTTTCCACTGTTTTTAATGGATTAGACTGGCTAATTTCAAATAGGAAACAGCTTTGGGCTGCTGTCATCTCTAATCTAACAGAAGCCCTATTTATAGCAATGCTGCTGTATATATCTGGTTTCTGATAATATTTGTTTAGCTTTTCTTGCACCTGTTATCTCCTTGCAGATATGCTTGTATTTATTGTTTCCAGAGATTTCTTCTTTTTCTTCTTTACGTTAGCTTCTTGCTCATATTTTCTTTTAAAGAAAACCCACAAATTTATTCAGTGATCTCTGAATTATTTATTAACCTTTTATTTGAACATCTGAAATGTGCTAGACCTTTCATAAAACAAGGATACAGTTCTGTCTCTGAGGATTTGGACATTTACTGTAACGGATGGTTTTAATAATTAGTGTCACTTAGATAGGAGTTTCTACTAAGTAAATATTAATTAAGAAAGAATATGCTTATGAATCTTTTGAACATAAAGTGCTACATATGTATGAAATACTAGGACAAATATACTAGATAAAATAATACATGCTCAACTTCATAGAGAAAGCCCTAGCATTGTTTTTTTTTAAATTATTGCAATAGAAGATTTACAGTCTTCTAAATTCATTTAGATTCCAAACCAAAAATATTAAGTCTTTTTTATTTTTAGAATTTGAAAAAAAAAAAAAAAAAAAAAAAAAAAAAAAAAAGAAAAAATCTGTGTGCTCCAAATTACTGGACTTTTCTCATTGTGTATCAACATTGTCAGTGTCAGCTTTCTTCCCTCCTTCTCTTATGGAGTCTGTCTTTGCTTCTGTTGTAAAAATGAGCTTTTAGCTTAGAGTAACTAGGCTGTAAATCAAAAGCCTTGTTACACAAGGTACTTATACCAGAGCCTTGTATAAGAAGAGATTTGTCCAACAGTGAAGTTTTATTTTACATAGTGTCATGTTATGGCTTACGTAATCAGTGGTTTAAAAATGGTATGCTTCATTGACCAGAATACTGTGTGTTAGAAATAAAACTAATGTGCTCACCCTTTCTTGGGTGATGCTTTCTTAAGGCAGCTATCTTGATAGAAAATTCTGTCAAATTTATTTTTTGTGTTTGTGGTATACTAGAGTAAAATACCTAAATATGTGTATTTGGAGTTGTACAGTCATACAGATTTGTGGCACTGCACATTTATCAAACATTCAGCTAATCACTTGCAGAAACGTCTGTCTCTCTGCTGATAGCAAGGGACTTCTAAGTTTTTTAAGAGGATAGATGGTTCGCAACAAACTACAGAAGTACATCTTCATACAGCATAGCAAAAGAGCAACAGTGAAGTCTACAGGAAATTCTGGGTACTAAGATTTTGATGACTAGACAAATTAATGAAAGAAGAATACATCAAAGTCTATGAAACATACTGCTAGTGCTCTGAAAGTCCTAAGGTGCATATCCCTGGGAGTGAGAGTGGTATGCTGGAAAAGGAGTCATATATACCTTCTCTGATCTTCTGCTCTGCACTGGGTATTTCCTATTTTTGCCTTTTTGTCTCACGAGTACAGCTGTTATTGTGTTAGTCAAATGTAGGGGTTTTATTGCTCTAAAAAATTGTATGTATGATTTAATGTTTAATATTATCATGTATGTATATGAGAGCTGTATAAAGCATGTATGGCTTGGATACCTCTGTCTTTTTGGATGTTGAATCTCACGAGTATTTTCCTTAGGTCAGATCATCCCATTTCTTAGAATGTAATTTTTTTTTTTATTTTTTATTTTTTTTTTTTTTTGGTTTTTTTTTTTTTTTTTTTAGTTTTTGACTTTGGTATTGAAAACTGGATTAGTTATGGGAGAGGGGGAGACAGTTTGATGTGATTCTTTTTCTTTTCCCTGTTCATTAACAGTTCTGTGGATGCATCTGAACTATTGGTTTAGCATAGTAGACTCTTAAAATGGCAGGGTTTTTCTAGTGCTTGTATCACACTGACTTGATAAAGGCCTTTTTTGATTCTTGTACTGAAACCTGAAGGGCAGTTCAAGATGAAAAAAATCAGTTTGCATTGTGATAAACAAATACACACGTGTTGGGTTTGAGGCTAAAAAGCTGTAGGTAAGAAATTAATTCGTATTTCTGTCAACAGACTTGTCATTAACAGCTAATCTTTAACCCTTGTACTCTTATAAATCTTACAACTGCACCATTGAAGTCTTACAATGCACATAGTTCAAGCCATGTGTCTGTCACGTGCCTTCAGTTAGTACTTGTATGCAGAATAATCTTATACTGACAGCCCTAGAGAATAATGCTTTCAAAACACAAGATGATAGTGGCTGTAGTAGGGCCGCATTTCCCAATACTGCATACCAGTGCCTCTAAGGTATATCCTTATAGATCTCCTTAAAAGGAATGCAGATACCATTTTAGTTCATTCACTTACTGGCCATCAAGGAATGTCATTTTTACTGGCTGCAGTGACTATATGATACAGCCCCTGTATTTGCTATTTCATTCTCCCTTAATAGAGAAGCCTAACTAATTCATTAGCCTTTTTGCCTTTCCACAGCTCCTGGAGCCTGTTTGCCACCAGCTCTTTGAACTTTATCGTAGTTCCGAAGTTCGGCTCAAGAGATTCACGCTGCAGTTTTTGCCAGAGTTGATCTGGGTATATCTGCGTCTTACTGCCAGCAGGGATAGGCAGAGTAATGGTTGCATTGAAGCATTGCTGCTTGGCATTTACAACTTGGTAAGTGAGATGAGTGGGAATGGCTGAGGAAAGCTTTGATCTGAGGTTTTGCGTCAGTGACCACTAGGAATGAAGTAAATTATTGGAACAACATATTTAAAATTGTAATACGCTTACATGAAAGGGTATTTCATCTGGAGAAAAGCATAATGTAATGAATAATGAAGGCTTAGTAAGAACGTATTAGCAAAAATATTTTTTTATAGCAAACTTTTTATGGTAATCTTTAAAAAGGATCATATCATGGGCTTTCTTGAACTGTTACATATTTGTGTTTGTAAGGAAATGAAGTAGCCCGACTTAATGTTGAAAAATACAAGTTTCTGTGGAGATGACTGTCAGGCCAATGTGCTTGCTCAGTCTTCATGTATCACTTCCTCCTGCTTACTCTGAATACGTTTTATTAAGGGTAATTTGAAGCTGAAACCACTTGTCATGCTACCACTTAGATACATGCATGTGTACGTTTGAGGCAGATAGCTGTCTTGAGTGGAACTGTGATTTAAAGAATAAAGGTGACTGTAGAAGACTAGGTTCTGCTGTTGGATGTAAAAGTAGGGGTTTTTTATATCCTTACCTTAGCCTGGAAGTGTTTATTCTTGTAATGTTTTGAGGCTGTTTCATAAATTTAGCAATACTGCCAAGACAGGCATTCTCAAATGGTAATTTCTGTGTTAGAGAGCTTTAAAACATTCTAATGAAACATTGCCCTTCTCTCTACTAAAATAGTAAACCCCTCCTGTAAATTGTGTATTATGTCCCTACACATGACGAGACATAGAACAGTCAAATTGTGATTCTTAAGAAAAAAGTAATCTTGTTATGTGTCTGTGATCAGCTCTAGCAACTGGAAGATCCATTTATTTTACATTTATTTTGATAGAAGAAACATTAGAAACTGCTTGCTGATTTTTGGTACTGTTTGCTGGGTTGAAGTAGCATGTTTAACTTAGACTGTTTTCTCATAAAGGTCCTTTTGCAGTTCCTTTGAAAGTCGTGTTGGTGATTCATATTTTTTTAAGGACAGTAATTTCTTCATTCTGTCCAGATTCAGGAAGAAAGAGGCCTCAAAATGGACAGTGGCTCCCACTATTTTTTTTCCTTGGTGAAGTTGTTGATAATTTCCTGCACATATACTTAAATGGAAGGAGTGAAATTATTTTCTCAATTCTTAGGAAGTGAAAGACAAGGATAAATTTTTTTTGCATTCTGCTAAATTCTATCAACTGTACTCCCATTGTGATCCTTAAAATCTACTACAAGTACTGTGCTACCTTGGATTAAGTTTTCACATAAATTGGAATGACTAGAGCTCATTGTTTGGAAATTTGCTGTACAAAGTGAAAATGCAGGATTTTAGACTCCTTTTTGGTATAGTCTTATGTAATTGCTCTTAGTATATTTGCTTTAAAAACTGCTGGGTTTGCTTATGTAGTAGCCTAGCAACTATAAAATCTGACCAGTTTGAAAGCCTTTTGGGAAAATATTCTGTGTATTTCTTACTGATAGAATGCCCGAAGAAACTTTGCCAGTCCCCTTGATTTCACCTTTTCTCTGTGGTGCATTTATTATGAATTACTGCCCATTGTCAGCAAATGACTCATCAGCCCTCATGTATCTATCTTTTGGGCTTAAAGTTTAGCCTTGCTCCACTATGCAGTTCTATTATTAATAAATGTTATAATGTAAAGGTGGGCTAGAAAAGCTTTTTGTTCTCTTTTGGTTTTGATGAAGTCACACTGATCAGGGAGCCAATGCTGGTTTTTTTAAGTGTTGCAGACTGATTCTGCAAAACAGTCTGTCACAGAGTTCTTTCTGCTTCTTAAATATGTGTGTAAATTTGCTGATATTCTGCAAATGCTCAGAGACCTTAGGGTGTTAATAGTCTTATCAGATCATGACATCTAACTTCTTACTTGTTAAATGCCTTCTAAGATTTGAAAATTATTCTCAGTCCTATCTCCTTACTTCTGTTTGGGTTTTGGTTTTGTTTTTTAATGCAGGAAATTGCTGACAAAGATGGAAACAACAAAGTTTTATCTTTCACCATCCCTTCATTATCTAAACCCTCAATATATCATGAGGTAAGAGAGCTGCTGTGGTAAATTAGAATTGGATCTATTAGAGGAATGAAAACTGGATCCATTTGATGCAACAAGCCATTTTAGATGAATCTTATAGCAGTAAGTTTTCAATGTCAGTAGCTTGCAATTAGTGTAATTGAATTCAATAGCATCAGTAGAAGAAATGAAATGTAAATATTGAAAAATCTTTGCTGACAGTGACCATTTTGAACAGAGGTTAGCTATGTTGTAGCTGCAACTGTGTTTTTTTGCCTCTTATGCATTAGTATAAAAGTAGTCTTCCTTCTTCCAACTTCTCCTTAATACAGTTTGAACTTGGAATCATGTTTTGCTTTCTCTACTCTTACTGTACAAAAGGTCTGTGCAATTAGGATAAACTTACTATAAATGGATATGTAAAAATCAAAGTTGAAAATTCCTCTTACCTGCTCTATTGTTTGTAAGCGTGGAAATGTTTATAATAATGAATTTAGGTAATGTTTTTAGATGTACTGTGTTCATTTTTACAGACTGCAAGGCAAGTGTGCCTTTTGGCTTGGATGGTTAGGAGTTTTAATGCTTTTGGGGACCTTTTACTTACGGGTTGATTTCTCCCCCCTTCCTCCTCCCGCTACCTACTTCTAGCCCTCTACTATTGGATCTATGGCTTTAACTGAAGGAGCTCTGTGTCAGCATGATCTCATCAGGGTAGTTTACAGCGATCTTCATCCTCAAAGAGAAACCTTCACAGCACAGAACCGGTAGGTGGATGTATTCTAACATTAGAGCTTCTTCACTACACAGACAAGTAGTCCTTAAACATTCAGACTAAATAATTATGTGTTCAGTCCTTTCTCAACATCAAGTGCTTGGAAATAAATCTAGAGAATAGTTCTGGGTAATGTTGAGATATAGTATTTTTCTTGTTTGTTCTTCTACTAATTAATTTAGAAGAAAGTAACTTCTCTGTCATTTCTGTGTCCATCAGGAGTATCTTTAGGTTTATATTTGTCAACTCAAATTTCCCTGGAAGTGTAACAAAATTCAGCTTTGGCTCTGAGGCTTTGACTGCTTTTTCCATAGGAAAGGAGGAATGGAGCTGAGTGGATAGACAGAACTAGGGATGAAAGAAATTGCCCTGCTGTTAATAGTGACTGCCAGCTTTACCTGTGTCTAAAGCCAGCTCTGGGAAAACTGATAAAATAATTTTGAATTCATTGCAGACTTTTCCAGTTCTGTAACTTTTCCCAAAATTTATGCCATTTCCTCCATAGTTCGTGCATATGCTAATGGTTTTCAGTAATAATAATTTTAAGTGTTTAATACTGAACCTTCAGTAGCCTGTTTCAAGTTAATGAATTCTGGTGAACGAGGATTTTCGGATTTGTGTGTTTACTTCTGACGCTTTTTCCTGTGGGGTATTTTTTGAGACTGAGTTGTAGAATTCTTGGTTAAATTCTAATGAAATATTAAGAATTTATACCATGCAAGGTTTTGCTCTTGTCTCTTTTCAGGTTTGAGGTGCTGAGCTTTCTTATGCTGTGCTACAATTCTGCTATTGTCTATATGCCTGACTCTTCTTACCAATCACTTTGTAGGATGGGTTCCAGGTGAGACACTTGCCTTTGAAATAGTCTTGCAGGGTGCATTTAGACTTCTGAATATTCATCCAGCAAAAAAAGAATTAATTTACTTGTTGAATTTAATAACTTATAATATGTAACTCCTGGTCAGACCTGCAACTTACTTGGAAATTTGAAGCTGTGCTTGCATACAGATGAAACACGTGGATTATCTTACTACTGCATGGGCTTTCGTTCTAGTTATGTAACTTTCTGTTATTTGGAAATAAAAAAAGCAATTTTGGGGGAAAATTAGTTGAAGCTACTCAGACTGATTTGCATTTTTTTGGATTTACATATTTTTCAGAAATTTTTTAGTATGGTCAGCTTAAAAATCCTGTGAGGAATATCACCAGTTTCCTCTACTTCCAAATATTAATGTCTTGCTTCTGCAGATGGTTTATATGAAGTGCTTGCACAATGTTCTAGGTTTTAGTGATTTGTTTGGATTTTTCTTTGATTTGGTGATGATTGTTGGTTTGGGTTTTTTCCTTCCTTTATTTTTTCCCCCTGATAATAACATCCCACTTTCTGGAGAATTCACTACTTTGATTTCTCAAACTCTTATACATGCCTTATATAACCTCCTACTTGAATAATCTTAGAAGCATCTGGAGAATTCACTACTTTGATTTCTCAAACTCTTATACGTGCCCTTTATATAACCTCCTACTTGAATAGTCCTAGAAGCATCTGGTTGGCAAAGATCCTTGCTTTATGTTCTGAAAAATCTCAAGTAGATCTGATATTCCCATATGCCTGGTTTTACCAGCATTTTTGTCTAAAATGAGATAAATTCTCTATCCTGTTAGCCCAAACAAAGGAACCTCTTTAAATGTTTTTGATTTAGTCTGTTTGCTTCAGCGCAATACTGCCATGAAAGAAAAGCATTACATGTAATTCAGTTATGTAGCAAAGAAGGATCAGACTAGCTTCCAACAACATATATTCTGTAGTTACACACACATGCAGTTAAGATTATAGCCTGTTCTCTTTCCCGTGATTTCTGATGGGAATGGGTTAATTCTTTGTATACTTCCATCACCTTCACTTGAGTTGTGGCTATACTAAATTTGCCAAATATGTTGAATTTTTCTGCATTTGAAATTAGATCCATTCTTTGGGTAGAGAAGAGAGACAACATTTTATAGGTTAGGGAATTTTTTTTGTTGTTTTTGAAACAGTGCAGCAGTTATTTATAAGTGGCCATGTGTTGTTTCCATGATGAAGATTCAGATATTAAAGTTATGAATAAATTACTCCTTTAGTTTTGGAGACTCAATGCTATGCAGTATATGGGAAGGCAGGCCCTTTTTCAAGATTTAGAAGTATTTATTTAGAAGGCAGCTGAGAGCAATTCTCAAAAATAGAGTATCTGTGTTATCCAACTTTAGGTAAAAGGTGATTGTATGCTGTCATCACACTTTAGATGGGAGAGGACATATTTCTCTTCTGTACCACTGAAATGTTTCCTTTAAAGACAGTTTTGTTTACTGAATTTTGGGGAGAGTGACCTACTTGGTGGTGGCAGTAGGGAAAATTTTGCCTCCCTCTTTCTTTAGAAGCTGGTTATGATTTAAAGAAAACGGATGGAGGTAATGGCTATATGGGAATAACACTGAATTATCAGCAAGCCACATCTCAAGGCACTGTTATAAAACTGCTTTAATTGTTGGGAAAACAACATAAAAATGTTCTACGTTGTGTACTTATATTATGAAAAATAAATTTTGAAATTGAACTAAAATCTCTGTGTTATAAAAACATTTGTAGTCTTTGTGAGGTTAAACATTTTGTTACAATGGTGTGTTTTTTCAGGCTGTGTGTGAGTGGTTTTCCACGGCAGCATGAGAAACGCTGGAAAGAACACTGTGGTAGAGTGGTGTTAGACCCTGACTTCATGGTGCAGCTGCTCACAGGTGTCTATTACGCCATGTAAGTGGATGGGTTTTTTGTGTAAAGATAAATGTCTGGTTTTAGGTTAATTAAAATATAAATGCTAGTTGTTTTACGATTGAAAAAAAAGAGTTAAACTCATTACACAAGTTTGTAACTCGATTAGTGTATTTCCTGTTGCTTGCTCACTCAGCCATAATAATTTGAAAATGTCTTTGTCAGCATTGAATTAGGTGATGAAGGGCCAGCAGTAGGTGCTGAAGAGAGGTAGGCTTCTGCCTTCAACCTTTCTCAAGTTTCTACTACCACCAGATACCTTCTGTTCACAAGCATATAATGTGCTAGGATGCCAAGATAACCTGATGAAATGCAGACTTCTTGAATGTCAGTAGCTTCTGAGGTAGCAAAAATCAATTTCTGATGGAAATTCAGTTCTGCTAAGTAGAGTTAATTGTTACATCTTGACCCCGTTTTTTTAATTGTTTAAGTTTGTCCTGATTGTAGCATCAACTTTGCCTTGCTTGGAGGTGACAGGGAGCAGCTTTTTTGTTATACCAACAAGATTAATAATAAAATGCTTTGTCTATACTTTTAAAAGAAGTGAAGAGGCTGGGTTGTACATACAGTTGATGAACTTTCTATGCAAGCAAAGAAGTGAAGAGCTGGATTTGGGCAGAAAAAACACAAGACTGAGTTCGTAAGATATGAAAGATAAATATCTATCTTTACTTTTTAGATACAATGGTCAGTGGGATCTTGGCCAGGAGGTATTGGAGGACATAATTTACAGAGCACAGCTTGAACTCTACTCACAGCCTCTGCTGGTAAGAAACAATCCATTGCAATTTATGGACTTGGTTGAGGAGTATGGATGTGTTTCTGAAGTGCACTGGCAATGAAAGCATACGTGGCCGCTTACTGCACTCCCAAATGCAAGTAGTTGTTAACAGCTGGTGTGTTCAATATAGCTATTTACACCATGCTTCTTCTGCTTGAGTATTAAGCTAGGGTGTTGGGATCTCCTCAGACTCATTGATGCTGAAAGCTAGGATTTTCTAATGTATTACAGTTGGATCAAAATGTTTATGTTGTTTTGGCATAAACTACCAATGAGTGATTCAAAGAAGCTTTACCAAATGGTTATATGTCATAAAACACTTGTTGCAAAAAAGGTGTTTTCTTTGCTTCTAGTCCTTCAATGGGTCTTAGAATATGCTGTGTGGTTTAAATGATAACACAGTAGAAAAAGCAACAACAGGACAGAGCTGAATGTGAAAAAGAGCTTAATCTCCAGAGTCAATGTCAGATTTTGATTGCTCAAAGTCATGCAGGTCTTAATCTTTACCTTCTTTAGAGGGGCAGCAATAGAATGGAGTTCTGATTGTTTGGCTTTTTCAGTTTCCACTATACGTACTGTTCTGATCATAAAAGGAGAGAAATTAAATGGGGAAAGTGGTGAAACTGGGCTGGATGCATGTGGATGCGATTGGGAAGAATGAGGAGGTTGACAGAGAGAAAGGAGGAATGGAAGGATTTTATTTTTTGTCTGATGTAGGAATGAGGATCAGCATAAGAGGGAAAATTAAGGAGAAGAAAGTAAATAGACTCTTGTCTCAGTTTCTGCATCAGAATTATGGCTAGAAGCCTTTAGTGCTCCTCTGAACTAACAGCAGTAAAATTCTCTGCTTTTTCCATAACTGAAAAAGTAGTGGATTGGGAAAAATCTTTGTATGTGGCAATCTGAGATCCCCTGCTTCTGCAGTAAATTACATAAAATTATTCTCTTGATGAATTAGTTTTGGCTGTAAAATTTATCTACAGGCTTTCTGACACTGCTGCATTTTAAATGCTTGGTATCCATTGAATTATTATAATAGTTGGTTTCTTTTGGAAATGACTCATTGCTCCATCAGATTGAAAGTTTTAAATTAAATATTGGAACTGGGCCACCCTATCAAACTACTACATTTAAAAGGTGTGTAGGAGGATCTGGAACTTCATTCAATTGCTGATATGACAATTTTCAGTCCTGATTGTTCATTTTTAATCAGTTTGGCCTTAGAGATTGCTTCTAATTGTAAGAATCTTCTAGAATGTGTTTGGTTTCTTCCAAAGCTATTTTTGCCTCTCCATCCCATTGTCTGGTGTCGGTGACATCATGACATCACCAGTATTCCCCCCTTCCCCAGTTAGCGTTTTTTTCATGCGTATGTGTGCAGGTACATCTGTGGGGTTTTCTTCTTAATACTCTGATCATCGCCTTGCTTCCTATCTTGTTTTACTGCAATTTTTGAAAAGCAGCTTTAAGAAATTGTCAGTTTTATTAAAGATTACCTGTGTCTCCTTGGCCTCATGCTATATATTCAAGTGATTTGACTTTTTCAAAGGTTGGAGTCTTTTTCACCTCGTTGCGTTCTCCAGGAGATGTGTATAATTTATCAGCATTATAAAATTTCCTATTTTAAACTTAAAACTACTGGTACCAAGTAAAATTTTGTCTGTGCAGCATCCCAGATAAGTCTGTTACCAAACACTGGGTATTGGTTTCATAGTCATGGAAACTGGGAGTTTCTGCAGAGGGAAACTAGTCACCAAGATTCAATACTAGTACCAAGCTAGCCCAGACCTGGGGAGCAGCCCAGTTCCAGTCAATCAGTCTCTTCCTCTGAACACAAGGGTTCTGCACTTGTTTTCAGATGGAAATCCCTGTCTTCAGTGCAGAGATGCACAGGCTTGCTTAGCCTGGTGCACAAGAAGCATGGATCAGCAAGTCCCTGTTGTGATGGCAGCTTTATCCAGTGTACTTTATTGATGTACTTACTGCTTTTGTTGGATGTTCTTTTTGTTAGAGCTCCTTTCTGGTAGGCAAGAGTGGATGTCTGGCCTGAAACCAGCCCTCCTTTGTCATCCATAGTTGCAGACTTGGCTTGCCAAGTCTGAATTGTGCTGTTTGTTTATTTTTCTGCCTTTCAGTGCTGGATTAGACATAGTGAGCAAGGTTTTTTGCATCCCAGAGGATCGCGGGTTTGGTTGTGGTTTTGGTTTTTTTTTTTTTTCTCTCAGAGAAGGGCAGTGATTCATTCAAACTCGTTGTTTAGATTGTTTCAAAGTTTTAGTGTTGCATTGATTTTTATCTCCATATGGTTTTCCTCAGTCCCCATAAGCACAATTTGTGCTGTTAGAAAGGGCCAGCTGTTAAAAGGTTCAACAAGCAGAAGTGCTCTGTCACTTATCTGGTCCCGTTGCAGAAGCTTTCTGCTACTAATTTTTAGATTTTCATCCCATATACAGTATATTCAAAAGAGGGCATAACTCTAGTGAGTAGAAGATGGGAAGACAAACCATTGTATACTGTTGAACTTAATCTGCTTTGGTTCAGTACAGCAGAAATGAGTTTCTGAAGTCTTTAATGTGATCAAGGGTAGGGTGAATGCAGTTTGTACCATTTCAAGAGGATGGCATGGGAAAAGGCCTATGTGTGAATAGGAGAGCAGTTCACAAACAAGGGTTGAGGCTGAAAGAATTGGCTAGCAAAGGGCAAATGAATGTTGGACAAGTGGAAGGCAGAATGATGAGCATTTCTGTGATGTTGCCAATAATCTTTTGTGCTCGTTAGAAGTCAGACAGGAAGGCAGTGGAGAAGACGTTTAATGGGGAGTTACAGGATCACAACAGCAGCTGGAGATCAGGATCAGCTACATAGCAGCATTCCAGCCCCCCAGGAAGTGAAAAGTCTTTGATTTCATTAATATCCTGTGATCTGTGGCTTTACTTTTTGAAGCAGTTTCATTTCTTCTCATGGTTGCTGGGTGGTTTGCCTGTTACAACTTGTAGGATCGTCACTTTTACTTTATTACGATGTGAATAAACACCTTTAATTCATGGACCTTTTATGGCATGCCATATGCATTGATCGAGTCTTTTTATCAAACATTATATGAGATCTTCACAAAACAAATAATACAAAGTTCTGCCAACAGAGTCTGTTCCAGTGGTTTAGTAGATTTCTCATAATTTCTGTGAATGCTAACAAAAGGTGACTTAATGACTTAAGCAGATTTGGTATAGGTGGGCTTTGGGAGTTCAAGAAATTTGTTGGATGTCCCTTATATTTCCAAGGCCTCTGGCAACCTCAGAATATCAAGACAACATTGATGAGGTTTAAAAGTACATTAATTCTGTCACTATGCTGAGAGGAACATATGAAAGTGTTGTTTACAGCATAAAACTAGCTATATTTTTGGGAATAGGTTTGTGATGAGCTTTTTCAACATAGTTATCCACTGTGAATTTGAGGATGGGGCCATCCCTCTGGATGGGATCTGGCATAATTAACAATTCTTGGGTTTTTTCACCCTCTGTATCCAGCAAGAGATCTAATAGTGCCGTTAGTGCAGTCAAGGACAGTAGTAGTACAGCATTTTACTTTTATCTTAGGTTGCAAATGCCATGAAGAACTCACTGCCCTTTGATGCTCCTGATGCATCGCAAGAAGGCCAGAAGGTACTGAAAGTAGAAGTTACTCCGACAGTGCCGAGGATTTCTCGGACTGCTATTACAACAGCTTCTATCCGTCGTCATCGCTGGAGGAGAGAAGGTGAGCTTTCTCTGCCAAGAGCAAATACTGTAGTGTACTGTATTCATCACATCACTGTAATCTGGCTTCTGAGTTTGAATGTTTGCAGAACAACTGGTTGGGGGGCTTTTTGTTTGTTTGTTTTTGAAAAGTGATACTTCATAACAACGTGTAGTATTTTACATCTTCAGAGCAATGCATGAACATTGAACATTTGGGCTGTTTGTTTTGTTTTTGATTTGGTGATAACCCATGAGGTAGGTGAGAAAATGGAGAAGCTGGAAAATGTTTAATAGGACTTCTTTTTTTCTCCATGTAACACAGCATAGAATTGTAGGGGTAGAGTTTGGCTTAGAATTTGAGTTCTTTCTTTAATCCACACTAAAACTCAACCGCCTCCCATCATAAATAGCTCAGGGAATGAATCGTATTATCCAGACTTTGATAGGTTTCCAGCTACCTAAAGCTACTGAAGGTAGTAGGAGAGAGAAAAGCTGAACATCGCACTCCTACCATCATATGGCCCAATTCAGAGAGGGGCCATGTCATAAAATAGCTTTGGATAGCTTAGAATTAGTCCTTATTTTTCTTCAGTGAGTACTTATGTGGAAATGTGCTTGACTATGAAGAAAAAGAATAAACATGTAGTAATATTTACCTTGATATGATGACATCTTCAGTGTAGGTGTAGCAAAAAGCTTGCTTTGATATCACTTTGTCATACTTACAAAGCTTTGTTGTTGCATGTATAAAATATTTTAAAAAGCTACATAAATGGCTGAAGGTAGAGAGTAGAATAACCTAAAAATAAACTGAGGGTAAAAAAGTCTGAAAACAAGGATTACATATTTTCCTATGGTACTCTTTTTCTGCATCATGTGCAAAAGGATTTGATGACCTCTGGTCTTCAGCTGAATCAGGATGTCCAGGACAAGTAGCTGTCTTCTGTTTTCAGGACTTTGGGTCGTGTTTGTCTTCACTGTAGTTGCCATTATATTCATTTGCTAGTCTCTGGTCTACAGTATAGCCCACCTGTCCCTTTCTGTGGATGTTCTTACAACTTTTAACTAAGCATGGGTAGTGTTTTGTGTTTGTTCTATGTCCGCATAAGTCTTCTATTTTCCCTGCCTGGGTTGGAATGCCAAGAAGAGAATAGAAAAGCACTAAAATGTTATATGTTGAATCCCAGATGGCTTTGACTTCTCAAACGAGGCTGACTCAAGCATACCTGGCTCACCGATCCAACACGGCTCCACAGACCTAGGGATCAAACGTGAGCAAGAGGGGGAGGTGCTGATGCGCAGGACCCCTGAGCATGGCTTCCCGGAGCCCACCTTGGCAGCAGCCACAACAGAGGGTAGGACAGAGATGAGGAGGCAGAAGTCAGTGAGGCAGTTGCTGGAGGAGGATCCTGGCTCCCTATCCCCAAGCAGAACTTCTTTCCATTCTAGTGTGTGTTTCCGCTATCCCAGGGTGTATTAGCTTCTCTTTGCAATACACGCATCCCCTATATACCTAACATCAGGTCAGGTACTACCTTTTGTTATCACGTGGGCTGGCCTGGGGCTTGCATCTGTGTGGTGAAAGACTGCTTGGCATGGCAAAAAAAAAAAAAAGACAGGGGTAATAGCCAAGAGCTTTGGGATTGCTTGGAAACTTTCTATTACTGAGCATGTTTAATCTAATACTCAGAAGGAAAATATGCACCAGATTAACACGAATCTAGTCCTGAAAATTAGGCAGTATAGAGTATAAATGGATTTGGCTACAGCTTAGTTACAATAAGCTCTTGTTACTCTGCAGTTTTTAAATTTCCAAGAATGAAGTTTCCGGTTCCCATTAAAAGTCAAGCCTATCTAAGACAGATGTACAACTGCTGATGTTTTTAGTTGCCAGTCATCCTTTAATTGAAAATTCATACACGTACAACTCATTTACAGGAATGAGCTAGCTGCTCTAAAGACAGTTACCAAAAAAGGACATGTGTTTTCAAGAAGAAATCAGGTTGTCATGTTTCTAAAAACTTTAGAAACAATTACTGCTTTCTTTTTTAGTCATGCTGTCCACACAAATGCTGTAGGACTTTGTAAGTCTGCTCTGCATCCAAGAATAGCAGATAGAGTAGTTGGTAGAAATTTATTTTGCTTAAGTTCATGTATTAATTTTCTCATCTTTACTCCATAAAAGACTTGGGTTTGAGTACTGATTTTGAATCATCGTTTCTCCTGAAAGATGAGAATTAATTTCTTGTAAATTTAGCTAAACATATTTTGAAGTGTTCTCCTATCTTAAGTCGTCTTTTCTATCCAAACATTCCTTTGGTATTTCCAGCCTCTATAAGCATATCAGCTGAACATAAATGAGATTTATTTGCACATTTTGATATGAGCTACGTAGATTTCAGATTTGTTCTTCTGGAAACAATAATCTGGAGAATTTGGAGATTTAATATAGTGTTATCACAGAATCCTTACCCTTAATCAGAGTTGCTGTCAAACAATAATTAAGACGTCATGCTTCTGTAGAAGATAGCGGCATAAAAATGTTTAGTGCGGGTTTATAATCTACTCCTTGGTGCATAGTGACTTTGAGCATGCTCAGTAAATGAGTCTGTATTCTCCTAAATCCACTTGTTCAGTTGGTCTTACTCCATTTTACTAAACTTTGCATGTGCATGACCTGAAGGATATGGAGAAGTCCTCAGCTGCAGAGAACCTTCTGGGAGAGACAGGAAGTGGGAAAGAAGTTGATAAAGATGTGGCCTTCTAGTCTTAATTTGTTTTAAGACATCTATACAGTTTGTCATGTTCTTGAATAAGGCATCATTCCACATGCTTTACTTCAGAATTCTGAAGTGGGTTGAATACCCTTCGCTTCTGTAACATTAGCAATGTATAATTACATGCTTGGGCGAACTGAATTCTGCCACTTGATAGCGTCTGGGAGAAGGCCAAGGAATGGAATTTGGTTTGATTATCAGTATAGAATTGTGTGTGTATATATATAGTGGTATATTATTTTACCAATGTTGATTTCACAGAAAGTTTCAGCTAGCAAATTTGCTCCCATAAATACCATTTTGATAACAAACAATATAATGAGAGACTGATAATTTCTAGTGACTTTTCAACCTTCAGGTATGGGAAGGATAAAAAGAATGAAAGTCACTTTAAAAAGCTGTATAAAACCCCTTCTTCAGATCAGTGTTTTGACCCAAAAAGTAGAAAAAGGCAGGAGATCTCAAGAATGACTCAGTGATGCCTTATAGGGTATTCTGGGTGGGAGCAGCTGTGGTTATATGCACTGTTTTGGGTCAGTGGAGAATACTGTATCTTCATCTACAGGAGTAATTATGTAGAAGCATAAATAACAAATTCTGGTAAGGAACAGTGAGACTTCTGAAAACACACTGTAGTGCAATTGATATAATTTCTGTCAGGTGGCACTGTCTCTCTTTTGGCCTTACAGTAGAGGAGTGCTTGGGAGGAGTAGGATTTTAGTTTTTGTTTTCTTTTTTAATTGTCCTATTGGTCTATTGGGGGGAAAAAAAAAGAAAACTGTATGACTTCATCCTGGTTTTCCCCCCAAACAGAGTATGTAAGGAGTCAAAACATTTTTTATTGTTTCTGAGGGCAGTTTTTAGAGGAAAAATAACATGTATTTGGAAGAGAATATGTGTTTGCTGAATTACTTCAATCCCACTGAGAACTTCTGTAGGTATATGGATCTGACTAGGCAGAAATTCTCTTGCATGTTGTCTTCTCTATCTTCTTCATTTCTGAGCACTGCTAAGCTGCTTGGGCCTCTGTATAGTTGCAGCATCCAAAAGCAACAACCCCTCTCAGTCTTGTCTTTAAATTCTGTGGATAAAATGCCACTTTTTCAGTATGACTCTTCTGCTTCACTGTCCCTGAATAGGAATGTCTGTTTTAGCATCCTGTTACTCAGCAATGTTTTAACATAAACTTTGAAGACAACTAATGTTCTTGTGTGATAATAAAAAGCTTAGCAGTATTGTCTGGACATACCTTCTTGCAAGTTACGTAGTTCGTTAGAGTAAGAAGGGCTTGAGAGGGGACTTCAGCTGCTGCTATTGCTGCTTGTAACCAAACACGCTTTTATCCAGCTTTGCATGATTATATAAAGAAACATAAATGTTGGTTTATTGAAAAAAGTGCTCTTGCTTTCAGTATGTTCCAGTTACGTCATATTTTTATTAGCATCTTTGTTTC